>NC_080636.1:6623487-6926896 GCF_027579445.1 Ammospiza nelsoni | reverse complement strand
AGGGCTGAACTTCCCCTCGCTGACTCCTAACACTGAATCAACTCCTTTTTTTGTAAAAACCAATTTTTAAATCATTCCTCCTTTTGAGTTACGGGCAGAGCGAAGGGGGCTGGGATTGGGAGACCTCGAGCTGGAGGCAAACCTGGGCTTTGTGTTGGAGCCAGGATTTATTTTATTTTACACCATCCCATGGCTGTTCCTGAGGTGGTTTCTCCTTCCCTCCTGATGTCTGTGGGAATCCAGCTCCTTTTCTGTTGTTTTTCCAGTCTCATCCAGGAGCTTTGCTCTTCCCTTGGCTCCTGTCACTCTGGATGTTGCCAAATGAGGGAGCAGCCATGGAAGGGAAAGGAAAAATGGAAAGGAGAACGGGAAAGGGAAGGGAAAAATGGAAAGGAAAAGGGAAAGAAAAAATGGAAAAGAAAAATGGAAAGGGAAAAGGAAAGAAAAAAGGGAGAAAGGGAAAAGAAAAATGGAAAGGAAAAAGGAGAAAGGGAAAGGAAGGGAACTGATGGTGTTGGTGCTGCAATCTCACAAATTCTCAGCCACATGAGAGAAAGGGAGGGCAGGTCCTGCTGGGGGCTCAGCACTTCCAGGGAATGAGCGAGGGAAGCAGGAAAGGTAGGAGTGTCCTGGGGAATCCTCCGCTGTGGGGTGCAGGACATAGACGTGGCCCTCAAGGGGCTCTGGTGTCCCTCGTGGGGCCATCCCACAGGATTTGGCCACATTTGGGTTCTTGGGAGGCTGAATTCCAAGGGATCAGTGGGGAGGGGTTGGGTTTGAGCAGGGATTGCTCTGCTGGAAGAGTGGTGAAGCTCTGGGGCAGCTCCTCAGGGCAGGGATGGAGGCACCATCCCCGGAATGGTTCAGGACAAGTGGATGGGGCACTTTTGGGATAGGGTTGAGTGGGGATGGGGTATTTGGACAAAACTTGGACTTGATGGTCTCAGAGGGCTTTCCCAACCTTTCTGGTTCTGTTGGAAGCCCCAGGGGAGCCTTTAGAAAGCTGTGGCTGAAGGAAATGAATGGAATCAGTTTGTTCTTAGCTGTTGAGGAACTGTGGGATCTCCAGGCCTGCAATGCTGGGACTTGTCCTGCCTGGACACCAAAATCCAGGAGTCAGGAGCCTCCAATCCTTCAGAGACTCCCTCAGCAGCTCCAATGGTCCCAAACTCTTCATTTATTTCCTTCCCATCCTCATTAACTGCGTTAGAGCCTGCCTGAAGTGTGAGGTTTCACGTCCCTTCCAGGTTCCTTCTCCTTCCCCATCTCTGTGATCTCCGGAGGTGCAGCTCATCCTTTCCAGCTTTTTTTAGGAACAATGGAGCACGGCCACTTTCTCATTTAGATGAAAAAAAAAAAAAAGCTTTATAGGGTTGTTATTGTATAAAAAGTCTCCAGTTGGGGCTGGTGATCAGTGAGGGGCAGCCTTTTGTAGTGCCTGGGTAAATCTGTTCCAGTGCCACGAGCAGACGGGTGTTTACATTAGCGTGTTAATTCCTTATATTTGGGGACTTCTGATCCATGGAAAAACAAAGTAATGAAAGAGTTTTTTTATTCTTCCCCCCCCCCCCCCCCCCCCCCTTCTTTCTCTCTCTCTCCATAAATTAGAAACATTCACTTGTAGAGGGGAAAAAAAAAATTGTGAAGTTAAAGGCAAAATTATGGCATTTATTATCTTGAATTTCCATGACTGGTTAATTTTGCCTGTGTGTGGGTGGCTAAATAATCCTTCTGTTTCCGAAATCTTCCCGAGGAATTCTTTGTTAGTGCAGCGAGACAGACGCCCACTGTGGAGAGTTGAAATGGTCAAATCCCAAATCCCATCCCGGTGCCGAGGATGGCGGATCTGCAGAGGGGCTGAAGGGATTCCTCATTTCCACAGGGTTAATCCCTGTGCTCCTCACTTTTGGGAAGGGACAGGGGTGGGATTGAGACTTCTGCTCAAGCAGAGATGGCTCTGGAGTTTCTTCCCTGGAGTTTTGGTGAGGGAACATCTGTGGGAAGGCAAAGGAGCCTCCTGCCAATCCATGGAAAGGGATTTGGGATAAGGTCTGGGTTTCTGCAACCCAAGCTCTCCCATTTTCCATCTTCATGCCTCTCTCCTGGTGTAGATTTTTATTCTGAAGTCTTTCAGAGCCCTCAGAAACAGCTTTGCTCTTTGCCCATCTGTCGTCATGGAATGGGTTGGGTGGGAAAGGACCCTTAATCCCATTCCTATTCCATCCCCATCCATGGCAGGGACATCTTCCACTGTCCCAGGTGGATCCAAGCCCCAATGTCCAGCCTGGCCTTGGGCACTGCCAGGGATGCAGGGGCAGCCACAGCAAATCTGGGAATTCCAGCCCAGCCAGGAATTCCTTGCCAAGATCCCAGCCCAATCTGCCCTTTCCCAGTGGGAGCCATTCCCTGGCTCCTGTCCCTCCATCCCTTGTCCCCAGTCCCTCTGCAGCTCTCCTGGAGCCCCTGCAGGCCCTGCCAGGGGCTCTGAGCTCTGCCTGGAGCCTTCCCTTCTCCAGGGGAACATTCCCAGCCCTGCCAGCCTGGCTCCAGAGCAGAGGGGCTCCAGCCCTGCAGCAGCTCCGGGGCCTCCTCTGGGCTCTCTGCAGCAGCTCCACGTCCTCCTGCTGTTGGCCCCAGGGCTGGGGCAGCTCTGCAGGTGGGCTCTCACCTGAGGGAGGGGCACAGGGACACAGTTCCCACCTTGCCTTTGGCATCAGGGCTGAGCAGGGGGGTCTGAGCTGGACCATTCCAGACTCATCCCCAAACCCCAAACCCCTCTCCCAAGGCTCCTGGTCCCTTTGGAGCAGACCAGGAAGGGCCAACATCCACTGGGACACCCAAGCTCCCCCTGCCAGCCCCATCTGGGCCTTGAAGCTCAGCAACCCCATTGAGAGGCACTTTGGAGCCATTTCATTTTTTAATCCTGAAATGAAGGAGCTGTTGGGGGGGCCCGCAAATGACATCCTTGATTTGGGATTTCATCCTGGCTCTCACAGTCCCCCGGGAAGGGCTCGCCCCAGTGCCTCGCGCGCGGCCCTTTTGAAAGCTGAGGCTTTTAGGAGTTGAACGTTGTGAATACCTTGGGCTCAGTGGCATATGCAGAACAAATGTGAATCAAACACAGAAATAATTCCTTCAGGAATGTTATTTATTGATGTGGGAGCGCAATACTACACTGTTTACAATAGAGAGTTAAGTGGGATTTGGGGTTTGCTGGGAAGTTGACAGCTTGCGGTCCCGAGCAAAATTTCTGCCTTTTGTGGGATGAAAGAAGAAAAGCTGTGCTCTTGAAATGGTTATTTAGAAATGATTGGGAAGTTTGTTCCCTTTCCAGGCGGGGGAGAGGCTGCCAGGCCTGCGGTCGCCGCAATGGTGAAATTTTGGATGTGAAAGAGCTCACAGAAGTCTGTTTGCATTAGAGTAACGAGATAAAGAACCTCGCGGGGCTGGCGGGGGAGCCCAGCCCTCCCCTCCCTTTCTCACGGGTATGGCTTGGGATGGCTGAGGCTGGAGCAGGGAATCACCCAGGAATGGAGACCTGGGTGCCTGGGAGATGGGACAGAGCACTGGGAATGACCAGGCTCTGTCACCTCTTGCTGCCTCTGTTGGGTTTTGCTGCCTGTGGGGTTTTTTCGGGGCAGTTTTCTCTCCCTTCCCCTCCTTGGTCCCCCTTGAAGGTTCCTGACCTGCAGCACTGGGAGGCTGGGAAGGAAATCTGGGCCCAAGAGGAGGAAGTGAACTCCTCACAGATTCCATTTTTCTATTCTGTGCCAGAGGCTTTTGCCATAAAAGTGCAAATTTGGTGCTGACACGGCTGCTGGGCTCTGCTGGCTGCTGCTCTGAGGGATGGGGTGCAGGGAATGCTGTGCTCTGTGGGGGATCTGGGATTGCTGTCACATCCAGTGCTTGGGGTGGCTGAGGCTGGAGCAGGGAATCACCCAGGAACAGAGCCTGTGCCTTGGGAAGGGGCTGGGAGATAGAACAGAGCACTGGGAATGACCAGGCTCTGTCACCTCTTGCTGGCTCTGTGGGATTTTTTCGGGGCAGATTTCTGTCTCATCCTCTCCTTGGTCCCCTTTGGAGGTTCCTGACCTGCAGCAGCAGCACTGGGAGGCTGGGAAGGAAATCTGGGCCCAAGAGGAGGAAGTGAACTCCTCATAGATTCCATTTTTCCATTCTGTGCCAGAGGCTTTTGCCATAAAATTGCAAATTTGGTGCTGACGTGCCTGCTGGGCTCTGCTGGCTGCTGCTCCGAGGGATGGGGTGCAGGGAATGCTCTGCTCTGTGGGGAATCTGGGATTGCTGTCACATCCAGAGCAGGTCCCAGTGCTGAGGCGTCCCTGTCCCTGCTCTGGGATCGGTGACATCCACCTCCTTTCCTGCTCATGGAGAAAAGCCTGGGACAGCTGGGAGGAGTTCCCAGGAATGACCTGGGATAACGTGGTTGGAGGTGTTTCCATGGAGGGGAAGCTGAGAAGGGGACTCCAAGAGGTCCTGCAGCAGTTCATGGGCAATGAGTGGATTTGTGGGAATTGGTTTTGTCCAGTGATGAAGGACAATCCAGGTGTCCACCCTGAGAGAGCCCAGCCCGGAGGAGAATTCCTGGTTTGGCACAAACCTGCACTAAACCTTCCTGGTGCTGTGGGCTGTGTTTGGGGTCCTACTGGACCCTGCCATTCCTGCTGGATGGGAACATGGCAGAGATCCCATGGGAACAGCAGGATCCCCTAACCTTCGGCCAGTTCTGGCCAAAACCTGGAGTTTGTGGCCAAGGAGGTTCTCCAAGTGCTTGGACTCAGCAGCAAGGTCGTGGTGTGGAATAACTGCCCTTGGAATTGGTTTTGTTGCACCCTCAGCTGTTAAGGTGTTTGTGCAGGGCCAGGAGTTGGACTGGGGGATGCCTGTGGGTCCTTCCAGCTCGGGATATTCTGTGGTTTTGTGACCTGCTCCTCACTCCTCTGGTGCTCACCAGTCACTGCTGGCCCAGGAGATGACATGGATGGTGGCACTGGTACATGTCACCATGGCTGAGTTTGGGGGATGTGGATGGTGTCACCTCTGCTCAGGGCTCAGAGCTGGGTGTGGTTGTGGTGCTGCCCAGAGTTTCTAGGACACCAAAACCCTCAGAGGAAGGAAGTTTCCATCTCTAGTCCCACCAGGCTCTTCAGCTGCTGTGGCTTTGCTTGCAGTTGTGTTTGTTCAGGCCTTGAGATTTTGTAGGAAAAACTCTGAAATGGGGAAAACCCCACAGGAACAAAGGAGGGAAGGATTTAGGGTTGGGGCCTGGATGTGCCTGCCCAGGGAATGCTCTGGGGTTGGGTTGGGGCCTGGATGTGCCTGTGCAGGGAATACTCTGGGGTTGGGTTTGGGATCTGGATGTGTCTGTCCAGGGAATGCTCTGGGGTTGGGTTTGGGGTCTGGATGTGCCTGTCCAGGGAATGCTCTGGGGCCGGGTTTGTGTTTGGGGTCTGGATGTGCCTGTGCAGGAAATGCTCTGGTGCTGGGTTTGGGATCTGGATGTGCCTGTGCAGGGAATGCTCTGGGGTTGGGTTTGGGGTTGGGGTCTGGATGTGCCTGCCCAGGGAATGCTGAGCAGTTCGGCAGCACCCTGGCATCACTGGGATCACCGAAATTTTGAGATCTTTGATCAGGAGCCTCTCACTGTGGGGTTCCCTACCTGTGGCCTGGGCCCAGAGGGCTCCTGGGCATGGAGGGGCAGTGCTGGCATCTCCTGCCCTGCTCTGGTGTCCCCTGGAATATGGTGACATCCCCTGGGGTAGAGTGGTGTCCCTTATAGCAGAATGTTGTCTCCTGGAGTATGGTCATACCCCTGGGGCAGGCTGGTGTCCCCTGGAGTATGGTGACATCCCCTGGTGTGGATAGTGTCCCATGGGGCAGGATGATGTCCCCTTGGGCACAGTGGTGTCCCCTGGAGTATGGTGACATCCCCTGGGACAGTGTGGTGTCCCTTGGAGTATGGTGATAACCCTGGGGCAGGATGGATGTCCCCTGGTGCAAGATGGTGTTCCCTGGAGCAGGCTGGTGTCCCCTGAAGTATGGTGACATCCCCTGGGGCAGTATGATGACATCCCCTGGAGTATGGTAACATCCCCAGGAGCAGGATGTGTGTCCCCTGGGGTAGAGTGGTGTCCCCTCTAACAGAGTGGTGTCCTCTGGAGTATGGTGACATCCCCTAGAGCAGGCTGGTGTCCCCTGTCCCCTCTGGGCTCCCTGGCCCTGCACTCTGCAGGGGTACAGTGGCCAGGCTGGGCACAGGGTCTGATGGCACCACCAGCCTGGAGGGGTTCAGCAGCTCCTGCTGGTTGGACATCCAGCAGCACCAGGCCTGGCTGTCCCTGTAGGGTCCCCGAGGTGCAGGATGGTGTCCCCTGGAGCAGAGTGGTGTCCCCTGGAGTATGGTGGCATCCTCTGGAGCAGGCTGGTGTCCCCTGTCCCCTCAGGTCTCCCTGGCCCTGCACTCTGCAGCACCAGAAGCTCCTCCTGGGTGCAGTGGCTGTGCTGATGGCCATCCCAGCAGAGCCAGAGGGTGGCAGTGGCCAGGCTGGGCACAGGGCCTGTTGGTATCACCAGCCTGGGGGGGTTCAAAAGCTCCTGCTGGTGGCACCTGCAGCAGCACCGGGCCTGGCTGTCCCCAGGGTGTCCCTGTGCTGTCCCCGAGGTGTCCCTTGTGCCGTGGGGGCTCCGTGCGCCCGTCCAGCCGGGCAGGAGTTTGGGTGAGGTTGTGCAAGAGCCCTGCTCTCAGATGCCAACTATTTGTTTACTTCTTTCAAGATGCAGCATAATGAGTTTGTTTACGAGGCCTGGGCTGCAGCAGAAGGAACCCATTTGGTGATTTGGGGAAATCAGCTCTGCAGCCATCCCTTACACAACACTGTGACCTGAGCAGCTTTTGCACCCTGGTTCTGCTAATTAAAAACCCCCCAAACCTTTGTCTTCCAATCCCAAAGAATAATTGGATTTTCTCCTCATTTGTAGTTGATTCCCTGGGAAATTCCTGTGGGTTGTTTTGGGATAATTTGGGGCAGGCTCCGTGTTGTGGTGGTGCTCAAACCGTCCCTGTGTGGTCACTGGGGGGTGACAACCTGCAGGATGGGTCCCAGGAGAGTTTGGGACAGGTTCAGGGGTAAAACCAGCTCTGAACAGAGCTCCTTGTGTTTCCTTTTAAATTCTGCAGTGCACATCTGGGTGAAAAACCCTTTTCTCTGGAATTCTGTGTTGCGTTGGTGGATAATGGGGATAAGGGGTAACCTGAGCTGCTGTTGGCACAGAATATTGAGTGCAGATTTTATTTGGGGAGTGAAGGACACACCCAGGGATGTGCTGCCTGCAGGGCTTGGGTCTGATTGTTCCTGGCTGTGGCTTCAACAGCAGCTGGAAAATCCATCTGAAAGTTTGGTTTGGGATGCTCCAGGGAGCTCTGGAGGTGTTCTGAGCCCTGGTGTTCTCCTGGCTCCTGCATTGGCGGATTCCCCTGTCTGCCACACCTTTCTGGAATCTCTGGGACTTCTTAGGCTTGGTTTTTCCTTGCTGGAATTATCCAACTGGAATATCCGTAATGGGACAGAGGAAGCTGTGGCTGCCTCTGCATCCCTGGAAGTGTCCAAGGCCAGCTTGGAGCACCCTGGGACAGTGGGAGGTGTCCCTGCCCATGGCCGGGGTTGGAATGAGATAATTCTTAAGGTCCTTTCCCACCCAAACCATTCCATGATTCCACAATTGTGTGTCCCAAGGGATTGTGATGGGCCTGGCAGCTGCTTGGTGTCACCTTCAGGTGACGTTTGGGATCTCCCCATGGTGTCCTCTCCTCATCCTGCTGCTCCCTGCAAGCCCTGCAGCCCTGAGCAGCTGACTCCTCATCAAAACCTTCTGCTGACCCTAGAATTTTGGGAAACTCGTGCTCATCCCTGTTTTAAATCCTGAGCTGTGGCACACTGAGATCTCCTGCCATTGTTGTCTCACCCTTGGCTCATCCCCTTCCTGTGGCTTTTCCAAACCTCCTCATCCCACTAAATGGCCTTTCTCCCTCGGTCTGTTCCTGTTGCAGTCCTCAAGGGAAGAAGCCACAAAGGCAATCCTGGAGTTTTATCCCATTCCTTCACTGATTTGCATTTATTTCCCTGGTTTTTGGTGTTTGGTAATGTTTGCCTCCTGCAGCTGCCTCTGAAACAGAGATTCCTTTAATCCCTGGAATTCCTGCTTGGTGCAGGGTGCAGCTGCTCCACCCCTTTGTTCCAGGGAGGCTGGGCAGTAGTGAGAGCCTGGAAAAGTGGGAATTACTGAGAGAGAATCCCCTGGGGTTTAGGAAATGAGAGCTCTTCAGTTTTCCCTAGGTTATGGAAGAATGAGGCGGATGAGCTCACTACCAGCTCCTGAGCTGTTCCTGCCCTGAAGCTGAAAGGTTCAAACCTCAGAAATTATTCCCAGAGCCTGGAAAAGTGTTGGAATATTGCAGGAGGGTTTGGGAGGCAAAAAATGGGAATTCTGGGGTGGAGAGGGAGGGAGCAGTGGAAATCATGGCGGGAGAATTCCCTGGTGTTTGAGAAACAAGAGCTCCGGTGGTGGATTGAGTTCACCACCAGCTCCTGAGCTGTTCCTGATCTGAATTTGAAAGATTTAAACCTCAGAAATTATTCCTAGAACCTGGAAAAGCATTGGAATATTGCAGGAGGGTCTGGGAGGAGCAGAGGTGACTTGGGAAGATCCCTGTTGGAAGAGCACTTTGAAGGTGCTTCCATGAGGAAGCAGGAGAGGCCCTGTCCCAGGGAATTGGGTTTGGTTCCAGACAAATGTTGGGAATTCTGGGATGGAGAGGGAGGGAACAGCAGTGCTGAGCTGTGTGGACACCACTTGGCTGCTCCCAATTCTTTTTTTGGGAGCTGGTGGCTGCCTCTGGTTTCAATCAGGGCTCCGATTGCATAAGTGGGAATGTTTTCCTGTTTTGATGTCTATTAAAATCCCAAATTGCTGCGAGCGACCCCGTGCACGGAGCACGGAGCTCCTGCCAGGGGCACTTACGTAACAGTTCTGCACTTAGAGGTGAAACAACCCCTTCCTTCTGGGCTTCTGGAAGGGAGAAATCCCAGCAGGAATTGCCAGGCAAGGAGAGGGAGTGAGGAGTTGGGATTCAGGAAGGGCAAGGTCGAGGAGAGAGGCCAGAACAGAAGAAAGCGCGGCGGAGCAGAGTGAAGTGAGGCAGTGGGAAGGCTGCCGGGGTTTTTTAGGGAGCTGGGAGCTGTTCCCAAATCCCAGGCTCTGTGTCTGCCTTGGCTCCCACAAAGGTAAATGGGCTCTAAATGAAAACCATTGCCGCTGCCATTGGGTTTCTCTTGGAAAAGGAAGGAATTCTCTGTCCAAGGAAGGTTGTTCCTGCACCTTGTCTGGCTCCCTGCTGCTTCTGATGACTTCTGGTAGCTCAGACCTCTTAACTGCAGCTTGGAAAGCATCCCTATCTCCTGCTTGCCTGGGAATTTTACCCGTCCCATTCCCTTTTTTCCCTATCTTTGCACCATTTCCTCCACACATCTCAGACCTTTAAAAGTTCTTATTGCAGTTCTCATTCTCCCAGAGCGAGAATCTAATTTCTTGGCATGGAAATTTTAACTCAGCCTTTTTTTGGAGCGGGCCCAGGCAGCTGGGAAGATTTGCTGCAGCCATCCTAGCAGCAGAAATTTCATGCTACAGGAATACCTGGAGCATCCCCTGGCATCACCTGGGCATGGCTGTGGGAGAGCAGCTACAGAATTGGGGCAGAACCTCCTTAGGGTTGGGACCATGGGCTTGGAAATGGAATTGTGCCAGCAGAGCAGGCTGAAATCCTGGGATAATGGTTGGATTGATGATCTTGGAGGTCTTTTCCAGCTTGGATGATTCTGGGAAGGAGGTGAGGCCACAAAGGATGGGATTTAGGGACCTCCTCCTGCCCTTTGCTTCCCAACCTGCAGCATCCACGGCCTCGTGCTCCTTCCCCGGGGAGATTTGTGGCTGGAGCCTTTTTTGGGAACCTGATGTGCGGGTGATGACAGCTGCAGGGAATTATTCTGGAGGGATGGGGAATTCTACACCAGCCCTGACAAAAACTCTGTGGCCAGACCAAAGGCCCCGGCGTCCTCCTGCAGCCTCGGCTCAGCCCCTCTTCCTCTGGAGGATTCCAGAAGGGATAAAAAAAGAAGCTGCTCATTTAATTTCCTTCCTTGGAAGAGCCAAAACCAACAGTGTAAAACCAGACACATGGCAGGGGAAAAAAAGCCTTTCCAAGGCCTCTCCCCCCCTGGAGAAGGCCGGGATTGTTGACATTTCCCTCTGGGTTCCTGCTGCTGACCTCGGTGATCCCGAGCAGGAGCCAAATTAGCAGCTGCCCCTGGCCCTGCTGCACATGTGTCCATCCTTGGGAAGCACCAGGGCTTTTTCCAGAGCAGCCTTTGGAGTGACAGAGCCAGGGAAGAGCAGCTCCTGCCTGGGATCAGGGAGGAGTGCATGGAAAATCAGGCCCTGAGTGATCCCAGGGATTGTCCAGCGTTCCTGTTGTTGTCCCAGAATTCTGGAGCCTCTTGGGCCATCCCTCAACTCTTCCATGGAAGTGGGAGTGTCCTGGGTGGGCAGGACGTGGATGTGGAGCCCCTGGGATTGCTTTGGGAATGCTGCTGGAGCTGTTGTGTGGCTGAGGCTGGAAAACCCCTCAGAGATCCTGGTGTCCAGCCACCCCCAGGGCCACCACTGCCTGTGTCCCCAGGTGCCACATCCACAAGGCTTGAAATCTCTTCAGTGATGGGAACTCCAGCCCTGCCCTGTCCAGGAAATTTTCCTTAATGTCCAACCTAACCTCCTGCTGTGTTTTCCTTATGTTGTGCCATTGTGGGAAAACCAAATTAATTTGGCAAAACGGCCTTGGGCATGAGGTGCTGACCTTGCTCAGGTCCTTCAGGTGAAGATGCCAAAAGGAAACAGCCTCAGGCTGGGCCAGGGGAGGCTCAGGTTGGACATCAGCAGGAATTCCCTCATGGAAAGGGTGCTCAGGCCTTGGGAGTGCCCAGGGAGGTTTGGAGTGCCCATCCCTGGAGGTGTCCAAGGAATTCCTGGATGTGCCAAGGTGGGGATTGGGCACAGCTTGGACTGAATGATCCTGGAGGGATTTTCCAACCTCAGGAGTTCTGGGATCTGAGCTGGCCCTCAAGGACAACCCAAAATTGATGGTGAAATCTGGGAATGTCCTCCTGGAAATCTGCTCCTCCTCAAAGGCCTTTCTACCCTCATCTCCTCCTCTGTTGGCACTGCCAGGTGATTTTTGGGGTTAAAACCAAGCCTTGGGGAATTATGAGGTTTTCTGGGAGCAAACACTTACAGGGAATGGGGCAGAAGGTTTGGGAAGGGCAGAAGTCTGCAGAGTTCAAGCAATGTTGGTATCTGAGTTGCTTTTTCCTCTCTTTAGGTGTAAAAATGGCAGGTGAAGGGAAAAAGTCCCATGTGTGGGTGGAATTAGAGATGGGAATAACTGGGCAGGAATAAATTAGGAATTTGTGATGTTGACAAGGCCCAGCTTTGGCTGAGAGCATTTTCTGAGATATTTTAGAGAAAGAAAGTCATGCCAGAAGCCTTCTCCTTGCTCCAGGTGTGTCTGGAGTGTGGGGATGGAGCAGTAGCACCAGTCCTGCAGTGCTCAGGTTCCACTCTTGGTCTCTCAGTGAATTAATTCTGTGTAATCCCAGGGGTTTGAAGGAGGAGTGGAGCTTAAATGAGGATTTCAGGGTGGCTCTTGGGAGAATTCCTACTTTGCAACGTGGTGCGTGACTCACTGTTCGGTGCAGATTCTCTGATGAGGCTGATTTGCCCAGTGCCCCAATAATTCTGTTTAAAACTTCCTAATTTGGAGATTCCTGGTTTCTCCAAGCCCCATCCAGCCTGGAGTTCCAGGGACTGGAAGTCTACAAACTAAAAAAACCTAAGCTTAAAAATTAATTTCAGGTCAATTCAACCTTGGCAAAAATGACTTTTTCAGAAGAAATCTCCATGAATCCCCTCTGATTTCTGACAAGGAGCTGCCATTGTCCAGAAATTCAACGAATGTCTGAATCAGAGGGGATAAAGTGGGAATAATTCAGCTGAGCAAATAATGCCTCTCCATAAAATGGCCTGGAATAACATGCAGAGGACTGGAAAAACACGGTGGTGACCAAGGAAAACACCATCACATCCATATTAATTTTTCATTTTTGGTACAGAGAGAAGCCCTCAGTCACTATTAAAGTGTATTTTCAATTTTTATGTTCTTTTTCGTGCCCCGATGGAGCAAACCAGGCCTTCAGCGTGCCCCAGTCACCTTGAGGGGAAACCAAGCTCATGGCTAAAGCTGAGTTTGCTCCCGAGCTCCTTGCTGATCCCAGCATCCCAAATTCCCGAGCCTTGCTGGGAAACTGAAGCTGGAATTTGGCATTGGCTGGAGATTTTGTCATAGCAAACAGCCAGAACAGAAGAAATATTTCCCCAGCGTTGTTAAAATACGGGGGAATATTGTTTTAGGGAGAGCTTTTATTGCATTGTCTGCAGCCTGAGAAAGTCCAGAGCAGCAAAATCTGCCTGAAAGCCGTTTTGATGGAGCTGGAATTTTCTAATTCCTCGTGTCAGTGTGAGCGGGATATATGGAGTGCACACAGTGGGATTTTCAAAACAAGGTCCCTGGCAGCTTTAAATAATTATTGGGAATCAAGAAGAGATTAAACAGCCCCTTCCTTCCACGTCCCATCCCCATCCCTGCTCCCTTCCCTGGGCGGGAATCGGGGGTGCCTTGGGAAGCTCCTGCTCTGCTCTTGCCCAGGGCTGGAGGATTCCAATTTCCCTCCTGTGTTTTTCTCTCTTGGAAAACCCCCCTGGAATGGCTGCACTGGGGAGGTGTTTACAGGAACGCAGCCGGGGCTGTCAGAGGATGGGAAGCGGCAGCAGCTGCTGGATTTGGGAGCCTGGAGCTTCCCAAATTGAAATGTTACAGAGCTGCCGAGGAGCTGGGAGGGGAAGGGGATTTGGGAGTATTTGGGAAGCAGAGTGGATGGCACGGATGGATGGGTTTTATTGTGCTGGCACCATGGGGGGCATCCAGATCCTGAGGATGCTGGCAGCAGGAGGGGCTGCTGGTGCCTGGAATTCCCACTGGGATTCACCAGCCCCATGTCTGCAGGGAATTCTTGCTGAGATTCACCGGCCCTGTGTCTGCAGGGAATTCCTGCTGGGATTCACCGTGTCAGCAGGGAAAGTTCAGCCTCTGGATCGGGAGCAGGGGTGGCATTGCTGACAGGAGCCCTAACAGGATCCAGGGTCACCATTCCTGCCTTTCCAAGGGGCTCATCCAGGGAATTCCATCATGCTGGGAATGGCCCTGTCTGTTCCACTCAGAGGTTTTGGAGCAGTGTCAGGGCTCGGTGTTGCCTCTGCCTTTGACCTGGGGTGCTGAAGGAAAACATTCTGCAGGGAAAAGAGATTAAATCCAGCCTCGAGGGTGGCTCACGGGATCCATCCCAGAGGAGCAGCTGGAGCCGCGGGGAGTCTCTTCATTCCGTGTGCCTTGGGAGCAGAATTCCCTGCAGGATCTCACTTCAAGGAGCATCCCTGGGTGTTTATGGAGCCACACACGGAGCCTTTTCCAGGCTGCAGCTGCCTTGGGAAAACAATTCCCTGTCTCTCCATCTTTGTTCTGTGGAAAGGCACGAGCTGAGATGGGGAATTCATCCCTCCAGCCTCAAATTCCAGGGATTTCCTGCCCTTCCCAGTGTCCCCCTGCTCTGGCTGTGCAGGGAAAGGGAACCGAGGTGCTCTGCAGGTTTTTGGCTCTCTGTGAATTTCCTGGCTGCCTTTTTTAGCCCAGAGGTTTGTGGGGTTTGTGTTCTCCCTGTTTTTCCCTCTTCCCCAGCTGTCAGTTCATCCCAGGCGTTTCTCTGAGCTCACTTGGATACTGCTCCTGCTGCGATTCCCATCGCTCCAGAATGTGGAGTTTGGGGTGATGGAAACATCTCCTGCTCCTTATCCAGGATGAGCCCCATCCTGGGAGATGGAGAATCTCTGGAATATGCAGGAGTTGCTGATTTTAGGCATCCTTTCTGGCCTCAGGATTCTGTGAATCTCAGCTCACGCAGGTGCAGCAGGGGAGCTCCTCCACTGAAGAATTCCCCTGACCCAGGAGCTCTCTCCCTAAAATGTTTTCCATGTGCAGCAGTGGGAAGCTTGGGCAGGATGTCCTGAGTTGGACCCACAAGGATCATGGAATTATGGAATGGTTTGGGGTGGGAGGAGCCTCAAAGATCATGTCATTCCAACTCTTGCCATGAGGAGAATCCATGAACAGGGTCATCAGTCCAGCTCCTGATCCTGACCCCAAAACCCCACCCTGTCCCTGGGAGCGTTGTCCAAACTCTCCTGGAGCTCTGACTGCCTTGGGAATGTGCCCATTCCCTGGGGAGCCATTCCAGCTCCCGCCAGACTTCCTTCCTGAAGAGTCCAGGAGAGCTTTGCAGATCCTTTACCTCCAGACCTCCTTGGGGAGTCACTTTGGGAAAGCCTGGAGCTGTTTGGATGTGGGAAAAGTTCTGGGATGGAGCAGGACACAGCAGGAAGCACAGGGTGGAGCAGAGGGCTGGAATCTCCTGGAATTCCATCCTGGTTTGCAGCTCAGCTGTTGAATTCCAGCAGAGCTGGGCCAGAGGAGGTCCCTGAGCCTGGGGAGCTGCCGGGGTGGGAGCTCAGTTCATGTTTTACAGAGCTGCTCTCACGTGAAGCCGCTCTGGGGACGCAGAGATAAGAGAGCTGCATCCATCAGATTGCAATCAGCTTTCATTCCTCCTCCCGCTTCTCGCTTCTGAAGTTGGGAACAAACCCAACTTTGTATCAGCGATGTTCCTAAAGGAGCCTTCGCTTCCCGCTCTGCTATTTATAGAGGGCCCTTTCTTGGGCATATGGAGAGCAGCTTGGTTTCCCCATCTCAGCAGCTCCTGTTTGATCTCTTGTTCATCTTCAGGGAAGGGGGATCAATCCAGTTATGAACTGAGAGTTTAAAATGGCTCAGAGCTGGGTTCGATGGGGCTTGGAGCCCCCTGGGGCAATGGGAGGTGTCCCTGCCCATGGCAGGTGTGGCACTGATGGGATTTAAGCTCCTTTCTACCCAAACCATTGTGGGATTCTCTGACTGCCACGAGCACATGCTCAGCCAGTGCTTCTCCTCCTCCTGCTCCTCCTCCTGCTTCTCCTCCACCTCTAGTTCCAGGTTCTTGCCCTCCTTCACATGCCCTGGCCCAGCCTCAGGTGCTTCTCCAGCCACCCCTCATTTTCCTGATGTTCTGCTGCTAATCGCACTCAGTCCAGTTGAACCAGCATGGATTAATATTAAATATAACATCAAGAGCTGATCAAGGGATCTGAGTGTGCAGGAACTCCTGACATCACTGAAGTTTCTGTAGATTCCTAGTGGTTGGGAGAGTCATAATTCCTCAAAAAGCCACCCTACCTGAACTAAAGATCATGAGAAAATTATAATTAGGATTATCCCCTTTGCATTCCCACTTTTATCCATGAACCAAATCCACCACTGCTGCAGCTCCTACTTGGTTTTTCAGCGGCTTCTAACAGGTTTGGACCATGTCCCAAGGCTGGCTTAAAGAATTCCAGGACACCTCAAGTGACATTTGTTACCCTGTGAGTTGTGCAGCTCCATCTCCACATTGTCCTTTGGAGAGAAAGTGAGGAGCGTGCCAAGATCTTTCAATCTTTCATCAGCCCAAAATCCTTTCCACACTCCCTTGGCTGCATCTCAGCCTGTTCTTCTGCTGCCCTCCACGAGTGACCCAGTTTGGAAGTAACTGAAGGACCCAGAAAGGTTCTGGGGATGAGAGGGAAGGGGTTGTGCTGACCTGGATCCCATTTTTGTGCTGGGATTTCCGTGGAGCTCCATCTTCTTGCGGTCCTTCTGACAGAAAATGAGGAGCGTGCAAGATCTCCCATTGGCCCCAAATTTTTTCCACCCTCCCTTGGCTGCATCTCAGCCTGTTCTTCGGCTTCTTACCACGAGTGACCCAGTTTGGAAGAAACTGAAGGACCCAGAGAGGTTCTGGGGATGAGAGGGAAGGGATTGTGCTGACCTGGATCCCATTTCTGCACCGGGAATTCCACAGAGCCAGGCTTCCACGAGATGACAGCTGTGACCCCGCTGTCACAAGCTCTGAAGTCTCTCCAAACCTCCTTTCTGTGCCTGTTGTGTGCTCAGCGCCCTCAGTGATCCCAAGCTGGGGAAGTTTGGGCTGTGTTGGGATCAAAGCCGTGCTCGTGTTCCCCACGAGTTCCAACACTCGCGGCTGCCGGGTGCCACGGCCAAGCCGGAGCTGATCCCTTTCAACACCCGCAGCTCCTGCTCCTTCCAGGGGTGATTAGGCACGCAGCTCGAGTGCAGCCGGCGCTGAGGAACTCGTTTGAAGGCCTTGGGACAGCGTTTTACATAATCATCATCAGGAGGTGCTTTAATTAGGCTTGGCAAAATGTTTCAATTTTCGAGCGAAACGTTCCGTTTTTTACTGCCCTGCTCAGAGTCACAGCTGAGACGTGGAGGAGCTGTGCAGGCTGAAGGAATTCCAGAGGAGAACGAGCCACTCCATGGGGAGTGGCTTCAGGAGGACACATTTCCACCTCTGGATGATCCCCAAATCTCCACGTAAAGCAGCTCCTCAGCCAAGCACAGCTCCCATCTCCCAGAATCCCAGCATGGTTTGGGTGTAAGGAACCTCAAATCCCATCCCAATCCCATCCATGGGCAGGGACACCTCCCACTGTCCCAGGCTGCTCCAAGCCCCAGTATCCAACCTGGCCTTGGACATTCCAGGGATCCAGGGGCAGCCACAGCAAATCTGGGAATTCCATTCCAGCCCCTGCCCACCCTCCCAGCCAGGAATTCCTTGCCAATATCCCATCTCTCCCTGCCCTCTGACAGTGGGAATCCATTCTTCCACTCTGATGTTTTAATTATTTTGAGGGGTTAAAGACTCATGCTGTGACTTGGCATTCACAATTCTGAAATGAATATTCAGGATTTTAGCCTAAAATACGAGTATTTAGATGCAAATTCATCACAGACAGAGTGTTGGATGGGACCCACAAGGATGATGAAATCCAGCTCTGATGGAACTGGGTCTGATGGTCCCATCCATTCCAGGGAATCATCAGTGCAATCAGGTCATGGGGAGTGGCTTCAGGAGGACACATTTCCACCTCTGGAAGATCCCCAAATCTCCACACACAGCAGCTCCTCAGCCAAGCACAGCTCCCATCTCCCAGTATCCCAGCATGCTTTGGGTTGGAAGGGACCTTAAATCCCATCCCATCCCATCCCACCCTATCCCATCCCATCCATGGTGGGGACACTTCCCACTGTCCCAGGTGGATCCAAGTCCCAGTGTCCAACCTGGCCTTGGACTCTCCAAGGGATCCAGGGGCAGCCACAGCAAATCTGGGAATTCCAGCCCAGCCCCTGCCCACCCTCCCAGCCAGGAATTCCTTCCCAATCTTCCATCTCTCCCTGCCCTCTGACAGTGGAAAGCCATTCTTCCCCTCTGATGTTTTAATAAAGACTCATGCTGTGACTTGGCATTCACAATTCTGAAATGAATATTCAGGATTTTAGCCTAAAATACGAGTATTTAGATGCAAATTCGTCACAGACAGAGTGTTGGAAGGGGCCCACAAGGATCATCCATCCCCTGATGGAACTGGGTCTGATGGTTCCATCCATTCCAGGGAATCATCAGTGCAATCAGGGAATGATCCACGTGAACGTTCTGTGCAGCTGCAGGGAGGAACATTTAATTAATTCCGAGGCAATTACCCTGACGAGCCGGTCCAGCTCCGAACAGGGACATTTTCCCAGTTGCTGTGTGGAGGCCAGATGGGAACACAGGCTGCTATTAGGTCTTGGCTTGCCCCTCCTGAGGTTCCTGGCAGGTAATCAGTCCATTTTTCCCATTTGGATTTTGGTGTTCTGGGAATTAGGCCCACAGGGATGTCCAGGAGATGTTTCAGTGTGAATGGAAGGTTTATTTTTTTTTATTTTTATAATATTCCCACTAGGAAATATTCCTTGCCCTTGCCAAATACCAGGATGCAAATAGAAATCTCTGGGCTCTGTTTGGCAGCAGATGGAAAAAACTAAACCAGGCAGGAATTAGTGTGGACTTTTGGGATTTGGTAAAACCTGGTGTGGGTCACCTCAGTGCTGCCTTCCAGCACTGCTTCTCGTAGGGTCATGAAGGTTGGAAAAGACCTCCAGGATCACATGGAGTCATGTAGAAGACCTCTGAGGTGGTTGAGTCCAGCCTATGACCCCACACCACCGTGTCACCCACACCATGGCACCATTCCACACCATGAAGTCCAGCCTTTGAGGTGACCCTTTGGTCACTGGGGCTTTGTGCCGCCAACACCTGCACTGACCAGCTGCAAACAATCCGAGGTGCTGTCCTAACACTCCTCATCCTCTGTGCTCTGCAGTTCATGGATTAATTTGGGGTTTTCCTGCTCTTGATGAGGGGTTTTTCATGTGCACCCAATGAGGAATTGGGCATGGAGCTCATGGGAAGTGACCCATGGACTTAGTGAAGGCTCTGGTCATTTGGAAATGTTGATGCTCAAAACACAAATGTTTATTTGTGTTTTTCTAATTTACCACTTGGATATTTGCTGGGAACTGGGATGAGGTGAGGCTGGGACATAAATGGGGGCTGGAAACACCAAAACCTCACAACTGAAGAAGGTGAAGGTTGCTCACACTGTGTTCAGGAATTTATTTTACATCTGGTATCAAAGTTGATGATGATGTAATTGGAGAAATTCCATCTCAGGTGGCCTCCCTGAGATCCTAAAAATCAGGATAAATGGAAATTCATTGATTTTTAGGGAATTGGCTCCCATCTCCTGGTGACCTGTGGTGGCTCAGGTGTCCCCTGGGTTGGACCCTCTGCTGGGGTTACAGGGAGGGCCCTGCTCTGTTCCCATCCCAACCGGTGCAGGTTTCAAAGGTTTGGGCCTCAGTGGGATTATTGGAAAGGTGAAGGAAGCCCTTGCAGAGGTGAAGCCACTCCTCAGTCCTGTGCTTTCTGTAGGATTTCAGTGCTTTCTGTAGGATTTCAGTGCCGTTCCCAAAGGTTTTATTTATTGGCTGTGACGCTGCAGCCCCGGGAGCAGGGAATGAGGATAATTACCAGGAAATTATTCCATGGCCTTCAGCAGGGCTGTGCTCCCTCTTTGGCTGCTGGAGCTGCAGTCTGGGAAGGGGAGCTCATTCCTGACCATTCCCAAGGAGGGCAGGGGCAGGATCAGGGATCTCCTGCATGGAAATCCCAGTGCTCCCAGTGCCCAGGAGCTGCCCGGCATGGATGTGAATCAGAGGCCCTTGGGACCTCCTGGATGTTGGGTTTTTCCTGTAGGAAACCAGGATCTATAACAAACATGGGGCACTGAAGGGTTGATGTTAATCCTGAGACAGCTGCAAAGTACCTGATTCCAAAAAATGCTGTTTGATGGCTTTGGAGTGTCAGGAATGTGGAATATCCCTGGTTTGGGTGTGGCACAGTCTGTCAGCTGCAGACTTCCTGAGATTTGCACAATCCAGGGAATCACAGAGAGGTTTGGGTGGGAAGGGATGTTAAGGATCATCTCATCCCATGGGCAGGGACACCTCCCACTATCCCAGGTGGATCCAACCCCAATGTCCAACCTGGTCTTGGGCACTTCCAGGGATCCAGGGGCAGCCACAGCAAATCTGGGAAACCTCTGCCAGGATCCCTTGGAAACACCTCAGGGTACACAGAGTGTCTGGGTAGGATGGAGTTAAATAAGTGAAATAAATTTGATGTGAAATCAGTTCCAATGGATTTTGGATTTCCTTATGGCCAAAATCCATATGGGAACAGAGGGAGCTGCTTTCCTCTCTCTCCTTTGCTGGGAATGGCATCTTTAAAATAAAATTTTTACTTGGTCTTTTGCCTTTTCCTCCTGAACTGCTGCACCTTTCAGGAGGTGGAATGGAACAGTTCAGGAAAAAGATTCCAGGGGAGCCAGGTCCTGAGCAATCCCTCTGGAATATCCTTGTGGCAGGTGTTGGTTTGGCTCCACCTGCAGAGCTTCACTTCACGCCACAGAATACTTACATTTTTTATATTCTCTGTGTATTTACATTTTTTCCTCACCAACATTCACCTCTGGGCACTGGGGTTTGTGCTGGGGTTGTCCTCACCTCACTGGAGCTGGACAAAGATGGGACAACTGGAATCTTTATCGGTGTTGGAAACAGGATTTGTGGGACTTGAGGGATTTGTTTGATTTATCAAAGAGAAGGGGGTTTTGGTTTGTGTTTAGAGAGCACTGATTGCAGCCACTGTTTAAAATAAGCAGCCCAGGGCTGAGGAGTTAAAGGTCAAAGTTGGGTCAGGGTTTGGGAGTGGAGCAAAGACCTCCAGGGATGATCCATCCAGGCTTGTGATGATCCATCCAGGCTTGTGGTGGCCATTGCATCATCCCTGGAGAACCTCTGCAATCCCAATGAGTCATTTTCTCTAAAACTCCAAGTTCCAACCACAACCCCTGACCTCGAGGTGGGCAGTCATCAGTGGCCAGCTCCTCTGCATTGTTTGGGATCCAGGACTACCTGAGCTCCCTAAAACCTCACGTAGGAACAGTGGGTTCAAACTTGTTTTTCTTCTTGTGGCGAAGACCAAATTTCAGAAGCCGAGAGGAGCTGAAAGGGAAGGGAAGCTGAGCTCCAGCTGGGGCAGCCAAGGGTTTGGGAGCTGTGATTTGGGCTCTGATAACGCTGCCTGTGTGGCCCTGGGTGAGCTGTTAATCCAGGGGTGCCTCCCTTTGCCAAGCTGTCCAGCAGCTCCCGCTGGAGCTGGGCGTTGTTAACAGCCCGTTAATGTAAATAGGGAATAATTCCCGGCTTTTTATGGATGTTTTGTTCATGACCAAGGGTGGCTGCGTTCAGGGGAGATGCCCATTTTCCAGAGCTCCTTAATTTCACTCCTGGGAGATGTTTCTGACTCTTCCACAGAGGATTTTTCTTGACTCGTGGCCACGGCTGCGGCGCTCGGTGCCGCCAAGTTCAATGTTCTCCTGGATGGGATGAATGTGTTTATGGATTTCGATGGAACTGGGAAATTCTTGGAGTGCTGAACTTGCTGCCTTACGGGAAAAGGAATCAAGCTCTGACTCACGGAGAGCCTGACCCTGGGGGAGAGGGTGGCCTTGGACACCAGGGCTTGTCTGAGTCAGAAAGGGTTTGTTGGTTGTCTTGGGCATGGGTTTATTTTGGGAATGGTCCCACTTCTGGTATCAGTTGGGGCTGTGAAGGTTGAGAAGTGGCCTCGGTGCCCCTCTCTGAATTTTCTCTCTTTGTTCCTCTGTATATTTACATTTTTTCCTCACCAAACCATTTCCAGGGTTAAGGGTTCTCTGTCTGTTCTCACTCCAGACCGAGGTGTTTGGGCAGCTTGAAAAGCACAAGATTTTTTACAGTAGAATTCACTTCAAATGAGAAGATTTCAGTATTCACAAAATCTGAGAGTTCAGCATGCTGAGCCCAGCCAGGGCCCAGCGGTGTCAGTTCTGTGCTCTGGGTTTGTTCCAGGTGCAGAAACAGCTCAAGGTGTAACAATGATGATTTTCTCATCTCTAGACTTTGAAACTCTGGCATTTCATGGAATCATGGAATGGGTTGGGATGGAAGGGACCTTAAATCCCACCCCATCCGTGGGCAGGGACACTTCCAACTGTCCCAGGTGGATCCAGCCTGGCCTTGGACATTGCCAGGGATCCAGGGGCAGCCCAGCAAATCTGGGAAGTCCTGCCAGGTGTAGCAGTTCTGGATTTAATTTGCCTTTTCTCACTGCCTTCAGTTGTACAAATTCCACAGTCCCATGTTTTTGTCAGCTTTCTGCCCTCTTTGCTTCTTCCCCTTTTCAGGAATTTTCCTTGCCTGTCTGCTTTCTTTCTGCTCTGTTGCTGTTCCCTCTTTTATTAATGTTTATTCCCTTCATTCCCTAAAGGATTGCAGATTCAATCAGTGGAAAATAATTGCCAGGATATTCTTCAGTCTCCTGCTCTCTCCAAATGTTCAGGTACTTTGCACTGGTCACTAATTCCCTCTCCTGGAGAATAACCTGGACCTAATTCCCAATTTTTTGGCTTTCTTTGGCCTCATGGGGTTGATTTTGTGGCACTAAACTGCAAATCTGAGGACTTACACCTCACTAACCTTTGCTGTGCTTACAAATCAGCTTCCCAATGGAAAAACTCCCAGTTTTCCAGTCTGGGCATCTGCTGGGGTATGAAATGAGAGGTTTTCCAGCAAAATTCTGGAATTTGGATGTCAGAACCGAGTCCAGTCTTTCAGGTGGAGTCACACCAACATTTCTATGGTTGTACCGCTGACCTGGACAATCTGCTCATCCAAAATGTGTTTTACCTGCCCCTGGATTGCAATCCAAAGGGATCTGTGATCTCCATGGCTGTGATTCCATCACCTCTCTCAGCTGTTCACAAAATTTGAGATTTTTTTTTTTTTCAGTTCTTCAGGGGAAAAAGAAATTATAGAATCCCTGAGTGGTTTGGGTTGGAGAGGACCATAAATCCCATCTCATTCCACCCCTTGCCTTGGGAAGGGACACCTCTGCTGTCCCATAGTGCTCCATTCAATCTGGCCTTGAACGCACCCAAAAATTCCCCTTTTAGAGGAAGAATCCATTGGATTGTTCGAATGTTCCCAAAAAAAGAAACCAAGGATAAACTTAACCAGCCCATTATTTCTCTGTGAATCTCTTGCTTCCCATATCAGCCCCTGCACATCCTAACGCCAGATTTCCCTTTGTCAGCCCGAGCTTTTCCCTTCATTCCATTTGTCATGTCCCCTTTTTCTTTTTTCCCCGTTTTTTTATGGCCTCTTTAACTTCCATCTGCGCCAGGTTTGCCTTTTAACCAGCGTGGCCGCCCCGCTCAGTTGTGGGATTGTGGCTTCTGGAGCATCTCGTTAAAATGTTCTTAAACAATTTTCAATTAGGTTTCATATTTTTCTGATTACGTTCTTTCTCCCCACTGATTTGCCTCCTAATTATTTTCAGCTTGATGGAACTGGTCCTCTTTAAGATGCTGTGTTTGTGTGGACTATTGGTGGTGCTGGTTCATTCCTAATTTTTATATATTTATATATTTTTACACAGTTGTGATCAAGTCATGGTTATTTGAGTTTCGGCTGTCAGGAAAGAAATGTGGAGAAAAAAGTGGCTGCTGGTTGTAAAACTGAATTTTTCCAAGTGGGCACTGGCATTTAGGGGATGCTGATTTTGGGCTTTGTGGCATTTAGGGGATGGTGGTTCTGGAATGAAGGGGTGAAGTCTCCAACCCTTTGATGTCTGGACAACCTCAGCTCCTGCTGAACTTGGTGTGGTTTGTTTGATGAGATAATTATGGGATGGTCTGGTGCAAAGGGACCTTAAAGATCATCTGGTTCCATGGGCAGGGACACCTTCCACCATCCCAGGTGGATCCAAGCCCCAATGTCCAACCTAGCCTAGGGATCCAGGGGCAGTCACAGCAAATCTGGGAATCTGTGCCAGAGGGAAGAATTTCCCTTTAATATCCCATCTTAACAGAATCACAAAATCCCAGGATCACTGAGGTTGGAAAATCCCTCCAGGACCATCCAGTCCTGTGCCCAGTCCCCACCTTGGCACTGAGTGCCACATCCAGGAATTCCTTGGGCACCTCCAGGGATGGCAAATCCAAACCTTCCTGGGCACTCCCAAGGCCTGAGCACCCTTTCCATGGAGGAATCTTCATAGGTGTCCTGGTCTCCTGTAAATGATCTGGAGAAGGGGAAGAAAGCCCAAGTTCCTGTGGAAGGTGAGGGCAACACCACTTGAGGCTGGGCCAAGTCCCACCAGGGCCACTTGGGGACCTCTCCTGTTACCTCAGAGAGCCAGGGAGCCAAACTGGGATGGCTGTTGGGGTGGAACGAGCAGGGAAGGGCCAAATGGGAGCCCTCATGGGAGAAATGGATTTGTAAAATTCTCAAAACCTGACAGAAAGCTCACACAGATTTGCACATCAGTGTGCAGCAGACATGAGGTGTGTTGATTTAGGATGGCCATGGAATAGAGATTATGTTGTTGAGAGAGAGATTGAACTGGAAATAAGTTCTAACAAGTTTCAAAATGTGGCCTTGCAAAAAGATTAGATATTTTAGAGAATTAGGACTGTGAAAGATGCGTTGTAGCAGGACCACGTGGGGTAAAAGTATCCGTGACTGGTGTTAGAAATGTTAGCAGCATTGTGTGATGAAAGCTGATAACCTAAAACACATTTATAAGGTGTTGTAACCAGGAAATTGGCTGGCTTCTGATAGAGTGGTGTTGAGTTTTTCATCTCTTATGTCTCACTCTTCATCAAGGCTGATAATGGAACAAAATCTTTCAAAGCACCTCTCACTCACCCCATCTCTGTAAAATCTGGGAACACCAACACACCCCCAGGAGAGACACCTGGAATTAGAGAAGGACTCCAATGTCTCCTCCACCATCCTGCCCTTGTTCCTGGGACTGTGCTCCCCAACACCTCCAGGCTGAGCTCTCCCAGGCCTCAGGGCTGTTCTGGGACGCTCCAGGGGCAGGATGATCCCAGTTACCCCCGGGATGACCTTTCCCCACAGCGGGATGGATCCCATCAGCGCCGCCGCCGCCGCATCTGCAGCTGCTTAATGACCCCTTCACACAATGCTCTGCTCGGGGTCATCTGGTTCCAGTTTCACCAGAAACAGAAGGAAATGTTGGGAACATTGCTTCCCTACATCCAGTTTCACTTGTTGTGGATGCTTGGAATACTTTGGAACCCACATCTTTGGGGTTTCCAGGGGGGGTTTGGCTGGTGAGCCCCGGCGACCATTTGAGATTTAGGGTTTTTTTTTTTGATTCCAGAAGTGCCCTGGAGGTTGCATTGTAGGGCCTTTTCCTTATGCAAAACATAAAAGTGCTGCTTTTTTTCAAATTATAACCATATTTTTCATTAAAATCAGTTGGAGTCCCAATAAACAATCGACTCTGAAAAATTTTCCAAATGTTCTCTGCAGCACCGTTTCTATTTTTAATTATTTTTCAAAAAACTGGGGTTTTTTTCTTAAAAAAACAAAAAACAACCAAAAAAACAAAACCCAAAAACACAGCTTGGCTTAGAATTTAAAGAAGCCATCTAGTAAATCATGAAAAATGCACATATATAGCTGCTTATTACAATATAATTAAAACCTACTGCACATGGGGTGTCAGAATCCCTCTGTCGCCATGTCCGATGGCTTCTCCCGTTTGCCTTATCGTGGGAACTCCTCCTTTCTGCTCACAATGCTTCCCAAAGCCTCTCCCAGCCTGGTTGTACATTTGTTTTATATAAATTGAGTGCTCTGATCCTATGGAGAGGGATGTGAAAAACTCTTCAAAGTGGGAGCCGCAGAAATTCCTTTTTTTTCTGGGCAGAGTTTCCATCCGTATCACTCCTTGGGGTTGTTATTTCTTGATTTTATTGGGAATTTCATTGTTTTATTCTTACCTTAGCAGAAAGTGTGATCTTTATTTGCTGTCCTAAAAACCCAACCCACAACTAAGAACAAAACCTCAAAAGCTGTAATTTTTGGTTTGTACAAAGCAAGTAAAGGTGCCTTGGTTAAATATTTAGGGTTAAAGTTTTTTATTGTGAGCTGGAGGTTGAGGAATATTTTAGGATATTCCTGCAGTGCAGCCAAGTGTCCATGGAAAACCATCCTTTAGGGAAAGAAGCAGGTGCTGGAGCAAATGGTGGTGATGGAAAACCTGCTCCTGGTGCAAAGAAAAGCTGGGTGAGAGGAGAAAACGTGGAGTTTATCCATTTATCCATTTTTGTTCTGCTTTCGTGTTTTCCATGGATCATTGCAGTGTCTGCTCAGCTTGGGATGAGTCTGACTGATCTAACCCTGAGCAGGTGGGATGGAAGGTGAGATGTCCACGTTTGGGCTTCAAAGTGGAAAAAAGTAGGTTTAGATGGGATCTTGGCAAGGAATTGCTGGCTGGGAGGGTGGGCAGGGGCTGGGCTGGAATTGCCAGATTTGCTGTGGCTGCCCCTGGATCCCTGGCAGTGCCCAAGGCCAGGTTGGACACTGGGGCTTGGATCCACCTGGGACAGTGGGAGGTGTCCCTGCCATGGATGGGATTTAAGGTCTCTTCCCACCACAACCATTCCATGATTCCCTGTAGATGTTGACTAGGAGGATTTCCTTGCTGGGTCTCTGTCAGAGGCAGATCTGAGCTGGTGGAGTTGTGATTTTGTCCTGCCTGTCCCTTCCCAGAGCCCTTGGCCAGGAGCAGCCGCTGCTGTGGGGGCAGAGCTTTGTCCCATCCTGTCCCACATGGTTCAGGTCATTCCCTCTGCCAGCGGAGCCATTCCAGCTCTCCTGGGGGCTGGCCTGGCCAGGCAGAGCTGCCCAAGCCAAGGAATTCCTGGAGCTGGTGGCCAGCGCTGGAGTCTCAGTGACATCCTCGCCTTGGGAATGGCTGCTGTGCTTCCAAAGGGTGAGGGCAGAAAGGGGAATTGCTGCAGGCAGAGCTTGTTCTGCTCCCAGTGACCCATCCCACTGTGGATGGGATAAATCCATGGAATTATTTGACTTTTCAGCTGCTCCAGGACAGTTCTGGTGTGGGACAGGTGTGAAAACCTTTGGAAAAGTCTGTTTTCCGTGGGTATTTGGGATGGGCGGTTAAGGGTGAGAAGTTCCTGCTGGATTTTAACAAGGATTCATTTTTCCTGAGGGACAGGGATGGCAAAGTGGGAATCTTGGGCTCAGTCCTCAGGAGGACACAACCTATTCCAAAGGAGACCAGAAACTTGTGTTTGGGTCTCCTTGGTTAGAAATTGTGGCTTTAATCAGCTCATTAAGCATCTGTAATTATCAACAAATAATAATTATGACTCGTGAGGGTCCGGCCCAATCCATTCTGGTTCTGCTGATGCCCAAACCTCCTTTGTTCCAGGAGATTTTTTGGGATTGGTGCCAAACACTCTGCAGAACCTCCCATCCCTCTGAATCCCCTGCAGGTCTGATCCAGGAGGGATTTCTCCTCTGTTCCTGGAGTCTCACCCTTTGTTCCAGGAGAGTTTTGGGATTGGCACTGAACACCCTGCAGAACCTCCCATCCCTCTGAACCCCCTGCAGGGATTTCTTCTCTGTTCCTGGAGCCTCCCCCTGTCCTCTAGAGGGTGTTTGGGATTGAGGTGCCACCTGCAGCTTCAGGCAGGCTGGGCTGGGAGTGGTGGGTGGGAGGAACTGTGCTGCTCTGTCGGGAGGACAATCCTTCCCCGTGGTGATCCCGTTATCTTCCCTCGGCACTGTAAATCCTGGGAGTGTGACAGGACCTCCCACCAGGATGGCAGCAGTTCCAGAGCCCTTGCTGGTGGCTCCCTCAGAAGATGAATGGTTTTCTGAAGTCTGCCTGAGCAACAGCTCAGTGACTTGTTAGGCTCCGAAGTGCCTTAACTCCGTTCCCTTTTTCCTTTCATTGTTTCCCTGCGGAGTTTCCCCCTTTGCAGCAGGCAGATCTTGCCAAACCCATGGTGGAATCTCTGCTGAAAGCCCCCCAGAAGAGCAAAGTCCCGCTTTGCTGGGCTGGGAGGAACCTGGGATGACTTTTCTGGTGAGATTGGGATCTCTTTCAGCACATCCTCACTCCTTGTGCTGAGCCCTTAATCGTGCCTGGCTGGGGAGCCTGAGGAATTTGGTAGGAACATCGTGGATGCTCCCAACCCTTTCACATTTTTACTGTTGACTTCTGTAGGGAACGAGCATCCATCAAGGGGACAAGGATTTGTCATTGTTCCCCGAAAAAAGGGCAGTGGCATTGTTAAAGCCCAATGGGAACCCTTTGGAACGAGGAGCCTCCAGGGAGAAATGCAAATTTATATTGAGTTTTAGGACAGACATTGCCCAGAAGTCCCTTTTAAATCAGAAGATGGAAAGATTGTTTTATCTTTGGTAACTCTTTCCAGAGGTCCTACAAAGCCGAGGCCATGAGCCACAGCTTTTGGGGTGAGGAGCTGCAGTCACTTGTTTTCCAGGACTTCGTGGTGGGGCTGGGAGTTGATCCCAAGGCGTGGGCACAGGGCCCCTTTGGTCAGTGGGATTGGCCATTTGGAGTGGCAGTTGCCACCTTTTCTGGAGGGGAGAAGGGATGAAAGGGGTTTTATGTGGCTATTGAGGAGGTTTATTGATCCCAGATACGGTGGCTCCAGGATTGTGGGAAAACAAGGCTCCCTTTATGGCAGGAGTAAATTGTGGGGGATTGCTTCACTGGTCAACCCATGAAGGAAGGGCTGGCTTGGGGCATGGGAATGGTTTTGGTCATGGATCAGATCAAATCCCCCCTGCTGGGCCCCTTCTCCTGCTTCCAGATCTGTTCTCAATACAGACCACAGGAGTTGTTTACCAGACTCTGCCGTGGCTTGCGTTAAACTGCCCCGTGGGGTCCCAGTACCCCATCAAACCCCATCCCAGTTTGCCCACAGGCAGGCAAACTCCAGCCATGAGACTTCCCAGCTGGGAAGGAGATCAGGAGCAGGGATTGCTGTATCCTCATAAATGGGGGCAGATTTTATGGCAGGGCCTGTGGTGAGGGACAACGAGGGTTGAGAGCTGGAACAGCAGGAGAGTTGACTTTCATAGGATATAAAGAGAAACTTCCTCAAGATGAGGGTGGTAAATCCCTGGCACAGCTGCCCAGGGAGGGGTGGATGTCCCATCCCTGGAAACATTCCAGGCCAGGTTTGTATGATGTGATTCAGTGGAAGATGCCCCTGACCACAGCAGGGGTTGGACTAAAGGACCTTTGTAGGTCCCTTCCAGCCCAGCTCAGTTTGGGATTTTAGAAAATAAGGAATTTTTCCAAATTTTCTCAAGGCTGTCTTCTCCAGAGTGTGATATTCCCACATCTAATGGGACATTTTGACCATGTTTTTTAGAACTCCTGCATTCCTGGGATAACCATGGTGTTGGACTGTTCCTCCTGGAGCTGTTGTGTGTGGGATGTGGATGAATCCCATCTCTCCTTCCTCTGGAATTCACACACCTATTGAGATATTTCTTCTACTCAGCATTTAGCTCTTTCTCAATTTTTATTCACCTTCCAGTCCCAAATTCCCTTGTCTCCAGAGATGACGTCACATACTCAGTGTGGCTTTTCTATCTTACCCTGATCTTTCCTCTCCTTGCAGGGCTTCCCCTGGTGGCCTCTTTGTCCTCCTGATCTCCGGCTCCCATTCCTGGCTGTCCCCACAACCTCCCAGGCCCTGCTGGTGCCTGAGGTGTGGATTCACTTTTGCACCATTCCACATTCCCACTTTTCCTCCTCTCCAGGTCTCTCCATTCCCTTAGGCCAGGCCTAAGCTCTGCTCAGGGAATTGCTCCTTAAGCCAGGCGGTTTTTTTTCAGGAAAGTTCATTGATCCCTTCCCTCAGCAGCCCCTCCTGAGCACCAGGACCCTCAGTTTTCCTTCTCTTCTACATTTGCCACTCTGGAATTTTCTACCCCTGTGAGGAGGGCAGGCAATTTCCCTTCCACTCTTTGTGGTGCTGCATCCCAGGGTTATTTTTAAACCTGGATTTACTCCAGCTCGTGGCTCCAGACTGGGCAGGGCAGGAGCTGCCATGGAGGGGCAGGAATCCTGCCTGGTGTCCCAAGGGTTGCTTGGAAGAAGGTTTAGGAAGAGCCTTCCATGTCCCTTGGGAGTGGTGAGGGGATGGTGTCCTTCCACAGGCTCTTCTTCCTCCTGGGAATCATTTTCTTCCTCCTGGGAATCTTCTTCTTTTTGTTCTTCTGCTTCTCCTGCTGCTTCTGCTTCTTCTTTGGAATCTTGTTCTTGGGAATCTTCTTCTGAATTTGGATTTGAATCTTCTGAATCATCTTCTGGATCTTCTTCTGAATCTTCTGAATCCTCTTCTGAATCTTCTTTGGAATCCTCTTCTTGAGAATCTTCTTCTTGGGAATTATCTTTTTCTTCTTCTTTCTTCTTTTTCTTCTTCTTTCTTTTTTTTCTTCTTTTTCTTCTTTCTTGTTCTTCTTTGTCTTCTTATTTCTTATTTTTCTTCTTTTTCTTCTTTCTTCTATTTCTTCTTCTTTCTTCTTCATCTTTTTCTTCTTCATCTTCTTTTTCTTCTTCATCTTCTTTTTCTTCTTTTTTTCTTCTTCTTTCTTCTTTCTTCTTTCTTCTTTCTTCTTTCTTCTTTCTTCTTTCTTCTTTCTTCTTTCTTCTTTCTTCTTCCTTCTTCAGAGCCTTCTTCTTCTCCTTTGGAATTGTCTTTTTCTTCTTTGAAAGCTTCTATCTTGGAATCTTCTTCTTTTTCTTCTGCTGCTTCTACTTCTTAGCAATTTTCTTTTTTCTGATCTTGACTTTCCCAGTTGCAAACAAATTCTCCTGTGTTTTCTTTTCCAGGATAGGGAGTTGCAGGAGTTTTTTTGGTGGGATCTGTGTAGGATCCCATCCCTCTCTGGTGTTTCTCCTCTTGTCTCACAAAAATACCATTTTGGGATCCTCCTGCAGTGAGGGTGAGCTGCAGACCTCTCCCTGGAAAGGGAGCTCTCTATGAAATCCTGGGGGTGAAATCCTGATTCCAGGGAGTGGTTGCCTTAAACACCAAAAAGAACCATTGGGAAGAAGAGTATTCTCTCAGATCTTTGGGGTGAAAGTCTCTTTGTAAAGATTTTGAGGAAGCTTTTCCTCCCTCACATGAAACACTTGGGAGTAGACTGAGAAGGGGTTCCTAAAATCAGGGAAGGGATCAATGGGAATGGTAGAAATGTAATGGAGGATTTTACTGTCAGGGCTAAAGATACAAGAGAGTGAGGGAAAACCCTGGGCTGTGGAGTGCTGAGGAGAACGTTTTTAGACTTTGGAAAATTATGGGATTCACTTAGAGGAGCAGGGATCTGTTTCTTATCTCCCTCAGAGGGAACAATTCCTTGCCAAGATCCCAGCCCAATCTCCCCTTTCCCAGTGGGAGCCATTCCCTGGTTCCTGTCCCTGCAGGCCTTGTCCCCAGTCCCTCTTCAGCTCTTCTGGAGCCCATTTAGGGCCTCTGAGGATTCCCTGGAATTTTCCCTTCTGCAGGGGAACATTCCCAGCTCTCCCAGAGCAGAGGGGCTCCAGAATCCTGGAATGGTTTGGGTTGGAAGGGATCTTAAATCCCATCCCATTCCACCCCATCCATGTTCAGGGACAATTCCCACTATCCCAGAGTGCTCCAAGGTCTATCCAGGCTTTGATAAATTCCTTGAAATCTCCTTCAGAATTCCATGAGGCCTTTTCCCACTCTCCCAACATTTAACTGGACCCATCCTTGCTCCTCCTTTCTCAGAGGTGTGACAAGAACCAGAGCCTGGTTTCTGAGGTGCACTTGGAAAGTCCATCATCCCCCACATCCCATGGATTTTCCCTAAATCCAGGTATCCAAATGCTCTCCAAACTTTTCTATTTTGACTTCGGGAAGAAAGATCCGGCCGAGAATCCCCTGCATCATTCCAGGCCGGCTCCTGTGGCACGGTGGAGTTTTATAAAGTGTTTTTTAAAGGATGGCTGGAAAAGGGGAGGGTCCCAGACGTTTTCCTGCTGCTCCCTCGGCGTTCCAGGCCGGGCAGGACCTCAATTAGCGGGGCACTAACAAGGCAGTGTCTGCTTGGCCCGAGCCGGAGCCTTGCACTTCATCACTCCTAACTCGTTGCAGTAGCTCCACACAGTCCTCACAAATCTTTGGGGCTGAGCGAGAAATTAGGAGCACATTTTTGGTGTTTGCTCGCATGGCAGCTGCGCTGGGAGCTCCTTTTTTCTCATTAGTGTCAGACTCGGCAGCTCCAGGAGCTCCCAGGCTCTGGGCTTGGGACAGGGGCATCATCCATGGCCAGATTTCCCTGAATATCCCTCTGGGACTGTGGAAAACCGGTGGTTCCACTCACAAAGCAGGGAAAAAGGGATTTATAACCCCTGCAGGACAAAGCTCTTGAGGTTCCCAACCTTTTGAAGCATCCACATGCCCATCACCTTAAAGCAGGAGGGATTTGGGAACAGGGGATGGGGCTGGAATGTGGAGCCAGCCCTGAAATGAGCTCCAAGGCTTTGGGATAAAATCCTGGTTAATATTTCTTCAGTGCATTCTCTTGAAGCATCTCCAAAGCGTTTGAAGAACATTATTAAGACTTTGGGAGAAGGGAGGATCTCTCTTTCCACTCCACTTGGAAAGGGAAGAAAAAGGCAGCTTGGAATTTATTTGGAGGATGAGGAGGCTCCAGGTCCTTGAAGATTTTTCTGATTATTTGCAGAAGTGAATCTTTGGGGTTGTTCTGGCAGGGGCTCTCCCAGTCACTGTGTTGGAGGGGAATAAAGGACATTTTTAGGTGGCATTCTTCTCTGCATCCATTCCTGGGAGCTCTGGGCAATTCCAGCAGTGCTGCACGTGCATTGGGATGAGGCAGGAAGGTGTTTTTGGGGCTGCCTGCTGTTTTCTTCTGTCATTTTCTTACTCAGCTGTCACCTGATTGCCTTAAATAAACTGAATTCTGTGGTTCTGAGGTAAACAGGGAACAAATATCCTGGTGAAATCCTTAGGAGTTGGGGGAATGCTTCCCTTTCTCAGTAAGGAATGAAATTTAGGATGCTGAATATTGGAATTGTGGAGCTCAGGTTTTTGATTCCCTTTGATCCCAGCTGTGACCAAAGGCTTGGGAGTTGTTCCTGCCCTTGGGAGCTGTGGGTGGAGCTCACACAGGGGCAGGTGAATGTTGGGCTCTCCCTTTTTTCCCAGTTTTTTTCCCATTTCCTGCAATCAGTTCCATCTCTGCCCCTATCCCATCCCATGGAGTTCCTCTGTCCCTGCTGTAGATCAGGTTGTCCTGCAGTGAGGAGCAAATCCCAGGAGGAATTTGAGACCTTCACAGTGTCCAGGTCAGCCAGGATGGAGCTGCTCCAGAGCCTCTGCTCTGGACACATCCCTGTCCTGCAGTGGCTGTGGGGCAGCAAAGGCAGCTGGGATTTCACTGGAAAAAATTCCTCTGAAGCTGGTGGAAAAATGTTAGGGTTGGGTGCAGTGACCTTGTTCTTTATCTCATGTGTTCCTGGGGATCCAAAGATATCCCAGAACCCCAGAATGGATTGGGATGGAAGAGACCTTGAAGCTCTTCCACTCTACCCCATCCATGACAGGGACACCTCCCATTGTCCCAGGTGGATCCAAGCCCCAGTATCCAACCTGGCCTTGGACACTGCCATGGCTCCAGGGGCAACCACAGCAAATCTGGGAATTCCAGCCCAGCCCTTGCCCACCCTCCCAGCCAGCAATTCCTTGCCAAGATCCCAGCCCAATCTCCCCTTTCCCAGTGGGAGCCATTACCTGGCTCCTGTCCCTGCAGGCCTTGTCCCCAGTCCCTCTGCAGCTCTCCTGGAGCCCCTTCAGGGACTCTGAGGATTCCCTGGATTTTTCCCTTCTCCAGGGAGACATTCCCAGCTCTCCCAGGGCTGCTCTCCATCCTTTCTCCTCCCAGCCTGGATTTGTGCTGGGATTTCCCTGTCCCAGGTGCAGCTCCAGCCCCCAGCCTGGCTGGACCTCGTGGCCTTTTGCTGTCCCACCCCTGAGGGTTTCATGTTCTGCTCCCAAACCTTTTTCCACCTGGATTTGTCTCTCCTCTGTTCCCTTGGATCAAGGCAGTGCTGGAGCCTCTGAGCTCTTTGGGGGGTCACGTTCACACCTTGTGAAAAGCAGGTGCAACCCCATTAACTCCAGATGGAGGCAGAGCAGTCAAAACCCTCTAGAATTTTGTCCTTCAGCTCCCCTTACCAGCCCCATCCCGCAGGGAGAGGAGAATTCCCTGTAAAAAAGGCATTTTTTTTTTAATCCTGTTCCAGTAGCAGGTGGTGTTGGTCACCTGGAACAAGGGATGGCTCCACAAAGCTGCTCATTCCTGAGGGCAGGGCAGGGATGCCACACGTGTGGCACTCGTGGGGACTCCAGGAGGACCTCCCAGCTCCACTTTTCCCTTTTTTAAAAGGCCCATAAACAAAAATTGGAAAGGGCTGGAGGGGAGGTGTGAGATTTTTTCCGGGGTTTTTTTATTTGCAGAGTTACGTTTTTTTTATCCTTAATAGATTTATAATATGCAGCTCCCTTGATTTGTTTCCATAAAATTAACCAGTAAATTTCAAATGGAAAAAAGGCCCCTAATAGGAACCACCTTGGCCAAGGCTGAAACGTGGCTGTGTTAAGAAAGGTGCACCAGGGCATTTTTCCCTCTGCCAGGTTTTCTCCTGGAGTGTCACATGTTGGAGGGATATAAAACTTTTACTAACAAGAACTTGGAGGAATTCTGACTTTCTAATTGCCTTTTTTTAGATTTTTTTTTTCCTGGTACGAGCTGCTGTTTATTTTGGGCTCTTAAAAACTGGGGCTGTAATTTGGAAGTCTGGGAGTTTCAAACCTGGGGCAAGGAGGGGTGGGAAGGATCCAGACTGGTGGCCAGGGAAGGGCTGGGGGTGGCTCTGCTGATTCTTCTTGGAATTTGCATCCTGGAATCCTGTCCTTGGCAGTGGCGTTGGGATCATGTGGATTTTATTCTTTTTAATATTTTTAAAGGTTTTTTGGGGGCAGGATTTCTTTGTGGTGTCCACAGAATAAGGCCAGGCTGTTCCTGCTGGGAGCATCCCAGGTGTGTTGGGATGAGCGATTTTGGTCACAGGTGGGACTGGAGAGTCCTGGAGGACTTTTCCAACTTTATTGATTGTGGGATTCTGGGATCTGCCTAAATCCCAAATTTTTGCTGGTTGTTCATGGAATGGTTTAGGTGGAAAAGGGGCCTTAAATCCCATCCAGTGCCACCCCCTGCCACTAATCCCAGGTGAATCCAACCTGGCCTTGGGCACTGCCAGGGATCCAGGGGCAGCCACAGCAAATCTGGCAATTCCAGCCCAGCCCCTGCCCACCCTCCCAGCCAGCAATTCCTTGCCAAGATCCCAGCCCAATCTCCCCTTTCCCAGTGGGAGCCATTCCCTGGTTCCTGTCCCTGCAGGCCTTGTCCCCAGTCCCTCTCCAGCTCTCCTGGAGCCCCTTCAGGGACTCTGAGGATTCCCTGGATTTTTCCCTTCTCCAGGGAACCGTTTGTGTTTGAAGGGACCTCAAAGTCCATCCCATTCCAACACCAACAAGTTCCCCTATGCCAGGGTGCTCCAAGCCCCATCTAGTCTTTCATTGGACACTCCCAGGGCATCACAAATGGGAATTTTTGGGATCCAGGGGCAGCACAAATGGGAATTTCTGGGGATCTAGCCGCAGCACAAATTGGAATTGTTGGGGTTCCAGGGCAGCACTAAAAATGGGAATTGTTGGGGATCCAGGGCAGCACAAACGGGAATTGGGGATCCAGGGTAGCACAAACGGGAATTGGGGATCCAGGGCAGCACAAACGGGAATTGGGGATCCAGGGCAGCACAAACGGGAATTGGGGATCCAGGGTAGCACAAACGGGAATTGTTTGGGTCCTGCTGCCACAGCCGTGCCCTTGTCCTGCCTAGGGAACACTGAACTGTGAGATCCATGGAATCAGGCCTGGATGAAACCCTGTTTGTGCATGGTGCTCATCCCTCATAGAGGGAGATCCAGGCTCTGTCCTGTGGAGTTTCCTTGAGTTGAGGCTGTTCCTGGCTGGGCTGAGCTCAGGCTGAGCTCAGGCTGAGCCTGGTTTAGCTGAGCCTGGGACCCTCCTGTGTGCCTGGGACAGAGGGAGAAGCCAGAGGGGGAAAGAAAAGGAAAATCCAACCCTTCCAGGGCTTTTTTAACGGCTAAAAAAGCTCTTTGTAGTTTCCCCAGACGCCTTTAGAGGGCAGATCAGGACCAGGGAATGAATAACGGGTTTGGGAGGTGCTGGTTATTCCCGGTGCTGGATTCCTAAGGCAGAACATAGAGAGATTTTTTTTTAAAGCATAATTTGAATTCTGCAATAACTTGTGGTGCTTTCAAGGGTGACCATGAAGTGAATTTACAGCAGCGAGATGAGATCAGGTTTTGATTTATTGCTGAGGACTTAAAATCTTTTTAGGCTCAGTCCTAAAAATTGTGGTGTGAGTGAAATATTAGTGATGGATGCAGGGAGAAAAATCCTGGGAACATACTGTGGGAGAGGAGAATTATGTAATGTGTTGACTAAGTTCATTTTTATGTTAAAAAAGACCACAAAAAGTGGTTTCAGTTGGGAGAGTTGGTTTTGGAGAGCAGTGCTGAGTGCTGAATGTATAATTTCATTTTTCTCTGCTGTAATCTCTTCTCTGAATCCCCAACCCTCACGCCCCAGTGCTTAGGGAAAAAAAAAATGTATTTATCAACAGAATATTTCACATTATCAGAGGGATCTTTGTGAAGTGAAGGCAGGAAAATGAAATTGAAGCTCTTCTGTAAAGTTGAAACTTTTCATATTGGGATTAAATATTCCGTACAGTCACCGTGCTGGGGGAGGCAGGGCCTGGCTAATTCTGTGATTAATTAAAACCAGCACTAACCAAATAATGTTCTGCTTTCTTCTGCTGCTCCCTGAAGCTCAGGGATCCTGGGGAAGATGATTATTCCTGAAAAAAGCCATTTTGTTCTCCCCCAGCCGAGCCGCTCTTTGTGGCTCAGCCCCGTTGGCAGCTGCTTTGTGGGTTTCTCATCAAAAAAACCAGAGGGGTTATTCCCAAACAGAATGAAAAGGGCTTTGTTCCAAAAAGGATTTATCCTTTTTTTTTTTTTTTTTTTTTTTAATAGTATTTTTTAACTCTCCTGAAGGTGGAGGTGTTGCTGCTCCTGGGATGAGCAGGATGGGTTTTAGGGTTCAGCTTTTCACTGTGATCCTTGCTCAGATTCCTCCTGAAATTTTGATGGAAGAGGGGAAAAGGACTGGCAGGATCCATTGGGGCTGTGCATGGCATTTGGCTCTGTCCCACACAGCGTCCCTGGTCAGACTGGACAGACAGGGAGGGACAGATGGACACTGGGATGGGCTGGGGGGTCACTCCCAGAGAGCTGGGACAGAACCTCAGCAGGTTCAGCAGGGCTGGAGCTACACCTGGATTGGGGCAATCCCAGCACAAATCCAGGCTGAGAGGAGAAAGAAGGGATGGAGAGCAGCGCTGGGAGAGGGATTTGGGATGTTGGGATGAGACTGGAATGGCCCAGCTCAGCCCCCCCCCTGCTCAGCCCAGGGTTGATGGCAAAGGCAAGGTGGGAATTGTGTCCCTGTGCCCCTCCCTCAGGTGAGAGCCCACCTGCAGAGCTGCCCCAGCCCTGGGGCCAACAGCAGGAGGACGTGGAGCTGCTGCAGAGAGCCCAGAGGAGGCCCCGGAGCTGCTGCAGGGCTGGAGCCCCTCTGCTCTGGAGCCAGGCTGGCAGGGCTGGGAATGTTCCCCTGGAGAAGGGAAGGCTCCAGGCAGAGCTCAGAGCCCCTGGCAGGGCCTGAAGGGGCTCCAGGAGAGCTGCAGAGGGACTGGGGACAAGGGATGGAGGGACAGGAGCCAGGGAATGGCTCCCACTGGGAAAGGGGAGATTGGGCTGGGATCTTGGCAAGGAATTGCTGGCTGGGCTGGAATTCCCAGATTTGCTGTGGTTGCCCCTGGATCCCTGGCAGTGCCCAAGGCCAGGTTGGACATTGGGGCTTGGAGCACACTGGGGCAGTGTGAGGTGGAACAAAGTGGTTTTTAATCCATCTTTAACCATCCATCTCTAACCATTCCATGAGGGTTTCACTTTTGTCCATAGCTCAGAAGCACAGGCACTTTGGGGAAGCAGCCTTGGCCCATCCCTGGAAGAATATTCCTCTGCCATGGAAAACAGGATCTTCGGGATGTCAGGGCAGCCTTAGTTGGGCAGGTTCTTCCCAGACTCGGTGAACATCCCAGATCCCATCTCTGTCCCTCAGTCACTGAACTGAGTTACTCTGTTACTCAGTTCCCAGATCCCAGCATGGAACTGTCTCCTTGGGATCCCCTTATCCCAGATTTCCGTGGGAATAACTGAGGATATTCTGCCTGCAGGTCTGGGATCTGAGTTAGAGACAAAGGATCTCTGCTGCTCTTCCCAGATCTCACTTAAAGACTTTCAGGCTGTCCTGTGGAAAAGCCAAAATCCTGTTTTGTGCAGGATTACCCACACTGGGCATTTCCTGGGATTTACTGAGTCCTGTTGTTCCAGGAGAATCAGAGCCATCCCAGGGAGGTGCTCTGACCCTGGCCAGTGCCTCAGAATCCTTCAAGCACCCAGCCCAGGCTGATAAACAGGAACAAAAGCAGAATCTTGAAAGGAACCTTATCGGCAAGTGCCAGAGCCAGGGAGGGGGTGTGGAGCAGCACTCTGGGAACTCCCACGGACACTGGGACACAAGGATTCCATCCCAGGCCAGGCCAACTCCCTGGGGAACATTGTGAGGTCAAGGAAAAGTGGGGCATCCGTGAGTGATAATTCCTGTCTGCTCCAGGGCTGGGGGAGCAGCTCCTGCCATGGAAAACAGGGATAACAGGCAGGCTGTTCCTCAGGAAAGCAGCAGCTTCCCAGCTGGTGGGAAGGGAAAATGGGAGGAAAACCCTTGGGAAATGTTGGAATCAGGCTGGAGTGAGGGCCCTGTGTGGTGTCAGAGCTCGGGCAGGGGCAGCTCCAAGCTGAGCACACTCAGATGGTTTTTCCAGAATTCCTCCTGGATCAAACCCTGGAAAGTCCAGCCCAACACCTTCCCCCTCCAGTGAGATCTAATCCATGGCTGCTTTTATCCTGAATTTCCAGAGGGGTGAGGGTCCCACCTCCCCTGGGCAAGGACAGAGGGGGGGACAGCACCTGGAGAGGCCCCAGGGGTTTTTAGGAGCTCCTGGAGCTGGGATTATTCCTGTGCTGGGGGCTGGAATTTCACTGGGGGCCTTTGGGTTGAGGAGGAGCTTTCCTGGTGCTCCAGGCTTGCTCCAAGCCCCAGAGCTGCACTGGGGGAGCCCAAGGAAGGGCAGGGAGAGGCTTGGAGCACCCTGGGATAGTGGAAGGTGTCCCTGGCCATAGAAGGACTGGAATGGGATGAGCTTTTCCAACCCAAACCGCTCTGTGATTCCATGAACTGACCAGTTTTGTAATTTTGCAATTCTCTGGTAGAATGTCCTGAAGTTAAAGCCTGAATTTGTCCCTTTGGCTCCTCACTCTCCTCTCTAGCTTAATTCCCATTTCCTCTGGGTGTTTTTTGTTTGTTTGTTTGTTTGTTTGTTTGTTTTTGGGGGGTTGTTTTTGGGTTAGGTTTTTTTTGTTGTTGCTTGTTTGGTTTTTTTGTGGGGTTATTTTTGTTGTTTTCCAGGTTTTTTGGGAGTTTTAATTATTTTTTTTCCTTTTTTTTTTCCCTGAGGAAACAAAGCCTTTTGCCTGGATATTTCTCCTTTTTAACACTTTCAGTGGGGAAAAAAAAAAAGCCAACTCCAAGCCCTGTTGCCTGTGCCATGCCTTGCTTGTCAGGGAGCGTGTTGGAACAAAGCCTGGCTTGGAAAACAATCGCAATTCCCTGGGAGAGCTCCCAAAGCCGGGCCCTGCACGCTTGGGTGCCCCTGAGTCATCCCAGACCCTCTCACCTGTGACCAGTTTTGGTTGTGGTTCCTCTGCTGCTCCCTCTCTTACTCAGGGCTCTGGTTGGGTCCCAGTTACGAGTGAGGAGAGGCTTTGAGTCATGGTCGGGCCTCCTTGGGCAGAGTTGAACCAGCCCAGGGGCACAGCAGCTCCCAGGGTGGGGGATTTCATCCAGGGGTGCTCCCGGCTGGAAAAGGAATTTTGAATGGTTGGTAGAAGGGAATCAAAGAGTCTCAGTTCCATCTCAGCTCAGATGAATTGTAAACCATTTTTGTGCCCAAGAGCTTGGGCTGCTGGAGCAGAGCCCTGAGTTGTGTCAGGCCGAGGACTTTCATGTGTTTGAAATTCCCTGTGGAACACCCATCCTCCTCCTCCTCCTCCTCCTCCTGCTGCTGCTGCCGCTGCCTTGGGTGCCCTTAGCTCATTCTCGGCTCCTCTGCCGCTGTGTAAATGTGATAAATAAACTCTGTAATCGCCCCTCTGAGCTCCCTTTGAAGCTGCCCGCAGATCTGGATCCCACAGAAGTGTAAATCAACACTTGGGCCATAAAGGGCTCCTTAAAAAGTGTTTTTTTTTTTTTTTGCGCAGCTGACCCGGAGGCTGTGGTTGCCCGAGGCTTTTTATCAATCCTGGTGTGATAAATTTCTCCTTGGAAGGGAGAGTCTGGATCATTCTCTTCTCCCAGTGCTGGGCTGAGCAGCCTCCCCCCAACACAGCTGAGATTTAATGGGTTTTGTGTGAAAAGCTGAATTAACCCAGTTATTGAATGAACTCCAAGGAGGTGAATATGGCTGAGCTCATCCCATGGGCTTGATCCCATCCATGGGCAGGGACACCTCCCACTGTCCAAAGTGGATCCAAGCCCCAATGTTTAACCTGGCCTTGGGCACTGCCAGGGATCCAGGGGCAGCCCCAGCAAATCTGGCAATTCCAGCCCAGCCAGGAATTCCTTGCCAAGATCCCAGCCCAATCTCCCCTTTCCCAGTGGGAGCCATTCCCTGGTTCCTGTCCCTGCAGGCCTTGTCCCCAGTCCCTCTGCAGCTCTCCTGGAGCCCCTTCAGGGTCTCTGAGGATTCCCTGGAATTTTCCCTTCTCCAGGTGAACATTGCCAGCTCTCCCAGGGCAGAGGAGCTCCAGAATCCTGTAATGGTTTGTGTTGGAAAGGACCTGGAATCCCATCTCATTCCAACCCCTTCTCCTATGCCAGGGTGCTCCAAGCCTAGTGTCCAGCTTGGCCTTGGGCACTTCCAGGGATCCAGGGCAGCACAAACAGGAATTTTTGAGTATCCAGGGATCCTGCTGCCCCAGCAGTGCCCTTGTTCAGGCCAGGGAATACCGAAATGTAAAATCCATGGAATTAGACCTGGTTTAAATCCAGGTTGGGAAAATGAGCAGGAGCAAGGGATGAGGGTAAATCATGGGGTGAGAGCAAAGCAAAAGGAGAATTGCATTTTCCTCATCACACACTCAATGCGAAAAACTTGTATTTGTGGGAAACTGATGTTTAGGAATATCAGACCCAGGGTGGATTTCAGCTCTGGATGGGCTGAGGTGGAAGAGACTTTTTAGGGAATGAGGAGTGGGGATGGATTGAGGCTGAGTCTGTGCACTGGGGAGAACAAACCCATCCAGTGCTGCATTTCCAAACTCCTTTTATTTAATGACCTGGAATGGAGTTCAAAAAAAAAAAAAAAAAAGAAAACCCTCCCATTGTTGGGCCTGGTTTCCTGAGCCCAGGGAGAACTTTGTCAGCCAAACCTCCAACAAATTGTCTGCTCTGATAACAAGTTAGCACTGGGGGCGGGAGAGGCCGAGCCCCTCCTGGTCCCGACAGCGCTGGCTCTGCGGGCAAACTCAAAGCAGGAGCTGCGGCCGTGAGCTGAGTTTACACCTTGCAATAATAATCCCTGCTTTTATCTGATCCCTGGGGGATTTTATAACTTTGGAATGGCTCTCTGGCAGGGCTCCAGCCCTACTGTCATTTTTTATTAACGTTCTTTTTTTCCCTACCCCCGTAGCCAGTCGGCTTTGCTGCTTTTTATTTTTTTTCCCCCTTCTTTTTTTCCTTAAGATTGCTTAAGGAATATGTATCCCATTTCTAGGGATATGGGGAAATGATATTTGAAAATTCAGTGTCTCAGCCCATTAGAGGGGTCTGTAAAAGCATCACAGCAGGAACTAATTAAAACGACCAAAGCCAGCCTTTAAATCATGGCTCCCTTTAAATCACCAGCCCCTTCTTCCCAGGCCTTATCTCGTGTCTCATCAGGAAAAACCTAATTAGATTCTGCTCAAAAGTAAATATTGGTGGGTGGAGGTGAGGGGAGGTGAGACTGGAGTGTTTGCAAAGGGTGCAGAAAACAAGGTGAAGTTACAAAAATAACAATATTGGAGTTTTAGAGGAGCTCCTTCCTCCTGGTGCTGGGGAAACAACTTTTCCTTAGGGTGGCTCTGGAGGCAGAGCCTGGAGGAGTCCCTGGCCTGCTCTGGGAATGATCCTGCAGTGTTGGGAATGAGCCCATGGTGTTGGGAATGATCCCGTGGCACAGAGAATGATCCCATGGCTTTGGGAATGAGCCCATGGTGTTGGGAATGACTGCATGGGAGTGATCCCATGGTGCTGGGAATGAAACCATGGTGTTGGGAATCAACCCTTGGCATTGGAAATGAGCCCATGGCATTGGAAATGATCCTGTGGCATTGAGAATGATTCCATGGAGCTGGGATTGACTCCATGGCACTGGGACTGATCCCAGTCCATGGCACTGGGAGTGACTCCATGATGTTGGGAGTGACTCCATGGTGTTGGGAATGACTCCATGGTGTTGGGAATCAACCCTTGGCGTTGGAAATGAGCCCATGGCATTGGAAATGATCCTGTGGCATTGGGAATGATTCCATGGAGCTGGGATTGACTCCATGGCACTGGGATTGATCCCAGTCCATGGCATTGGGAGTGACTCTATGACAGTGGGAGTGACTCCGTGGCAGTGGGAATGATCCCATAGTGTTGGGAATGTTCCCATGGCACTGGGAATGATCCCATGGCAATGGGAATGAACCCTTGGCTTTGGGAATGATTCTGTGGCATTGGGAGTGACTCCATGGAGTTGAGAATTACTCCATGGCACTGGGAATGCCTCCATGGCCCTGGGGTGCAGGTTTGGAGCCAGGGTTACTCGATCTCGAGGAGCTGAGTTGCTTTGAAAAACCCAACTCTGAAAAATTCAGCTACAAAAATTGAGCTCCAGTTTAGTTGGACTGAGTGAGTTTGGTTGTGAGGGGTGGGAAGGTGGAGTTGCTGTTCTCAGGCTTGTGGGAGTTTTTTGGGATGGATCCTGGAATGTTGAGGGAAGTCCTTCCTGCTGAGGGCTTTGAATCTCAGGATGGTTTGGGTTGGAAGGGACCTTAAAAATCATCCCATCCCACCCCTGTCATGAGCAGGGACACCTTCCACCATCCCAGGTTGCTCCAAGCCCTGTTCAGCCTGACCTTGGATACTTCCAGGGATGAGGAGTCCACACCTTTCTGGGAATTTTAGGGTTTGAAGAGAAACCCCCAAAGCTGCATCCTGCAGAGTCGAGCCCTCAGTGAAGGGATGTGCAGAAGACAGGATTTACACCATCAAATAATCCCAAGGTGGTTTGGGTGGGAAAGGACATTAAATCCCATCCCATTCCACCCCCTGCCATGGGCAGGGACACCTCTCACTGTCCCAGCTCATGGCTGCTGTGGATTAGGGAAGTGGCTGTGCTTGGAGGGAGCTTCACCTTCACAATTCCAACACTTTGTGTTTGATCCTAAAAGGAGCATCAGCTGTGACCAGGCCTTGGCTCTCCTGCCTTTTTTATGCTCCTGTGGAGTAAAGCGAGCCAGGATTGATGGTCCTGGATAACAGAGGCAATCCCACAGGATAACCCCAAACTGGCCTCACTTTCATGGAAACCACACCAAAAGGTGGGGGGATTTTGGGTTGTATTTATCATCTCCTGAGGGTTTTAGGCTTTCCTCAGCCCTGCTTCTCTCAGTTTTCCGAGGGCACCCTGAGCGTCACCCGGCCTTTGATGTGGGGAACTCATCCCTTTGTGGGGAACAGAGCCCCCAAACACCCCAGTACTCCTCTGCAGGTCAGGTTTGATCCTTCCTGTACCACAACAAATCCATGGAAGGGTTGTTCTGCTGCACCCCGGCCCGGGGAGGTGCTGGGAATGAGCTGGGGAGTTCCTTTGGATAATCCCGAATTTCTCTGGAGCTGCTTCCTCTGGGCCTCCCCCCAGCCCTGCCTTTCCCTCACAGTGAAACCCAAACCTCGCTGACTTCACGGAGCTGAGGAAAATTCGATATTTCTCACTTGTAGGTCACCTCAGTCCAGATTGTTTCCTGCCGGGAGGGAGCGGGGGGTTGGGAATGCCTTGGTGGGGATGGAGATGGAAAAGCCATTCCCGTTCCTCCTGGGGTGTGCAGGGCCTGGCTCCAGGATCACTCCTTCATTCTGGGCTCAGGGCATTCCTGTTCCTGCTGCAGTGGGAATGTGCCCATCACAGGTCAGGATTGGGCTCCAGTGTTCCCAGAAAGGGAAGGGAACAAAGCTCCGCTGAGTGATGTGAGGTCGTTCAGGCAGAAATCCCTGGAAAATCTCATTCAGTTTAAAACTCCCCCCGCAAAAATCCTGAAAGGTGAAGATTTCTCAAGGTCCCAATTGCTCCTTGTGGGCTGGAAACCTTTTGTGCCTTTGGGAACATCCTCTGGCTGCTTTTTTGGATGTGTGGGAGTTGGGGCATATGAATTTTTCCTTTTTTTTTATTCAGAGAGTGGGCAGGCCGTGGCACAGGGTGCCCAGAGCAGCTGTGGCTGCTCCTGTATCCTTGTGAGTGTCTAAGGCCAGGTTGGACACTGGGGCTTGGAGCACCCTGGGATAGGGGAAGGTGTCTCTGGGGGTGGAATGGGATGGGATTTATGGTCACTTCTAACCCAAACTGTTCCTGGATTCTGTGATTTTCCCAGCTGGTGCTTGGATTTCAATCCAGATCAAAACTCTTCTCTTGATAAATCAGTTTATTTGCATTAAAAGTGCAAAATCAAATCTTGGCGGGTAAATTCCATGTGGGGCTCCTTGTCCTGGAGCAATGCCGGAGGGACAGATCTCCTTGATTTCTAAATAACTGTAATTTATGAGGTCTTATCAACATTTGGTTTGGATCTTATCAATATTCAAATTTCCATCCTGACGCAGTCCCTTGTCCAAAGACAAACCATGTCTGACCATATCCTGCTATGCTCCCAACACAGGGAAGATTAATCCCTGTTGGAAAACAGAGGTGGGACCAAGGTTGGTGATCCTTCCATGGATCCTTGGTGGCACCAGCTCCATGTCCAGGCTGAATTCCCGTGTGTTTCATGCTGAGGGCTGGGGCAGGGGAGTCCAGGGCTGGCAGCAGCATCCTCCAGCTCATTATCCCAGATTTCCCTCTCCCATGACCGCCTGTTCTCTCCAGGCCCACTCCACCCTGCTTAACGAGCCGTGTCCAGCTCAGGGCCTCATCCAAAACTGCGCCTTTTCCCACCCTTTGATTCTCCCCTCTCCAGAAGGAGAAGGATTACATAAACTGGAGGGTTTAATGAGTGCACTGGGCTTGCTTTTGGGGGAATTTCCAGTGGATTCAGGGTTATAACTTCATTAAGCCTCATTGGGAAACTCATGGCAGCACTGGGCGGGCCCGAGCCCCGACCCTTTGTTGTGTTCTCTTCTGAAGGACCGAGCGTTCCCGCCCCTTTTTGAAGTCCTAATTCCCTTTATGGGATGTTGCAAGGCCTTTCTATAGAGTGCTGCCTCTGAAGTCTGAAAATCCCAGTGCCAAAAATGCCCCTTTCCCCATCGGCCTCGCGTCCTGACGTCGGGAGCAAAACTTTGTCCTGGGCAGTGTCCACCCAGACCTTTCCCTCTGGGGCTCTGTTGCAAAAATTCCCATTGTTGGGATTCATCCCTGAAGAGATTTTTTTTTTTTTAAAGGGATGGGGTTGGAAGTCCCCTGGCTCAGCTGGGAGGAGCACTCGGAGTAAATAAACTCCAGGGCTACTCCTGCTTTCCAACCACTAGAGGTCAAGGTTGTGCTGTGGGATAACACATCCTGCAAGGATTCACATCCCCATCCAAGGATTTGCTCCTGTTCCTGCTGCAGCTGCCTCCAGGGGCAGCTTTGTACATGGAATTTTGTTAGGGATTGCCCAGCTCGTTAATTAATTCAGAGCTGATTGTGTGTGCTCAGGGTGAGGAGCACTTTGAGGTGGATTTTCCAAGGAATGGGATGTCCATGCCTGGATCTTCCAAGGAATGGCGTCTTCATGCCATGCTTGGATTTCAGTATTCCTCAGGTGTAGGAATTATCCAGTGCTCAGTCCCTGGTGGGGTTTTGGTTCCCAAGGGGAGATTCCAAAGGGATTTCCAGGCTGGCAAAAATCAAAGCTGCTCCTGAATTATTTTTGGTGGGATGTTAAAACTTCCAAGTTTTGAAAAGGAAATAATCTGGGAGGTTTGCACACAGATTAAGCACACTCTGTGTTCTTTGCAGTTCAGGTAGAAGAAGGAATTAATAATTAGAGATTTTTAATAGTAATTAATAATGTTTAATTCTCTCGGTGTTGCTGACAGTTGAATCTCCAACAGGTTTAATGGTTTTCCTGCTTCCTTCTAAATCCAGGCTGCCACATTCCCATAGGAAAGGGGATGAGCCCCTTTTGCCACCTCAGAGAATCCTGGAATTCCAGAATGTCCAGAGGCTACCTGGGCTTGTGGAAAGTGTCCTTGCCCATGGAATGAGAGGATCCTGAAGATCCTGTCTGTGATTCCATGATTCCCACATACCTGTCTCCTGATACATCAAAAATCCACAGCATAATACAGGGAAGAATCCTCTAAATCTGTGTCTAAATCTGTATAAATTCCATGTTTTCCGAGTGTTTGTTTTCCAGTTACACCAGCTCACAAACCCACATGTTCAGCAGGGCCACATCCATGGGATTGGCCTTTTCCCCTGATTTTGGCTGGGATTTGACCCTTTGTGTGCTGGTGCCGTTCCCATTCCTTGCCCTTGGGTTTGAACTTGATCAGCTCCTGAACAAGTGGGGCTGAACAATTTTTCCTGTTGATTATTGTGCTCCATATCAAAGGAAAAACAGTGGAATTTTTGCAGGAGGGCACAGTGTGACCTCAGCTGCCAGACTACCCCAGAACCCCTGGAATAACTCGGTGTGTTCCCAGCCCTCCATCCCGTTGCTTCCAGCACGTTTTCCTTGAGCACCTTTTACAGCTCGTTCCGCACATCAACAATGCGCAATTAAACCCTTCTGGGCTCCCACAAAAATGCTTTCAGGAACCTCTGGGGTCCAGATGTGGAATGTTTTGTGCCGCCACGGCTGGGAAAGAGGAACAAACCCAGTGGTTCAGGAGGTCCCTGTGACAGTCACCACATGGCCCGTGGGCCAATATCGCCGCAGCTGGGCCGTAAACGGATCAATGTGGCAGCACGGGGGCCGGGGCGCTGGGATTTGGAAAGAGTCAGGAGCGTGTTTGGATTGTTGCATAATCCCTGGCCTGCTTTGCAAATGGATCTGGGAATATCTGGCTCGGGGGGAAAGGCGACGTGTCGGAATTCCGCTGAGCGCGTGGCGCCTCCGGCCTCCTTTGTCCCCGTTCAGGGCTGGCTGCTCCTCGTGCCTGAAAACCAAGTGAAACCCCAGGTGGAATCTGTGTTTGCTCCTAGGCACAGCAGCAGAGGAACCTGGACAACATCGTGTCCCAGCAGCCCAGGATTGGCGGGGGAAAGAAATCCAAGAAGGAATTCAGCGCCAGCTCTGAGCTGGAGGTGAAGAACACCAGCCCCATGTCGGAGCAGGATTCGGGGATCCTGGATGTGGAGGATGAGGATGAGGAGGAAGAGGTAAACACTAAACTGGGTGGTGTAGGGTGCCTGTGGTGTCTCAAGAGGTTTGCTCCTTGCTCGTGGGGGAGTCCTGAAGGTGCAGAAGAGGCTGGAGAATGTGGGATGTGTCTCCAAATTTGGTTATTTTGTGGTTTTATCCCTATTCCCATTCCTGGGCTCAGTAGAGAGGCCAAGGATTGGGAAATGCCCACCCCAGTTTGTCCCAGCACCTTGGTGCTGCTGGAGAACATCCATCCCTTATGGAAACATGGCTTCATAACTTGATTTTTGGCCTTTTCCTTTGTCCTGGTTTGTCTTTGGATAAGGGACTGTGTCAGGATGGAAATTTGAATTCCTTGATGTGCTCCCTTCTTCCCTTCCTGCTGCAGCTTGCTGGCACCTGACAGAGGGTTTTGGGAACCACATAACCTGGGGATGGTGTTGGGTTTTCCTTCCTCCCAGTGCTGGTTCACCTGGAATTTGGGATGTTTCCCATGGAATTGAGCCCCATGTGTCAGGAAAGGCAGCTCAGAGATCCAGAGCTGCAGCGCAGGACCTGGGGAATTGAACCTTTGGATGTGTCCATCATTCCTTGGGATGCAGCCATGTTCTGGACCTTTTGGGAAGTTCTGTCTGGATGGGAAGAACTTTGGGAAGTTCTCTCTGCTCCTCTGGATGGTTTTTCTCACTTGTTGATGCCTCTTTTGTCAGGAAAATGATCTTTTCAGTTGCAACCAGTCCCTGGGCTGGGGGGTGTTTGCAACCCTGTCCGTGACAGTCCCTGGGCAGATATGGAGGGGATCAAGGACAAGCTGGAAATTTGAAATTGGGGCTGTTCAAGTGATTTGGGCTTTGTTTTCTTGCTGCAAATCCATTTCCTCCTTTCCATGGCTGCTGTGCATCCAGAGCGGAGCGAGGTCACACCTTCCTCCATGGGGATGGAATTGTGGGGTCAGCCCTGAGCCCTCCTGGGGCCTGCTCTGGGACCCTCTGGGGGGGCTCCACATTCCTACAGCAGCATGGAATGAGGGACCAGGGCTGGAGCCAGGCTGAGAGGGCTGGGAATGTTCCCCTGGAGAAGGGAAGGCTCCAGGCAGAGCTCAGAGCCCCTGGCAGGGCCTGAAGGGGCTCCAGGAGAGCTGGAGAGGGACTGGGGACAAGGGACAGAGGGACAGGACACAGGGAATGGCTCCCACTGGGAAAGGGGAGATTGGGCTGGGATCTTGGCAAGGAATTGCTGTCTGGGAGGGTGGGCAGGGGCTGTGCTGGAATTGCCAGATTTGCTGTGGCTGCCCCTGGATCCCTGGCAGTGCCCAAGGCCAGGTTGGACACTGGGGCTTGGATCTGCCTGGGACAGTGGGAGGTGTCCCCGGAGTTGGATCCAGATGGTATTTAAGGTCCCTTCCCACCCAAATCCATTCCATGATTCCATGGTTCTGGCCTGTCTCAGGCAGGTGAATCCCACCTCTGGGTGTGGTGGCCCTTTGGTGACCTCCCAGGGGTGACCCTGCAGTGGGGATGGGCAGGAGGGGCTGTCCTGTCCCAGTCCCTGTCCCACGGTGGGCAGGGGCTGCTGTCCGTGGTGATGAACAGCACAGGGGGAGGGGCAGCAGCCATGGGACCCCCGGGTGCACCTGGCCAGGTGTCCTGGAGGAGATGCCATGGGGGAGTCCCCATGGGGAATATACCATGGAGGAGATCTTGTGGAGGAGATCGAATGGAGGAGATCCCTTGGAACAGCCCCCATGGAGGAGATGCCATGGAGGAGATGTCATGGAAGAAATCCCCCATGGAGGAGATGCCATGGGGAATATCTCATGGAGGAGATCCCATGGAGGAGCCCCCATGGACAAGCCTCATGGAGGAGATCCTGTGGAGGAGATCCAGTGGAGGAAATCCCATAGGGAATAGCCCATGGAGGAGATGCCATGGAGGAGATCCCATGGAAAAGCCCCCATGGAGGAGACGCCATGGACGAGCCCCATGGAGGAAATGCCATGGAGGAGATCCCATGAAGAAGCCCCAGGGAGGAGATCTCATGGGGAATATCCCATGGAGAAGATCCCATGGAACAGCCCCATGGAGGAGATCCCATGTGGGAGAGAAAAGCGAGCAGTTTGTTCCTGATCAGCTTTGAGTTCCCCGTGTTCCTTGCTCATAGAATCAGGGAATCTCCTGGATGGAAGGGGATCCACAGGGATCATCCATCCAGCCCTGTCCCTGCCCAGACCCCCCAAAATCCTACCCTGGCCATCCCTGGAGCTCTGTCCCAATGCTCCTGGAGCTCTGGCAGCCTCAGGGCTCTGCCCATTCCCTGGGCAGCCTGGGCAGTGCCAGCACCCTCTGGATGAGAAACCTTTCCCTGAAATCCAGCCCTGGAACTGCTCCAGGCATTCCCTGTCCCTGGGTCACCAGAGTGAATCCTCCTGGGGATTTGTTCTTTTTGCAAAGAAAATTATTGATTTATTGGCCAAAAAAACCTTTCCAGTGGAAATGAAGCCATTCCAATTTTGGGCTCTGCATGACAAGAGAGACCTGGAAGGGCTGGAGCGTGCCCAGGGAAGGGATTGGAGCTGGGAAGGTGCTGAGAACTCCTGAAGGAGCTGGGAAGGGGCTGCAGAATCCCTGAGAGAGCTGGGAAGGGGCTCAACCTGGAGCAAAGGAGGCTCAGGGGGGACTCTGAGCTCTGCCTGGAGCCTTCCTTTCTCCAGGTGAACATTCCCAGCTCTGTCTCCAGCTCCCTGATGTCCCCTGGGCTCTCTCCAGCAGCTCCAGATCCTTTTCCCAAGGGCTCCAAAGCTGGATTGGAGCGGAGCTGTGGCTGGGGGCAGCAGTGGAGTTTTAGGGACAATTATGGAATGTTTGTGTCAGCTGCTCCATGCCCTGTCCTGGAGTGGAGCCCTGTGGGTTCTGTGTCCTGTCCCGTGTCCCTGGGCCCCAGCTCATCCATGGGTTCCCATCAGTGGGACTCTGGGTTGTTTCCGAAATCCATGGATTTGGCTCCTCTCGAATTCCTGGTGTTCCAGTCTGGAGGGACAGAACCTGTCCTCACTGAGGGACAGAACCTGTGTTCGTGTCCTGCTTCTGCACCAAAACCCACCAAGGTCCAAACCCTCAGATCCCAAATTAACCCTTGCATCCCAAATTAATCCTTCTATCCCACATTAACCCTCATATCCCAAATTAACCCTTGCATCCCAAATTAACCCTTATATCCCAAATTAACCCTTCTACCCCACATTAACCCTCCTATCCCAAGTTAACCTTCCTATCCCGAATTAACTTCATATCCCAAATTAACTCTTGCATCCCAAATTAACTCTCCTATCCCAGATTAACCCTTGTGTCCCAAATTAACCCCTTGCATCCCAAAATAACTCTTGTATCCCAAATTAACCCCTGCATCCTAAATTAACCTTCCTATCCCAAATTAACTCTTGCATCCCAAATTAACTCTTCTATCCCAAATTAACCCTCCTATCCCAAATTATCCAAACCCAGAGCAAAGCTCCCCTAAACCCTGAGCCATCCCTGTGCTGGTGGCAGCCAGGGCAGCAGTTTCCATGGCAAACTGGCCTTGCAGGGGTTAAATGAGCTGCAGGATTGTTTAACCCCACTTGCAAGAGGGATTTGGGTGTTTCCAGAGCCCTGCCCTGCTCCCAGCTCTGGGAACGTGCCTGCTGCAGGATTTGGGAATGAAATTGGGAGGTTGATGTTGTGTGGACTGGGAAATTTTGGGATAAGATGAATAAATCCTTTGTTCTGGAAATCAAGAAGAATAAAAACCATGATTGGGCTAGAGGAGGTGGCAGGGGAGCCATCAGTCCTGGCCTGGGGCAGCCCGAGCTCCCGTGGCATCGGCACGTCCCAAAAATCAGGGATTTATGGATTTATGGATTGTTGGGAGCGCTGGCAGTGCAGCTCTGGCTCAGGAAATGCAGGCACTTCTTCAGGGCTAAATTCAGGGAATTTTTAGATGTGTCTGAATGTTGAAATAGCAGATAAACACCTGAATTTGTGAATGTGAGATCAGGATCATTGTGTGATGTGTTAATCCAGGCAGAGGGAGAATTCCATGGAATCATGGAATGGCTTGGGATGGAAGTGACCTTAAAAATCATCAATTCCTGTGGGTAGGGACAGCTCCCACTGTCCCAGGGGAATCCAGCCTGGCCTTGGACACTGCCAGGGATCCAGGGGCAGCCACACCAAATCTGGGAATTCCAGCCCCGCCAGGAATTCCTTCCCAAGAAGGAATTCCCAAGAGGGAATTCTTTCACTCCAGTTCCATGTCAGAGAGGAGTTTATCCCACAAAATCCCATCCCATTGCAGCCCTGCCATGGCCAGGGACACTTCCACCATCCCAGGCTGCTCCAAGAACAGCTCCAGAGGCAGTGCAGGTGTGGGAATCCCATCCTGGATCACTTCAGGATGGGCTTTAAGGTTACTCCCATCCCAAACCAGTCTGGGATCCTAGCATCCCCCATTTCAGCTCCAGCCAGGACTGATTTCCCTCACACCCTGTGATCCTTTACCAGCTCCATTCCCCCCTCACAAAGGAGTTTATCCCACAAAATCCTGAGGGGGCAGGTGTGGGAATCCCATCCTGCAGCACTGGGATCACCTCAGGATGGCCATTAAGGGATCCCAAACCATCCCAAACCTGTCTGTGATCCTGGGATCCCCCATTTCAGCTCCAGCCAGGACTGATTTCCCTCTCACCCTGTGATCCTTTACCAGCTCCATTTCCACCCCACAGAGGAATTTATCCCACAAAATCCTGAGGGTGCAGATGTGGGAATCCCATCCTGCATCACCTCAGGGTTCCCCAGTTAGGGTCCCTCCCATCCCAAACCAGCCTGGTTTGTTTTGGTATCCCCCATCCCAAACCAATCCTGGGGTCCCCCATTTCATTTCAAGCCAGGACTGATTTCCCTCACACCTTGCAATCCTTTAACAGTTCCAGTTCCACCACTTTGAGGAGTTTATCCCACAAAATCCTGAGGGTACAGATGTGGAATCCCATCCTGAATCACCTTGGGCTGCCCCAGTTAGGGTTCCTCTCATCCCAAACCAGCCTGGGATCCTGGGATCCCCCATTTCAGCTCTAGCCAGGCCCCTCTGCAGTGCTGAGATCTGATTTTCCTTGCATGGAGGAGATTCTTTCACTCCAGTTCCGCATCACAGAGGAGTTTATCCCACAAAATCCTGAGGGTGCAGGTGTGGGAATCCCATCCTGCAGCACTGGGATCACCTCAGGATGGCCATTAAGGGATCCCAAACCATCCCAAACCTGTCTGTGATCCTGGGATCCCCCATTTCAGCCCCAGCCAGGGCTGATTTTCCCCTCACCCTGTGATCCTTTAACAGCTCCAGTTCCACCTCACAGAGGAGTTTATCCCACCAAATCCTGAGGGTGCAGGTGTGGGAATCCCATCCTGGATCACCTCAGAGCTCCTCCATTAGAATCCCTCCCATCCCAAACCAGTTTGGGATCCTGGGATTCCCCCATTTCAGCTCCAGTCAGGATTGATTTCCCTCTTACCCTGCAATCCTTTACCAGCTCCATTTCCCCCTCATGGAGGAGTTCATCCCAATCCCAGTTTTCCCTTCCCATCCCTCCTGAGGAGCCTCCAGGCCCCTTCCCAGTGCTCTTTGGGATTGGGAATCCTCCCTGAGCCCCGGGCTCCCCTCCAGCCTCACTAAAACCCCAAACCCACCCCATTTCCAGGGCTCTCCTTGGCCCTTCCATCCCTGCCCTTTTCCCACCCCATTCCCACAGAACCCTCCCTTTTCCTGGGATTTGGGGTGCCGGAGCTTCCAGCCCCCAAGGAGAGCCAGGGGAGCATCCCCAAAGAATGCAAAATGGAAATTCCCCCTCTGATCCCACCCAGCCCTAATTCCCTTCCCAAGGGAAAAAACCAGGAAAAATCAAACCCAAATGGGACTTTCAAGCAAAATCCAAATAATTACTTGGGTTTTTTTGCCCTTTTTTTGCCTTTTTTCCCACTTTTTGTTGCATGGGTGGTGCCAGCATCCCTTGGATTCTGGGCCTGGAATGATTCCCAGCGTTCCGTGGGATTTCAGTGGAGCAAAACCTAACATTAAAGGGCATTTTCCTGCTTCCAAGGCCTGAAAAATCAGAATATTTGGGGAGATCCCAGGAATTAAATGGAATTTTTCCTTACTTGGAATCCTGGCTTTGCCCATGACCCACTGGTGTTGGAGCTGCTCTCACCTAGAAATGATATTTTGGTGTTATAAACTTATTTAAATGGGATTTTTTTTAGAGTTAAATTCAACTGAAACTGATTTTTTTAGAGTGGAATTTATTTATATTTGATTTTTTTTGATTTATATTTATCTAAAAGTGTTTTTTTTTAGAGTGGAATTTGGTTCTATTTTAATGTTTTAGAGTTATATTCACTTAAAAGTGATTTTTTTAGAGTGGAATTTATTTAAATTTAAATTTTTAGAGTTGCACTCTCCTAAAAGTGTTTGTTTTTTTTTTAGTTACACTTATATAGATGTGATTTCTTACAGTTTCATTTGCCTAAATTGATTTTTTTATAGTGGAATTTAGTTCTTTTTGATTTTTTTAGAATTATATTAATCTAAAAGTGATTTTTAGCATGGAATTGATTTAAACTTGAATTTTTTAGAGTTGCAACCCCTAAAGTGATTTTTTTTGGAGTTACACCTATTTAGATGTGATTTTTTTTATAGTTTCATTTGCCTAAATGTGATTTTTGAGAGTGGAATTTCTTTATATTTTAGTTTTTAGAACTGTCCTCAGCTAAAAGTGATTTTTTTGAGTGACACATTTAATATTAGCATTTTTAAAATCAGAAATTTTTTTTAGATACATTGATCTAGATGTGATTTTTTTATAGTTTCATTCACCTAAATTGGATTTCTTAGAGTGGCATTAATTTATGATATTTCTTAGAGTTGAACCCATCTAAATGTGATTTTTTAGGATGGAATTTATTTAAGTTGGAATTTTTTAGATCTACACTCACCCAAAAGTGATTTTTTTGGAGTTACACTGATTTAGATGTGAATTTTTTAGTGTTTCATTTTCCTAAATGTGATTTTTTTTTTTTAGCGTGGGATTGATTTAAATTTGAATTTTTTAGAGTTGCACTCACCTAAAATTGGCATTTTGGAGTGACACAAATTTATAGAATTCTTACAAAATATTTTGATAAATTATATTTTTACATAATTTATGATAAAACAAATATTATTTATATGATTTTTTTATAATTTCATTTACCCAAATGTGATTTTTTAGAGTGACTTTCATTTAAATTTGATTTTTTGGAAGATTTCACTTCTCTCCATGTGCTATTTTACTCTTTTGCTTGCCCATATTTAGTTTTTTTTTCAGTTATCCTTATTTACCCATGGAATTTTCAGGAACTGCACTCACCCGGATGGGAATTTTTGGACTGATGCTCATTTAAATTTAATTTTTTTAGAGCTACACTTCCCTAAATGTGATTTTTTTTGACTGGCTTTCATTTATCTTTGTTTTTTTTAGGATTTCAGTTGTTTCATTGTGATATTTTCGAATTCCACTTGTCCATATTTCATTTTTTTGCCATTCTACTGATTTATAAATGAAATTTTTATGACTTGTACTCACGTAGATGGGATTTTTAGTGACTCTTACTTAAATTTGATTTTTTTTATAGTTTCATTCACCTAAATATGATTTTTTTTGGGGTGACAAACTTATTTAAATGTGATTTTTTTTTTTTAGGATTTCACTTGTCTCTCTGTGATATTTTAGAATTCCACTTGCCCATATTTAAATTTTTTGCAGTTCTTTTATTTATAAATGAAATTTTTATGACTTGCACTCACCTAGATGGGATTTTTTAGAGTGATGCTTATTTAAATTTTTTTTTATAGTTTCATTCACCTAAGTATGATTTTTTTGAGTGATAAACTTATTTAAATGTGATTTTTTTAGGGTTTCATTTGTTTTAGAGTTCCGTGTACCCATATTTAAATTTTTTGCAGTTCTGCTTATTTATAAATGAAATTTTTATGACTTGTACACACATAGATGGAATTTTTTAGGGACACATTGAAATTTGATTTTTTTAATAGTTTCGTTCACCTAAATATGATTTTTTTGATCGATAAACTTATTTAAATGTGATTTTTTTTAGGGTTTCACTTGTCGGTCTGTGATATTTTCGTGCTCCACTTATCAATAATTCATTTTTTTGCAGTTTTGCTTCCTCACCCATGGATTTTTGGTGAGTTTCCCACGTTTTTAATGGATTTTTCTCCCCGTTTCAGGTGCCTGGAGCCCAGGATTTGGTGGATTTCTCCCCGGTCTATCGATGCCTCCACATCTACTCTGTCCTGGTGAGTGAATCCGGGATTTTCCTGCTTTGGGGAATTCCATGGATCTGCCCCTCCCTTCTTCATCCTGGGATGTGCATCCCTGTGGGAGGAAAAATCCAGGGAAGGATGGATTTGGGGAAAATCTGAGGAATTCCTTCATGCAGGGCACAGAAATGCAAAGGGAATTTCCTCCTGTCCCAAATCTGGAATTTTTCATGTGTTTATATTTCTTGGTTGTTGGGTTTTCTCCAAGAATTCCTCTTTGGAGGCAGGAATTTTGTTATTCCATGGGAATGGACAAATTTTGGGCAGGAATTGGTTGGAATCTGATGCTGTTTTCTCCAAGAATTCATTTTTGGATCCATGAACATCATTATTCCATTGAAATGGGAGAAATCTGGAGAGGAATTGGTTGGATTCTGACATTATTTGCTCCAAGAATTCCTCTTTGGATCAGTAATTCCCTTATTCCTTGGAAATGGAGGAATTTTGGGCAGGAAGTTTTTGGATTCTTGATGCCATTATCTCTGAGAATTCTTTGGATTCATGAACTTCATTATACCATTGAAAAGGGAGAAATTTGGGGAAGAATTGGGTGGATTCTGACATTGTTTTCTCCAAGAATTCCTCTTTGAATGCAAGAATTTTGTTATTCCATGGGAATGGAGGAGTTTTGGGCAGGAATTGGTTGGAGTCTGATGCTGTTTCCTCCAAGATTTCTTCTTTGTATTCAGTAATTTTGTTATTCTGTAGGAAGTGGAGAGTTTTGGGAAGGAATTGGTTGGATTCTGATGTGTTTGCTCCAACAATACCTTTTTTGGATGCAGTAATTTCCATATTCCATGGAAATGGAAGAGTTTTGGGCAGGAAATGATTTGATTCTTGATACCATTATCTCTGAGAATTCTTTGGATTCATGGACTTCATTATTCCATTGAAATAGGAGAAATTTGGGCAGGAATTGGTTGGATTCTGACATTGTTTCCTCCAAGAATTCCTCTTTGGGTGCAGGAATTTCATTATTCCATTGGAATGGAGGAGTTTTGGGGAGGAATTGGTTGGAATCTGATGCTGTTTTCTCCAAGAATTCCCCTTTGGATGCATTAGTTTCCTTTTTCATTGAAAATGGGAGAGTTTGGGGCTGGAATTGGTTGGATTCTGATACCATTTTCTCCAAGAATTCTTTGGATTCATTGACTTAGTTATTCCATCAAAATGGGAGAACTTTGGGCAGGAATTGGTTGGATTCTGATACCATCTTCTCCAAGAATTCTTTGGATTTGTTAACTTCATTATTCCATTAAAATTAGAGAGTTTTGGGGTGGAATTGGTGGATTCTGATACTATTTCCTCAAAAATTCCTCTTTGGATGCAGCAATTTAGTTATTCCCTGAAAAATGGGAGAGTTTTGGGCAGGAATTGGTCAGATTCCAATGCTGTTTTCTCCAAGGATTCTTCTTTAGCCACGGTAATTTCACTATTCCATGGAAAAGGAGGAGTTTTGGGCAGGAATTCCTCAGAAATTGATAATTTGCTGCACCCTGGAGACCTTCCCTGCTCCGCCAGCTCTGTCTGACAGGAGCAGCTTTGCTGCCATCCCCAAATCCACCATTGCCCGGATCACTCTGAGATTCCTGAGGGAAAAATTCCCACAGATTGTGCCAGGAGTTTGGTTTTTAAACAAAAATGGTTCCTTGGAGCTGTCCCAGAGAGCTCCGGTTTCCACAGGCTGGCTCTTGGGAATTCTGAGTACGTGGATTTTTAAAAATACTCATTTATAAGGAGGGCAGATAAGGAACTTTTGGACCTCATCCTCCAGATTTGAACTGGGAATTTTTAGGATGCTTCCAGCAGCATCCAAGCCTTAAATCTCCTGATCCAAGGAACCTGTGGAGCCTCATGTCTTTTTAGAGACATTGGGAGTTCATCCTCCAGCTTTGAATTTTGAGGATGTTTCCAGGATCATCCAAGTCCTGAACCCAAGGAACTTATGGAGTCTCTTCCCTTTTTCAGGGCCTTGGGAGCTCACCCTCCAAATTTTAATTTTGGGGATGAATCCAAGCCTTCAATGTTCCATTTGGATTTCACCCTCCAACTCTGAATTTCAGGGATGCATCTGAGCCTTGAATTTCCTGATCCAAGGAACCTGTGGAGCCTCATCCCTTTTTAGAGACCTTTGGAACTCATGCTCCAACTCTGGGTTTCAGGGATGCTTCTAGCAACATCCAGGCCTTGATTTTGCCATTCCAAGGAACCCGCATCCCTTTTCCAGGGCCCTGGGAGCTCACCCTCCAAATTTTAATTTTGGGGATGCATCCGAGACTTGAATTTCCTGATCCAAGGAACCCGTGGAGCCTCATCCCTTTCTAGGGACATTTGGAGTTCACCCTCCAACTTTGAATTTTGAGGATGTTTCCAGGAGCATCCAAGCCCTGGATATTCCATTTCAAGGAACTTATGGAGTCTCATCCCTTTTCCATGGCCTTTGGATCTCACCCTCCAACTCTGAATTTCAGGGTTGCATCCAAGTCTTCAATGTACCATTCCAAGGAACTTGTGGAGTCTCATCTCTTTTCTGGTGCCTTAGGAGCTCACCCTCCAAATTTTAATTTTGGGGATGCATCTGAGCCTTGAATGTCCTGATCCAAAGAACCTGTGGAGTCTCATCCCTTTCTAGGGATATTTAGAATTTGTCCTCCAACCCTGAATTTTTGGAATGCTTCCAGCAGCATCCAAGCCCTGAATCTGCCATTCCAAGGAACTTGTGGAGTCTCATCCCTTTTCCAGGGCCTTGGGAACTCACCCTCAAAATTTTAATTTTGGGGATGCATCTGAGCCTTGAATTTCTTGATCCAGGGAACCTGTGGAGCTCTCCCTCCAATTTTCCATTTTAGGGATGCTTCCAGGAGTATCCATGCCCTGAATCTGCCATTCCAGGGAACCTGCATCCCTTTTCCAGGGCCACTGGAGCCCAGGAGCCGTTTTGGGGCTCTTCCCCTGTGGTTGGGCAGCCCAGATCCCAGGCAGGAGATGAAAGGAGCTCTGTGTTGCCAGCTCTCCTCCCTTCCCAGCCTGCAGAGGGAATTGTTTCCCAGTTTCCCAGCGTCCCCAGCAATCCACACGGGTTTGCTGAAGGAAAGGAACTGTCAGAAGCCCCGTTCCTATAAAACATCTTTTTGTGCCCCTCATCTGTTCATAATTAGGTCATTTGGCCACGTCGCCTTGAGATTTTCTTGGAATGAGAAGTTCCCCTCCCCAAAATGCATGGCTGTGTTTATCTTGGAGGAAAATCCCAGTGCTCCAGGTGGAGCTGGGAGCTGGAGCAGGAGTTTGTTAATTGGGAATTAGGAGGGAGCTGAAAGGCTGGGGGGGCTGAAAGTGCCACTTTGTTTGGGGAAACTTCAGGGAGAAACAGGGATTGTGGAGACGAGATTGGGAATCCTATTGGAGGGACTGCCAGGCCTTGGTTTGAGTCGAGGGTGTGGGTTTGATATGGATTTTATATGGATTTAATATGAGTTTATTATGGGTTTATTATGTACAAATAATTTGGATTTAATATGGACTAAATTTGGATTTAATTCGGATTTAATTTGGATTTATTGTAGATTTAATTTGGATTTATTATGGATTTGCTGGTGTGGTTGTCCGCAAAGGTGTTCTGAGGAGGGTCAGCAGGTTCTGCTGGTGGATGGGGCAGTTTTGAACATTCCAAATGGTTGCATTCCATGGATTTCAAGGCCAAGACATGGAATTGCTTTGCTTCACATAACAGAAATGGGTTTGTCTCTGCATTGGGGATTTTTGTTGTCTTTCTAATCAGAAAAAGGGATTGATCCTCAGAAATGTGTCAGGGGAAGCGGCAGATCCAAGGGATGGATCTGGGTGGGATTTTCTTCTTCTGGAGGTGGGAATGGTGCAGGGGATGAGTGGTGGTGTCCCTACAAGGGACAGGGGGAACATGTGATGGGATAAGAGGCAATGGCCAGGGGAAGTTTAGGTTGGATACTGAGAAAATTCCTTTGTGGAAAGGGTTTTCCAGCAGTCCTGATCCCTGCAGGGATCTGGCCCTTGTGATGCCTTGGGGAGGCTGAGCTAGAGCAGAGACCAGACAATTAAAGAATAAAGCAGGGATTGGTTAAAAGGATCTCCTCCATGGATCCACCTGGGGCAGCGCAAGAGCCCAGCCAGGGATGCACCCAAGATGAACCAAAATGGTCCCAAAATGCACCCAAGATGAACCAAAATGGTCCCAAAATGAACCCAAGATGAACTAAAATGGTCCCAGAATGAGCCAAGATGGACCAAAATGGTCCCAAAATGCATGAGTGCTCCTGGGGTCTCTCCCTTTTATCTCCATTTGCATCTTGCAGTTCATTGTCCCATTGCAGCTTTAGCCCATGCAGTCCCACCCTGCTTGTTTTTCTCTCTCCAGCCCACGGTGTTTGTGCTCTTGAGATTTGGGTCATTTGTCCTTGGTCCCCAGCTGGAGCAGGAATTGTTTTGTCTCCCTGCTCTGTGCACAGAGCTCACCATCCCATAATGTGAACCCAGACCCACACACTAAAGCAGCACAGAATGTGAAAAATAGAAAAGCTCAAACCGGAGGCATCACTTGGGCACACAGGGCTGGGGATGGTTGGATTCAGTCCCTGAGGGTTTTTCCAACCTCAGGGATTCTATGGAGAGATTCAAGCAGGGCAGGGGTCCAGTGCCAGCAGCTCCATCCCCACCCTGAGCTGGGACCAGCCCCTGCTCCCATTCCTGTCCCTGCTCCCACTCCTGTCCCTGCTCCCACTCCTGTCCCTGCTCCCACTCCTGTCCCTGCTCCCTCCCCTGTCCCTGCTCCCACTCCTGTCCCTGCTGCCATTCCTGTCCCTGCTGCCATTCCTATCCCTGTTCCCATTCCTATCCCTGTCCCTGCTCCCACTCCTGTCCCTGCTCTCATTCCTCCTGTTCATTCCCAGCCCAGACCCTACAACCAGGAACAAGAACTAACAACGAGCAGAAACCAGAGCTCAGCTCTAGGGAAGGTGTTTTAGGGAGCCAGGAGCAGGAGAAAAACCTTCAGAGCAGCAAATTGCCCTTTTGCTGACCTGAGCCTGAATCCTGGCCTCGCTCTCTAGGCCCAGCTCGGGTGGAGCAATGTCAGAGATCCTGCACAGCATCGAGGGAACGGCCCCGGCAGTGTCAGACGGAAGGATCATAATGTAATAGTTCCCCAAAACTCCCAATATTTGTCATTTACAATGGCGTTATCTCAGAGCTTGGCCTGCAGTTAAAAAGGCCCACGTTGAATAAACATTGAGATATTTATTATTTTTAGTGAAATCGACCTTCCAGTCACCTCGGTTTTATGGCTGCGCTGCTTATAAATTCCCAAAGGATTATTTGCAAACTCCTGCTCCTATCTGGCAGCCTTATCAGCAGGGCAGGAGTTCACATATTGTACCGGGGGGTCAGCCCGCGGTCATGGGCTTCCAGAGGGGGCCAGGCACCTGTAAATCCTGCAAATCCTTCCCTCGGCAACCAAGGCGAAGGACAACATCCAACAGGCACGGAGACTTTTCCAGGAAACGCTGAACTTTGGCAGGAAGGGCAGAGCAGGGGGAAAGAAAGTGAAGGAAGGTCAGGCGGGGGTTAATTGAGAGCTGGACCTTGGCGTGGTGGTGGCTGTGGGGCAGGACGGGCTCTCCTGGGATGGTTTATGGGATTGTTCATCCCAATTCCCTTCCTGGGGAGGAAGGGCCTGCCTCAGAGAGAGATGAGCATGGGAAGGGTTTGGATTTCTGCAGGGCTGGGATAAAATATCCCAACTTCTTTAGGGTGCCTCCATCCTAAACCAGCCTGGGAATCTGTGAATGGTTTCCCACCCACCCCACGAGAGTGACTGGCAGCAAATCCAAAGATGGGAATTTCAGGATCAGATGGTTGAGGTCTGGCCTGGTTTGAGCTGATCCTGAGCCCCAAGTCCAGCCCAGGTTCTGTTCAGCCATTTCAGGCTCTCCTGGGATGTTTTATGAGATTGTTCATCCCAGTTCCTTTCCTGGGGAGGAAGGGGCTGCCTAAGGGGAGAGATGGGAGAGGGGAAAGCTTGGATTTCTGCAGATCTGGGATAAAGCATCCCAAAATCTTTAGGGTGCCTCCATTCCAAACCAGTCTGGGAATCTGTGAATGATTTAAGGAGAGGGACTGGCAGAAAGTCTAAGATGGAAATTTCAGGATCAGTTGGGCAAGGCCCGGCCTGGTTTGAGCTGATCCTGAGCCCTAAGCCCAGCCCAGGCTCTGTTCAGCCATTTCAGGCTGTCCTGGGATGTTTTATGGGATTGTTCATCCCAGTTCCTTTCCTGGGAAGGAAGGGGCTGCCTGACACTGTCCTGAGGGGGAGATGCACATGGATCTATGCAGATAACAAACAAAACATCCCAAACTCTTCAGGGGCCTCCATCCCAAACCAGTCTGGGAATCTGCAGATTATTTAAGGAGGGCACTGGCAGCAAGTCTAGGACATGAGAATTTTGGGGTCAGTTGGCTGAGGTCTGGCCTGGTTTGAACTGATCCTGAGCCCTGAGCCCAGCCCAGGTTCTGTTCAGCCATTTCTGTTCAGCCATCCCAGGCTGTCCTGGGATGTTTTATGGGATTGTTCATCCCAATTCCTTTCCTCGGTAGGAAGGGGCTGCCTGAGGGAGTGGGAAGAGTTTGAATTTATGCAGATACCAAACAAAACATCCCAAAATCTTCAGGGTGTCTCCCTCCCAAACCAGCCTGGGAATCTGCAAACGATTTAAGGAGAGGGACTGGCAGAAAGTCTAAAATGGGAATTTCAGGATCAGTTGGGCAAGCCCTGGCCTAGTCTGAGCTGACCCTTTGCCCTAAGCCCAGCCCAGGCCGAGCTCAGCAGCCCTGGCCTATCTCAGCCATTCACCTGCAGCCTGGGCTGGTGGCACCAGCTTCATCCCCTGCTGGCAGAGGAGCTGTGGAAAATGGCAATAAATAAAGAATTGTGACCTAAAGAACAGACCCAGAACGTGATTTCACCATGGAGGGGTCGATCTTTTATGTTGCCTCTGACCAAAATCTGTGTAATGCCGGGGCTGCTTTGATCAATATCCAAAATAAAGGGGGAGAGGTGAGGCCTGGGCCAGCTGGTTTATCTGCAGGAGCATCTCAGCAGCTGCTGGGTGCCTTGGATTTCCAGGCCAAGACATGGGATGGCTTTGCTTTACACAACAGAAAATGAAAAGCAGTTTTGTGTTTCATGTTTCCCCTAAGCTGCAGCGAGGCAGAAAGCAAAGAGTGAACCCAAAGCAGAAAGGAATGAAATAAAAATTAAAATAAACCAAAAAAACTCAAGGCAGAGTGGGCTGCACTGAAGGTGCTCCCAAAAAGTTGTCAGGAGGCAGCTGAGGGTGATTTAAGTCCCTTAAACCCTTCCCTGAGCGGGGCTGGTGCCTGTTAGTGCTCATTTAGGCTCTGCCTCGGCGGGGTGGGTTTTTTTAGCTCGGTGCTAATTGCTTCCCAATTACTTTGAGGTTCTTCACATGTTCCTGAAGACACTGGGATTGACACTCCCAGCTCTTTGATCCCAGCTACAAAGGGGTCATTTTAGGGGAAAGAACAAGTGTCCAAAAACACAGGCAACAAGGCAGAAAGAAAAAGGGAGCGGATTCTGAGGTAAAAACAGCCCAAAAAGCTGGAGCTGCTGAAGGATTTCTGGAGAATCCAGAGCTGGATAATTTAGATAAATGGGAGCTGACAGGGATTTACTATAAATTTGTCCTATCTCAGCACTGACATTTTTATCTGTGCTGCCTCTCCCCCAACCCTCGAGCTGCTTTGATGCACAAAGTGCATTAAAAAGGTAAAAAAAAAAAAAAAAAAAAAAAAGTACAGTTAATAATAACCTTTTTTTTTTTACTGCAAACAATCCATGGAGGAATATCTTGTCAGGGTGGATAGTCTGTATCCTTTTGGAACAGCTCTCCTTGGGAATTTTAGGGAAGGACAAGTTTTGTGTCTCTTAGTGCCCAGCCAGCACAGCCTTGGGAATAGAAACAAGGTTTTCTTTTGGGGTTATCGCTGGAATCACAAGGTTTTGCTACAGGAGCTGCTCAGGGGTCCCTGGGCTCAAGGTGAGCCTGTGGAATTCCCACCTGGGCTGGCCACATGGAGCAGATTCCATTGGAAATGCGGGATCCTGTGGATCCTGCTCTCCTGCCAGCCCTGCACTTAAATCACTGCAATTCCTCTCACAGGTGTGCTGCTGCTGGTGCTGCCTGCCCCAATCCTCCTTTTCCTGCTTTTTTGGGATGGGGTTGGGCAGGGGGGCTCCCACTCCCTCCCCACCCTCTCAGGCGCTCAGCATCCCCACCAAAAATATTTGTGCTTTGCAGAGGGGGGCAGAACAATTGAAGTTCTCCTTTCAAGGCAGGAGGGAGGCTCTGTAGGAACCACAACTCCGACAACGAGAGCCACCCAGCCCTGCCTTTCAGATGAAACCAAACCTTTTTTCTCTTTGTAGCACCACTTGTTCCTTTTATTCCCCAGTGCAACACAAACCCCACCATGAAAACTCTGTGGTTCTTCTGTTTCAGAGCTCGGGCTTGTCGAGTTTTCCTTGGGAACTCGAATACTTGATTTTATTTTTGTGGAAAGGAGCAGGGGGTGCAGTGGAAAAAAAAAACAAAAATTCCCTTTCTGGTGACTCCTTGTTCATCTCAGGCACTTTGCAGGCTGTCCCATGGCCGTGTCCTGGCATTTCTCAGTGTCTGCTGCCTGGGCTGGTGCCTGGTGCGGGGAGATAGCTGTAAACAGAGCTCTGAGATCATAGGGGAAGGCTGGGGGGAGCCACTTTGTGCACGGCATTGATAAGGCCACAGGAAAAGCCATTAGAGCGGGCCGGTGTCAGTGACCTGTGATAACCACCCTGTCCTACGTGCTAATGGAGCCTGGCCCGAGCCTGGCCCTGGTGGCAGCACAGTGAACTTTGGGAATTGTCACAGAGCTCCCTTAACCCCCTGACCTCCTTTTCTTCCCCGGGAGAAAAGCTCTTGGCTGCCATCAAAGCGGCGGCGGCGCAGAAATCACAGGGCTGGAAATATTCCCCTTGGAAAACAGGCCTGGAAAAGGGAGGGAAAAAATGAAAAAAAACCCACCCTGAGCCAGGGAGGTTTTCCTGCAATAGCCCCGATGCAGATTCCTCATCAGCTGAGAGGAGGGGGAGCAGCAGAGCTTTTCCAGGGCTGGGAATATCCCAGAGCTATGCCAGGGCTGGAAATATCCTGGAGGTCTGGATTTAGGGCTGGTTTCATCCTCTCAATCCCATCCCATTCTCAGTGACCAGCTCTGATTGCCCCCACTGGGGGAAATTCATGGAATCTGTTTGGTGGTTTGTGGGATCAAATCCCAGGGGAGGGATCTGGGGGGCTCTGGTCTGACCTCCAGGAATGAGGGATAGGGGTGATTTTGGGAAGGATTCCTGGCTGGGAGGGTGGGCAGGGATTCCTGGCTGGAATTCCCAGATTTGCTGTGGCTGCCCCTGGATCCCTGGCAGTGCCCAAGGCCAGGTTGGACACTGGGGCTTGGATCCACCTGGGACAGTGGGAGGTGTCCCTGTCATGGATGGGACTGGATGAACTCTAAGGTCCCTTCCTACCCAAACCATTCCATGATTCCATGGAAGCAGCCCTGAGATCAGCCCAGGCTGTTCAGGGCTTTATTCCAGCTTGTGTTGAAAACCTCCAAGAGTCCAGAACCTCTCTGAGAACTTGTCCTGCACTGCCCTTGTCCCCTGTGCTGGCACTGCTGGGGCACCTCCAGTGCTGGGGCAGCTCTGGAGAGCCCTGGAGGGGCTGGAGCGTTGCCAGGGCAGGGACAGAGGTGGGAAGGGGCTGCAGAATCCCTGAGGGAGCTGGGAAGGGGCTGCAGAATCCCTGAGGGAGCTGGGAAGGGCTGTACAATCCCTGAGGGAGCTGGGAAGGGGCTCAGCCTGGAACAAAGGAGGCTCAGGGGGCCCTTGTGGCTCTGCACAGCTCCTGCCAGAGATTTGGGATCTTATCCCAGGGAACAGGGACAGGAGCAGAGGCAACAGCCTCAGGGGAGCTCAGGGTGGACATTGGGAGGAATTTCCCCATGGAAAGGGAGATGAGGAATTGGGAGTGCCCAGGGAGGTTTGGAGTGCCCATCCCTGAGGGATTTCCAGCCCTGTGGATGTGGCACTTAGGGACAGGGGCAGTGATGGCCCTGGCAGTGCTGAGCATTATTCCCACCCAATGATTTTAGAGACCTTTTCCAGCCTTTCCCAATCATTCCATGATCCCGTGCCTTTCCCCCTGGGCTGGGGTCACTGAGGAGCTCCTGGCAGTTGCTCTGTGGCTCCTCCAGGTCTCTACCCCCAGAGTGGAGCTGAACGTGTCCCAGGACAGGCCCTGCTGTGGTCCCCATTTGTCACCAGCTCCCTTTGGGGTGACTCCCTGAGCTCCTTGATCCCAACCCTCTGGAACTGACCACCCCAATAATTATTTATTTTTCCAGCTGTGCCTCATCCATACAGGGACATCCATGTTTAGGTTCAGGAATATTGTGGAAAAGCACATAAATCCTGGCTAAGGTCAGGGATTCTGCTTTCCCAGGATCCCCAAATCCAGCACATCATTGCTATAACTCCTGCTGAAATATGTCCTGGCTCTCCCCACTCCCCTTCTCCTCCATTCTCATGGAATTCTGTCCCAGGAGGACACAACTCAGGGACTGAAAATTCTGGAATTCCTCCCATCATTTTTCAGCCTTTACTGCAAATTCCCACTCATTTCCAAGATCTTTTTGAAGGAATTTCAGCCACTGTGGAGCAGCTGGATGCAGGGAGCTCCGAGGCCATGGGGATTTTGTTGGGAATGTTCACCTTGTTCAGGGTCCACCCTGAATTCCAGCCCCGTTCCTGCAGTGTGCAGGCGTGGGAAGGCTCTTCTCAAGATTTGCTGTTTCCGGGCTTTGGGGCTCAGGAGGGTCCCAGGAATGTTTGGAAAACGCCTCAGCTGCCCCAGAGGGCTCTGTGGTGGTGTCCAGAAGGGAGATATCTCAAAAATAACAAGTGATAGGGGCGGAAGTGAAGTGATCTGGAAGGAATTTCCCTGGAGAACTTTGGTGTTCTAAGGTAAAACTTGGTTTAGCTCAAAGGGAAATGGTGAATTCCCACTCTTTTCTCATCCTCTGGTTGCTGATTCAAACCATAATGGAATGGGACTTTAAATCCCATCTAATCCCAATAGCAGGGGCACCCAGTTCAGACTGGAACAGCTCGTGGAAAACTTGGTCCAAGTCTAAATTTGGTGAATTTGAAGTAAAATCAGGAATCTCTGAGCCTTTTCCATGTAAATTTTGAGGATTTCCAAGGCTGGAGGCTGCCCAGCCTCTCTGCTCCAACATTTCACCACCCTCTGGGGAATTTTTTTCCCTCATTTCATTAGTTTTAATTCCTCCTTTTGTATTTTGCCCCATGCCTCTGTTTTTCTGAGCGTTTCCAAGAGGATTCTGGATCCATCTGTTCTGGAATCCAGGACTGGATGTGCTCCCTCAGCCTTCTCCCTCCTCTCCTTGCCCAGCTGTCCCAATCCTGCTGGGCTGATGCTGAAATTCCACATTCAGGGCTTACTTTGGCTCCTAAAAATGAACCAAAATCTCTCTCTGTGCCACTTCTTGGGGACATTTAAAGACCCAAATCCAGCCCTGGTGAGTGGTGCCAGTTTTTCCTGATTATCCCTAAAATTTGAGGTCTGATGTTGGCTCCAGTTGTGGGAATCATGGAAAAATGGAATGACAGGAATAGGAGATGGATAGAATGGTAGGAATAGGAGATGGATGGAATGGCAGGAATAAGACATGGATGGAATGGCAGGAATAGGACATGGACATGGATGGAGGGAAAGCTGGGAGGATTCTGTCCCTCTGGGTGGGGAATGAGGATGTGTCAGACAGGAACTCTGAGATTGCAAGGAGAGGCTTTGGGTCATAAAACCATGGAATTGCTGAGGTTGGAAAAGCTCTCTGAGGTCACCCAGTCCAGCCCTGTCCCATGTCCCCAGGTGCCACATCCACAGGGCTTGGAAATCCCCCCAGGGATGGGGGCTCCAGCCCTGCCAGGGCTGCACAATCCTTTTCTTTCCATGAGGAATTTCCCCAGATTTCCAACCTAAACCTCCTCAGGCCCAGCTTGAGGCTGTTTCCATTCTGCTGTGGTTCCCTGGGAGCAGATCCTGACCCTCCCCAGCTGTCCCCTCCTGCCAGGGACTTGTGCAGAGCCATAAGATCTCTCCTGAACCTCTTTTCTCCAGGCTGAGCACTTCTGGAAGCTCCTTGGGCTCAGCTCAGCTGAGCTCAGCTTATCCCTGAAACTCCATCCATAAATAAACCCCGGAGAATTTTCCTGTGCAGCCCAGAAACGCCAGACTTTATTTTATTTTTTTGGGAAGGGGGTTTTGGGGGACTCTGGAGCTGTAAATCCACACCAGCCCCATTCCACCCCTCTCCAGCAGGGCTCAGAGCCCAGCTGCAGCCGCTCTTTTCCTGCTCTTTATGTTTCTCATCCTAAAGCCCTATAAGCACCGGGAGCTGGGAAATGATTCCCATCCTGTTTGCAATAAATCCCTGGTTTTATGAAGGGTCCCCAAAGCCGGCTGGACACGAATTCTCCATGTGTTTACAAATATTTGTGCAGGAAAAAAAGGGTGAGCAACGTCCAGGACGGGCTTGTGACGCATATTCCCCCCTGTTTCAGTCCTTTGTTCAGGAAAACCTGGAAGCCAGGCTGGATGTGCACAATGAACAAACACTGCCGTTGCATTCCGGGGGCGGCCAGAGCGCAGGGAATGGGAGAAACTCCAACAAAAAAAAAGGGATTTCGGGGTCGTGTTGTGGGTGGGAAAGCTCCAAAATCTCTGTGTTCGGGGTTGGGGTGGGAAAGCTCCAAAATCTCTGCACACAAAAGTTTGGGGGATGTTCCCAAGGGCGGCGTTGCCCTCGGAGAGGGTTTTCCGTGGATCCTTTGGAATCCATGGGGTTTGGCTGTGGGGAAGAGCAGCTCTTTCATGGTTTGAAGGTGGGAGCTGGAGGTCTGGGGGACTTCTGATCTTTGGGTTTCACCCTTTTTGTGGGGGCTGAGTCATCTCCTCGCAGCCCACGGGGGCTGTGTGGGGAGCAGGGCTTTGGCTCTTCTCTTCAATCCCCTCTCCTGACTCCGTCTTGCCCCGGCACCGTGGTTGTGGTGTGGCATTGAAACCCCATGGAATCCTTCAGGATACGAACTTGTTGGGAAAACCAGAGGCTTGAAAAGCTTCTCCTGTTGCATCTTGTCATGGTTTCACATATTAACCGAAGGACAAGGGCGGATCTGTGTAAAAACTCTTTATTGGGATGCTCCAGGACGTGTTTTCCACAGGTGTTGGGTGGGAAGGTTCATCCTGCTTTTGTTTCTAGGCCCTGGAAGCACTCACAGCCAGGTTAGACAGGGCTTGGAGAAACTTTGGGGAATGGGAGGTGTCCCTGCCCGTGGCAGGGGGTGGAACTGGGTGGTCTTCAAAGTTCCTTCCAGCCCCTGCCATTCTGTAGTTCCTGGAGAACATCCAGAAGCTCCATAGGGAAGGTGTTCCCATCCTCACAGCATCATGGAAGAAGGTCAGAGGGGAGCTCTGGATATCATTCTTCAGCTCTGGAGATCACTGTCCAGCTCTGGAGATCTGTGTCCAGCTCTGAGATCACTTGCAGCTCTGGAGATCACTGTTCAGCTCTGAGATCACTGTCCAGCTCTGCAGATCACTGTCCATCTCCCCACGGAGCACGGGGGGTTCTCAGGTCCATGTCCCGTTGGGATGGAGCTCCACAGCTTCTCTGGGCAGCCGGTCCCCGTGGTAGATCATCCTCCAGGGAAAAGGGCTTTTCCTGGGAATTCCTGTGGGAATTGCTGTATTTCAGCTTGTCCTGAGCAAGGTCTGGCTCTGCCTTCTCAGCTTCCCCCTTTTGGTGCCTGTCCATTGCGAGGAGGTCCCTCAGAGTGGTGGAGGTGTCCAAGGCGGGGCTGGAGGTGGCCCTGGGGGCCATGCTGGAGTTCAGTCCCATTGGACTCGATGACCTCAGGGCCCTTTTCCACCCAAACTGCTCCCGTGTTCCTGGAACTCCCAGAACCCATCCAGCTCCTGCTGCAGCTCAGCCACCACCTCGCCCCTGCTGGTGAAGATGCTCTCCAGCCAGTCCAGGATGCGCTGGTAGCGGGAGATGCCCCCGAGCTGCCTGAGCCCAGCCTCGGTGAGCCGGGCCACCCTGACCCTGTGCTGGGCGGGCTCCGCACCGTCCCCAGGCTGGCCCTGCATGCCCGTGGTGGCCGTGGCGAGGCTCTCCTGCCCGCTGGGGACGCGCGGGCGCTGCCCGGGGCCCGGGGCCCTGCTCCTCCTGCCCGGGACAGCCAGGGGCGGTGCCAGTGCTGGGGGCAGCGGCCGGCGGCTGGGGTCACGCGCGGGATGGGCTGGAGCTGTCACCTCCTGGGCCACAGGCACCTGCAGGGGACACGGGGACAGTGAGGGTGGCCCTGGCTGCTGTCGCGGCTCCTGGCTGCTGGGAAAGGTGTTGGGTGCCATCTCCAGGGGTGTCCCAAGGCCTCCGTGGTGGCTCCCAGTGTGTCATGGGATCTCTGGGGTAGGTGGCCCTGGCAGCCTCATCCCATGGGGGACTGGCCCTGTCTGCCCTGTGTCCCAGTGTCCCTGGGCGTCACCTTCAGCTGCCAGCACAGCTGTCCCACCTGTGCTTTGTCTCCTGTGTCACACCTCTGCCTGACTCTGTCCCGCCTGTGGTTGTTTCCCTGTGTCCCACATGTACCTGTGTCTTACCTTTACCTGCCAGTGTCCCACCTGCCATTCCTTGTGTCCCTTCTCTGGTTGTTCCCTGTGTCCCACTTATGTTTTGTTTCCTGTATTCCACCTGCCATTCCCTGTATCCCACCTGCCATTCCCTGTGTCCTGTCTCTGGTTGTTCCCTGTGTCCCACCTGTGGTTGTTTCCCTGTGTCCCATCTCTGGCTGCCCATATCCCACTCATCATTCCACATATCCTACCTGCAGTTCCCTGTATCCCATCTTTGTTCTTTGTGTCCCACCTGTGGCTCTCTATGTCCCACCTGAAATCTCTATATCCCCACCTGATATTCCCTGTGTCCCATCTCTGATTTTTTTTCCCGTGTCTCACCTGTGGTTGGTTCCCTGTGTCCCATCTGTGGCTGTATTCCCATGTCTCACCCTATTATTCTCCATGTCCCACCCTGTTATTCCCTGTGTCCCAACCATGATTCCTCCATGTCCCGCCTGTTATTCCCTGTGTCCCATCTGTATTTTCATCCCCATGTCCCACCTGTGATTCCCCATGTCCTACCCATGAGTCCCTGTGTCTCATCTACAGGCAGGAGAAGCCGTGGGAAGCAGTTCTTGGCCCATCCCATCCCATCCCATCCCATCCCAATTATCCCATCCCATCCCATCCCATCATCCCATCCCATCCCATTCCATCCCTCCCTGTGTCCTCTCCTGTCCCCTCCCTCACCTGGCCCCTTCTCTGAGGGCTCGCCTGCCCCTTCCTGGGCTGGGATTTGGGATTTGCTCTCTCCGCCATCTCCGTGATCCCGAGCCTCAGAGGGGTTGGGGGATCCTCTGGGGGGTCCTGGGAAGTGCAGCCTCCCGAGGGAGGGGCGTTCCTGGTGGTGTCCCCAGGTCACAAAGGGCTCTGGGCACGGCACAGCCCCGTGTCACAAAGGAGCCTGGGGCACCCTGACAACCAGGGGATTGACTGGGTCCAGCTGAAACTGGTTGGAATTGGGTGGCAATGGTTGGAACTCATTGGAATTGATTTGATCTGGTTGGAATTGGTTGGAATTTGTTGGAAATGGTTGGAACTCACTCAGGGGCAGCCACAGCTGCTCTGGGCACCCTGTGCCAGGGCCTACCCCTGCTCTGAACCAGGAATTCCTTGCCAAGATCCCAGCCCAATCTCCCCTTTCCCAGTGGGAGCCATTCCCTGGCTCCTGTCCCTGCAGGCCTTGTCCCCAGTCCCTCTGCAGCTCTCCTGGAGCCCCTGCAGGCCCTGCCAGGGGCTCTGAGCTCTGCCTGGAGCCTTCCCTTCTCCAGGGGAACATTCCCAGCCCTGCCAGCCTGGCTCCAGAGCAGAGGGGCTCCAGCCCTGCAGCAGCTCCGGGGCCTCCTCTGGGCTCTCTGCAGCAGCTCCACGTCCTCCTGCTGTTGGCCCCAGGGCTGGGGCAGCTCTGCAGGTGGGCTCTCACCTGAGGGAGGGGCACAGGGACACAATTCCCACCTTGCCTTTGCCATCAGCCAGGGCTGAGCAGGGGGGGCTGAGCTGGGCCATTCCAGCTTCATCCACAACATCCCAAATCCCTCTCCCAGCGCTGCTCTCCATCCCTTCTTTCTCCTCCCAGCCTGGATTTGTGCTGGGATTTTCCTGACCCTGGTGCCAGTGTTTTTTTTGACCTTCCTGAGGTTCTCACTGTCCCACCTCTCTGGGTCTGTCTGGATGTCCCATCCCTTCCAGACTCCTCTCATTCCGTGGCCATTCCCCTCCCAACATCCAGGATTCCAGGAAGTGCTTTCTACTGCTCAGAGTGTGACAGTATCCCTTTAGTTGGAATTTTCTGTTTGGATGAGTTTTTTGGGGTTTTTGCCTCAAAAAGGGGCAAAACTTGAGCTGGAGGAGGGCTGCTGGGACATGACTTCTGTCCCAGTACAGAGGGTGCAGCTCAAGCTGGGTGTGCTCAGAACAGGAGGTTTATTTACGAGTTTGTCCTGTTTTTGTTTCTCCATGCTCCCCGAGCGTTACCCCCTGTTCTGCCAGGGGAGAACACAATAATAAAGATGCAAATGTGATTTTTCCAACCCAAACATTTCACGGTGGAGCTGTGGGAGTGAGCTGAGGCTCCTGGCAGGGACAGGGATCCAGGGAGAGGAGAAAACAAAAAAGGGCTTTGACCTCACATCATCCCATGGAAACTTCCCCATTTTGGGATCTTTTCAGTTCTCAGGGAGCCTAAACCCCACAGCACTGTGGAAAAAGGGAGGGATTTGCTGCAGGTTGTGTTCTCTTCCCTACATTTTCCTTCCTCCTCCCTCTGGACCTGCCCTTCATCCTCTTCAGGGTCTCATCCTGCTTTTCCCCTAATTGGAAAGGGGGAAATTTTTGAGGGGCAATTTTTTTTGCCCCTCATGGATGGGAGCCCTGACCAGAGCTGATTACTCTGGGGGTTGGATCCTCCCTTCCCAGAGCCCTCACACAGAGCTTTCCCCACCAGCAGGGTTCTCCAGGGCTTTTCCTCAGGGTGGCCTCACGTGGAAGACCCTGTGGGGCTTGTCCTGAATCTGTTTGTTTCCCTGGCAGCTCGTTCCTGATAAAGTTTTAATGGATTTTTAAATTTATCATGAAACAGGCGTGGGGCCGGCATCCGGCTCCACTTGTTTTTACACTGGGAAGTGTTGGGGTGGGATTTTCCTTGGGGAGGGAGGGAGGGAGGGAGGGAGGGAGGGAGGGAGGGAGGGAGGGAGGGATGGAGGAGAAAGGCACATCCAGGTGTATTAAGCCTTGCAGGGCACCTGGGATGGCAGGGGACCCAAAACCCAGCCTGAAAACGTTGGATAATGAGGAAATCTCTGTGGACATCATCACTTTGTGACTTCTCCAAAGCCTGGCTCGGGCAGGGGAGGGAGAGGCCAGAGTGGGAACGGCTCCACGGAGTTTTCCAGATGAAAAACACAGGCTACTTGTTCAGCCCTGGAGTTTAGGTCAGCTGGAGTTATGGGAAACAGATGATGGCCGGTGCGGGGCCGGGCTCTGACAGATCCCCCATTGTTGAGTGCTGGGATCCTCCGGAGCGGTGCCGGGAGCGGGGCCCGGCCAGGCCCGGCCTCTCCCCAGGCTTCAGGAGGGGCTGGAGCTCCACATCCAAGGGTTTGGGTCCCCGGGAGGGATTGCACTGAGGGAAAGGTTGGGTGGGGAGGTTTCTGCTCTAGGGATTCAATCTCAGTTCCTGGGAATGCCTGGGGGGGAAGTTCCCTGGGAACAGCTGGGATCTTGTGTGGTGAAGGTGTTTCTGAGGGGTGCTGGACTCATGGAATGGGTTGGGTGGCCTTAAATCTCATCCCCATCCTTATTCATGGGCAGAGACACCTCCCACTGTCCCAGGTGCATCCAACCTGGCCTTGGCCACTGCCAGGGGATCCAGGGGCAGCCACAGCAAATCTGGGAATTCCAGCCCAGCCAGGAATTCGTAGCCAAGATCCCAGCCCAATCTCCCCTTTCCCAGTGGGAGCCATTCCCTGGCTCCTGTCCCTGCAGGCCTTGTCCCCAGTCCCGCTCCAGCTCTCCTGGAGCCCCTTTAGGTACAGGAGGCTGCTATGAGCCTTTTTAGCATCTTTCTTCTAAAATCAGTGCCCCTTTTCTTGGGAATTTCTTGCCTCTGGAATGCAGAGGCCTAATCCTGCATAATAATCCTGGATAATCCCAAGCAGGACAAGCCAGAGGCTGAGTTTTTCTGTCATTGCAGCATCTGAGAGATTCAGCCTTCCCTGGGCAGCCAAGGAGCTCCTTTCCCTTTCCCCAAGAGGATTTTAGGTCCAGCCCATTCCCATGGGGAAATCTGGCAGCATGGAGGGCTTCTCAGTGTGGGACGGGTGGATCTGAGGATGCTCAGGTTGCTGGGGAGTTTTCAGCAGGAATGAAGGGGATGTGGAAAAGCCTCTTTGTGGCAGGAGAAGGCCCTGGGTCTGTCCTTGGAGCAGTGGCAGGAGAAGGCTCTGGAACATTCCTTGGAGCAGTAACAGGAGAAGGCTCTGGTTCTGTCCTTGGATCAGTGGCAGGAGAAGGGATCTGGAACATTCCTTGCATCAGTGGCAGGAGAAGGCTCTGGAACATTCCTTGGAGCAGTGGCAGGAGAAGGCTCTGGAACATTCCTTGGAGCAATAACAGGAGAAGGCTCTGGCTCTGTCCTTGGATCAGTGGCAGGAGAAGGCTCTGGAACATTCCTTGGAGCAGTGGCAGGAGAAGGCTCTGGAACATTCCTTGCATCAGTGGCAGGAGAAGGCTCTGGAACATTCCTTGGAGCAGTGGCAGGAGCTGTTCCATTCAGGAAGGGCTGGATCCATGCCTGGTCCTGCTCACCTCCATAAACCCTGGACACATCCACTGTTGCTTGATGGATTTGGTCAGCTGAAAACAAAATCCACGCCATGGAAAATAAGGAAAAGGAGCAAATGTTTGGCTGGTCCCCAGTGTCCCTGCCCTGCCAGGGACCCTCCGCTGGCTGCTGCCCCTCATGGATAACCTGAGGGCTCTGGATCTTGGGAGAAGCTTTGTTCCTGTGCTTTTTCTGCCCTCTGGAGCAGCAGTGGCTGGGAAAGCTGGAGCTGTCACCCTGGAGAGGTTTAATGTCCCTCTGGCCTGGCCCAGCTCTTCCCAAGCCCTTCCTCCCTCCAGCTGTTCAAAAGGGAAAGTTGGAACATCCCAAAAGGCCCCCAAGGGAAATCCTGGGGAGGATTGGAGCTGTTGTGTTCCTGCTGGATGAACAAACCTCTTGGGATTCTGGAGAATTGGGGTGATAGATCCAAACTTGATGTTTTAAAGGCTGGCCACGTGTTCGGTGTTGATCCAAGCAAAGCTGACTTTACCTGGGGTGAAGGGATGGGAAATCCATGTTGGATTGGGGCAGCACTCCTGGCTTGGGGTGTTCACAGGGGTTCTTGGGTGAGGGAAGAGACGAGGATCTGACTCCATGTTTCAGAAGGCTGATTTATTATTTTATGATATATATTACATTAAACCTATACTAAAAGAATAGAAGAGAAGTTTTCATCAGAATGCTAGCTAAGAATAGACTAGGAAAGAATGAATGATAACAAAGGTTTGTGGCTCGGGCTCTGTGTCCAAGCCAGCTGGGCTGTGATTTGCCATTAATTACAAACATCTAACATGGGCCAATCACAGATGCACCTGTTGCATTCCACAGCAGCAGATAATCAATGTTTACATTTTATTCCTGAGGCCTCTCAGCTTCTCAGGAGGAAAAATCCTAAGGAAAGGATTGTTCATGAAAGATGTCTGCTACAGGGTAATTTGAGGAAAAGCTCTTCTGGCTGAGCGGCAGAACAGAAGAAACAATTCGGACTGGACCCCTTCCCTCGTTAAATGAACTGAGCAGCAGCAAGGACACGGAATTTCCCTCCTGATATTCCAGGGAAAACACATCCCTGTTCACACTGGAACCTCTGAGATGGCATTGACGTGGAATTCGCATCTTGGATTACTCAGATGATTTGCTGTGGCCACTTGTGTGTCATGTTAGAACTTCCCTCAGCCTGAAGATCCCTAAAATTCCCTGGGTTTGGAGGTTTATGCTTCCACCACACGGACACTTCCCTTGCAGCTGGGATGCTGGAGCTTGGCCTGGATTGGGACAGATCAGATCAGAAAATAGGGAATGGTGTCAGTCTGTGTTCCCAGGGAGCAGGGACAGCGTGGGGGGAACAGCCTCAGGCTGGAATACTGGGAAGGATTTCCTCATGGAAAGGGTGTTCAGGCCTTGAAACTGCCCAGGGCAGGGGTGGAGTTCCCATTCCTGGAGGCATTTAAAATCCATGTGGATGTGGCACTTGGGACAGGGGTCAGTGATGGCCTTGGCAGGGCTGGGGATGGTTGGACTCGATGATCACAGAAGGTTTTTCCAACCTTAGTGGTTCTATGATCCCAGAAGAGGCTGGAATTTGATGCTGGTGGGCTCTGGCCAGCAGAGTCTCCTGTTCCAGGGTGTTCCTTGTGCCCTAAGGATGAGGAGCATTCCCATCTGCTACACCAGCAGAGGTCTGCTGTCTCCAGGAGTTCTGCATTTCCTTGGAGAGTTCCTCTCCATGTTCCTTCCCAGAAAATGCTCTCCCTCAGGATCATGGAGGTCCTGGATCTGCTGAGTCTCCTCCCAGTTCTGCTTCCAAAGATGGAAAACTCCTTCTCCTGGAAACTCATCCTGCCCCTGCTCTTCCTGAGCCGTTGACAAAGTTCTTGTGGACACCAGAGGTTTACAATGCACAGGAACCTTTGGATAAACCCATGGAACAAAATCCATCCAAGGCTATACCAACCTGTCCTGTGGCTCGGGCTGTGCTCGCTCCAGGACCTGCTGAGAACAATGCTGGAAAATCTGGAATTCCCTGTCCAGGCCATTGTTGTGTTATTTTTCAGCAGCACCTGGGCTGGTGTTCCTGCTGGGACAATTGGGAATTTTTGGATTTGTGCTGTGGGCAGGGCAGGGTGTGGCTCCTGACAGCTCCTGGGCACCCTCTGCTCTGCCTCAGAGGCCTCCTTACTTTGTCTGGTAGAGAAATTCCATTTTCTGCTGCTGATTTTCAGTGAAATGAGGTTCAAACAGTTGTTTGCAGAGCAGAGGTTGCTGCTTGTTGCATCCTGGGAATGTCTGGGAATGTCTGGTTTTCCCTGTTTTATCCAGGTGGGTGAATGGGAATGAGCTGGAAGCACTGGTGGCATTTGGGAAAAGGCTTCTATCCCAAAGTGAGGAATTTAAAGGCACTTTATTCCCAGTTCCATGCTTTTTCCCCTGCAGTACCAAGGAATATAAATCCCTATTTATTTCTTTTTAGTATTTTTTTTCAAGAGTGGAGCAACTCTTGATTCCATCCTTGGAGGTTGATGGGAGACATCAGAGCCCTGTTTGGACCCTGGGATCAGAATTGGCTCCAGGGGTGTCTGCTCTGGAATTTGGAGGCAGGAGCTCCCTTACCCTTCCACCACCCTCAACAGGCTGTTCTGGCAATTTTATTTCCTCCAGGCTTTCTTTTTTCCCCTCAAATCCTCAATTCCTTGGTTTTCTATCATGCTGCCTGTGGCAGTTTTCTGTCATGGGTGGCTTTGTCCTGCAAAAAGAGGAGAAACCCTGAGCACTTCCAAAATTTGACTTTCAACTCCTGGTCCCCACATTTCAGCTGTTGCTTTCATGGTGGTTCCCTGGGAAGGAGGGAAAAATCCTGGGTTTGTCTCTCCCCTACAGTAGCAGGTCAGAAGAACCATGGGATTGGGAGCTGGAGAAAACCAGGATCAGGATCTCTCTGAATTCCATGGATTTCAGTGAGGAGAGTGGATTCCTCCCCTCCACATCACACAGGCTGTAAAAATGTCCCATTTCTCAGCAAATTGGTGTTTTCTGCTTTTGAGAAAAGTGGAGCATCTGGAAAAGGGACTGAAATGGGAGGAATCCTGGGATGCTTTGGGTTGGAAGGTATCTCAACTCCAGCCTTCCCATCCCTGGGATCCATTGGAGCCCTTTGCATCCCTGGATGCTCTTTTGGGATGGAAATTCCTCCTTTGCTGTCCCGACCCTGGCTCAGATGTTGTGGTAATTAACACTTAATTAGGAGCTGGGAAGGCTCTGGCAGAACCTGGCTGCTCCAAAAGTCCTTTGGGAAGGCATTCCATGGATTAACGCTGGATTCCGAAGCTGGATTCCCAAAGCCAGGCTCCTTACTCAGGCTGTTTTCCCTCTTCCAATGCTGCTCCTTAATCAGATTTGTCAGGAGTTCTGGGGACAGGACAGAACAGGGACAGGACAGGGCAGGACAGGACAGGACAGGATAGGACAGGATGGGACAGGGACAGGACGGGAAGGACCTTCCCGGGTCACTGCAGGGCCATGCTCTGGAGCCACACCAACACAAACACAGGTGGCCCTGGCTAAGGAGCATAACCCTAACACCCCATAATATGTGGGGAACCCATCCCAGGTGTGGGGATAATCCCAAAACTCCGGGATACCCCAAACCCTCTGCATTTTGCCCCATCCCTGCCCCTCTCTCTCAATTCCCCCACCCCATTCCATGGCTGTGCTGCCGGGCTCGAACATTAGAGGGCATCTCCTCCTCACGCTTCCATTCGTTATTTATTTTTGGTGTGTTTTGTTTTACTGCAGTGGGGCCTGTCCTTAAAAAGCCAGGAGAGCCTTTTCCCTGCTGTGCAGAGCAGCCAGATGGGAAGTGCAATATCCCGCTGCTGCCCCTCATTACCGGGCCCTCGGAAAAGCTCCCCCCTTCCCACATGTGACCATATTAAAGTGGCCTTTGCAGCCTTTTCCCCCATATAAAACTGTCTTCACTCCTGCAGTCCGGGAGTTAAAAGGGAACTCCAGCTGCAGGCAGGAGGCTGAAATTAAAGGCTTTGCCCTGGTCTAAATGGAAAATGGATATTGCTTCCCATATCCAGGGCTGGGAACAATGGGGCTGCGGCTCCGGGCTGGGGTAATGGCCTGCTTTGCTGGGAGGAAGGAGCAGAGGGGAAGGGGGAAAAGGGGGAATCTCACCTTTTTCCCTCGTGGTTAACTCTTCCATGGCTGGTGGGGAGCGGGAGAAGCTGAGCAAGAAGCCTGGGACCAGTGGTGGCTTTTGCAGCAGAGCTGAGGCAAAGCCTCCAGCATCTTTCCCTGGAAGGAACAGGGTTTGAAGCAATTCCTCCCAGAGAGAATGGGGTTTGAAGGAGAGAACAGGGTTTGAAACAGTTCCCCCTGGAGAAAATGGGATTTGAAACAGTTCCACCTGGGGTTTGAAACATTTCCCCCTGGAGAGAATGGGATTTGAAACAATTTCCCCTGGGGTTTGAAAAAATTCCTCCTGGAGAGAATGGGGTTTCAAAGAATTCCCCCCAGAGAAAATGGGGTTTGAAACCATTCCTCCTGGAGAGAACAGGGTTTCAAACAATTCCCCATGGAGAAAATGGGATCTGAAACCATTCCACCTGGGGTTTGAACCATTTCCCTGGGAGAGAATGGGGTTTGAAACGATTTCCCCCAGAAAAAATGGAGTTTGAAACTGGAGAGAAGGGGGTTTCAAACAATTGCCCCTGGACAAAATGGGGTTTGAGTGAATTCCCCCTGGGGATTGAAACAATTCCCCTCGGAGAGAATGGGGTTTAAAACAATTCGCTCCAGAGAAAATGGGGTTTAAAACAATTTCCCTGATATATTGATGTCCATGTGCTCCCTGTTATCCCTGTGCTCCTTGTCCATGTGTTCCCTGTTGTCCCGAGCAGGCCTGGCCAGGAGCTCAGACTCAATGGGTCTGGAGAGGTCCTTGAGTCTGTTGGACCAAAGATTTCAAACTTATTTTTTCCCCCCTCTTGCTTTCTCTTTGTAAATTTTTGTTGCTTTCCAAGTTGGCTTTAAATGAACTCAGCCAAACCAAGGATGGGAGAGAGGGAAAGGAGAGTTGGATCTTCCATGGACTCTTCCAAGTGAGATTTCTGAGGCCATGCCTGGTTCTTGGTCATTTCATGGAATCATGGAATTATTTGGCTTAAAAGGGACCTTAAATCCCACCCAGTGCCACTTCCACTGTCCCAAGCTGCTCCAAGCCCTGCCCAACCTTGCCTTGGACACTTCTGGGATGGGGAGTCACAACCTCTCCTGACCTCCTTTCCTTTGGGATCACCTTTGCTTGTGCTTCTTGGCCTCCCTCCTCTTCACCAGGCCCCAAATAATTTATTTTTTCAGCACATAATAGGAGAAACCAAGCCCTGAAGTACCCAAAATGCAAAATTGGGATTTACTTAAAAGGGACCTTAAATCCCATCCAGTGCCACTTCCACTGTTCCAGGCTGCTCCAAGTCCTGTCCAACCTGGCCTTGGACACTTGTGGCATGGCGAGCCACAACCTCTCCTGACCTCTGGAGCCTCTTTTCCTTTGGGATCACCTTTGCTTGCATTTCTTGGCCTCCTTCCTCTTCACCAGGCCCCAAATAATTTAATTTTGAGCACATAACAGAAGAAACCAAGCCCTGAAGTACCCAAAATGCAAAATTGGGATTCACTGCCTGAAGAAGGAACGGGTGGCTGCTGCTTTTTCCAGGACACAGGTCGAGGTCAGGTCTGGGTGGAGGAGACCAAATCCTGCCGGGCTGGCAGGAGAGGCCTCTCGCAGCCACTCTCTCTTCCCCCCACGCAATTCCTGCTCCACTTCATCTCCGTGTTTTTGGTATCGAGGGGGTGTTTACAGTCAACAAACAAGAGCCTCCTATTTTGATCCCAGCTTTCCCTGCCGAGCACCTGCAAGCGCGTCCATGCGCTCCGTGAGATTTGTTGGGAATATTTACCAGTGTTTTCCAAGAGGAGCATCTGCTAGAGAGTCGGACTCCTTGTGCCTCATTAGTGGCTACCGGGCTTCTCTTATCTGCACACATCTCCGGGGCATGTCAGGATCATTTTCTGAGCTGCTTTTCTTGGCAGCTCCTTCCTCACTGGTGGGAAGCTCCTGGTGTTTGGTGAAGTGCTGGACCCTAAAAAAAAAAACAAAACCTGCTTGTTTCAGCTGGTTTTGGGGTGAAAAAAGGGTGATTTGTAAGGTTTTAAAGGTTCTGTGCTGATTTTGGTAAGATGTGTCCCATCCAAGTTGCTGCGCTGCGCTGTTGAGCAATTGGAGTTGGGTTTGGGTATTTCCATGGAATTCCAGGGTTGTGAGGGGGGAGCAGGGATGGGATCCAGGTTGGACCAAGTGGGTTTTTAGCACGAATGTGTTGTTTGGCACTTGCAGGCATATTAAAATGGAGCCCAGAGCTGGGGCTGTCTCGGGCAGGTGAAGGTGACACAGGCCAGGGCTCTGCTCATGGTGTGAGGGGAAGGAAATCCTGATTTTTGTTGGAAGGAGGCTGGAATTGCCTAAACTGTGACTAAACCCCCCCAGAAATGGGATTTTGGCCGCAGATCTGGCCTTTCCTCCTCGCAGAACATGGGAGGCGGTTGGTGGTCAGGGTACTGACTGGGAGATGGGTGCTGTGCAGGATACTCAGGGGCTCCAGAGCTCTGAGCAGCCTGGTGAGAAGGGATGGGGCCACCATCTCCCAGGATGGGGACACCTGGGTGGGAAGGGATCTCAGGAGGGCTCCAATCCACCCTCCTGCCTGGAGCTGGGAGATCAGACTTCAGGGATTTGTCCAGCCTGGCCTGGAAGGGTTCCAAGGATGGAGATTGGGGTCCAGCTTTGGGGATTTCTTTCTGCTACTTCATGGAATTATGGGATATTCTGAGTTGGAAGGGACTCAAAAAGATCTAGCTCCTGAGGGAATCATCCAGAAATCAAAATCCACACCTTGGTGTTATCAGCACCCTGCTCCAACCAATCTCAGGGATTTTTATTGTTCCCCTTGTGGAAAAACTTCTTGTCTACTGAAAATTCCCATCTTTATCCACAGAGGAGGTCTCAAACCAGTGGTGCCCAGTTTGTGAGGGGTTCAGGGTTTCTCCCTTTCCATGAGGGATGTTTGGAATTTGTCCTTTTGGATGTCACCATGTTGGAATGTTCCTCCAGCCTGCCCAGACCTCTCCAGGCATTGACTCTGCCTTGAGTCTGTCAATTTTCACAAAATTTGGGGACATCGGCAAAGTGGAGAGATCTTGTCCAGGGCTCCTGCAGGTCATTGGTGGGGATATGGAGGGAGCAGGTCCCAGAATTCCTGTTATTCCAAATCCCACTTGTTGTGGCCCCTGTGGAAAGCTTTGCTGGTTGTCCCAGGCCAGGTTGGACATTGGAGCTTGGAGCACCCTGGAACAGTGGGAGGTGTCCCTGCCATGGCAGGGGTGGCACTGGGTGGGATTTAAGGTCCTTCCAACCCAAACCATTCCATGATTTTAGTGGTGTTATGTGGATAAATCCAGGTGGGTGCTGGGTTTAGGATTCTCCAAGCATGGAATTAAACCTGGGTTCATTCCTGGTTATTTAAACCAGAGTTACAGGGATGGGACTGAGCTGCTCTGTTCATGGGGGGTACAAAAACCTCCTCCAGTGGATGTAAAATTGGGCAGTTCTGGTAAATTTGGGCTGTGTCCATGGATTGATTTCCCTGGCACAAACTGGCACAACCTGGGTTTTCCCAGGAGGAATCTTCTCAGCAGACCTTGCAGCACATCCCCTTCCTTGCTGTGGTTGTGATGGGATTTTAATGGAAGAGCCCAGAGGATTCACTGATTTTTAGGGAGTGATTAATGATGTTCCAAATGGGAAGGGTTTGAGATGGCTCAGGTAGTGATATCCCTGGGAATGTTGGGTTATGGATTCTCTGTGTTATCCAGGTAGGAGATATGTGAAGTGCACAAAGTGCATTTCTGCTGCAGGCTGAGGAGAAACTGTGCTCCAAACCACTGTCATCCCAGTTCCCAAAGTCCCATTTCCATGGGCATTTTGATTATTCCTGGAGAATAAAACCAGGAGCACATTTTTTCCCTGGTGTAATCCCAGCTCGCTTGGCTCTCAGCTCTGCGCTGCTCCTGAATCCCGAAACATTTTTGGGTTTGTTCAGCTGCTGTTTTTGCTTTCTTGTGATTATCCTCTGTTTTCCCTTCTGTGGTGTTCATCCCCGCTGGTAATTATCCCCCTCTCCCTGCCAACTCTGTGAACTCCGGGGCTAATTTGAGCAGGAGAGTTCTGCCCGGTAATTTTACAAATATGAGGCGTTATTGAGGGTTTTTCCTGGACCGGTGATTATAAGGAATGGGTCCTTTGGGAGCCAGGAATCCTTTGGGTTACTCTGTTCCCTCGGAGGGGTTGGGAGCTGGGTGAAGCTGGAATTAAAGCTGGATGGAAAAGGAGCAGCTCCTGTGCCCAGCCCTGGCACTGGGTTCCATGGAATCGCTGAGGTTGGAAAAGCCCTCCAGGATTGAATCCAGCTGTTCCAAGGCCACCACTGACCGTGTCCCCAAGTGCCACATCCACAGGGATGGGGACTCCATACCTCCCTGGGCACTGCCAATGCTTGACCACCCTTTCATGAAGGAATTTTCCCAAATATCCAACCTAAACTTTCCCCACAGGCTGTTTCCTCTTGTTCTCTCCCTAAATGTGAGAGAGGAGCAGCCCTAAAACACAAATCCCACCTGGAGTTTCATCTGGGTAGCCCAGAAAACTCAGGATCTTGTGGTTGGCTCTAAAATATTCTTGATCTGGTTGATGTGTTCGTTTGGTTTTTTGCTTTTTTGGGTTTTTTTATCCAGAGGAAAACAGGATTCAGGCATGAAATTCAGGGGAGTAATGGATTATCTGGAGACCTGAGAAGATGAATAGTCCTAAACAGATCAAATGTGGAAAACTGGGTGGTCTGAGCTCAAACTGCCACGAAGAGGAAGAAATATTTTCCATTTTGAGGAGAATGTAATATGGCAGCAGTGGGAATATCTGGGGAGATGAGGGAGGAATGCACTTAGGAGAAAGGGATGGAACTGGGAGGATGAAAAATGGGAGTAGGGTCACGAGAGGGGCTGTGGGGAGGATGAGGTTTTTGTTGGAGGAACCTCTTGTGAGAGAGTCCCTGATTCCTGGGGCAGCCAGAAATGGCTCAGGAAAGAGAAGCCAGGGAGCAGCGCCGTGAGGGGATGGGTTTGGTCATACTGGCAGGTCCCTGGACCATAAATTTTGGGGAAACTGTTAAAATGTGAATAGGATTCTCTGATTTTCTTTTTGGGAATGGTTTCAAAGGAGCAAATTTGCTGCTCCTTCCCTTCTGCTGCAGTTCCCTTTGTGGAGTTGGAACGAGGAGGTGGCACCCAAAACCTTCTGAGGCTGAGGAGAATCCAGACAAGGATGGGAGTCCCGTTGTTGTGGGGCCGTTTCCAGCCCAGCTCTGGTCACTTCTCCTTCTCCTGCCTGTGGAAAACACGTTTTTCCTCTGGAAAAGATTCCAAAGTACTTTTAAATTTCAGAGGTTGTGGTGAAGCTGTTTCAGGTGCTTCACCCTCCTCAGAGCCATGAGTGAAATCGGGATGGAGACCCGGCCTGGGGTTTGTCCCTGTGGGGAAGGTCCTGAGGAGAGGGGTTGGGAACTTTGGTTCCTGTGCTTCCATGAGCCCCAGGACCTGGGGGACTCTCCCATCCTGTGGTGTTCCCGAGGAGCTGGTGGGGAAAATTCCCCATGGGAATGGTGGGGAGCTGCTGGAGAGAGCCCAGAGGAGGCCCCAGAGCTGCTGCAGGGCTGGAGCCAGGCTGGGAGAGCTGGAAATGTTCCCCTGGAGAAGGGGAAAATCCAAGGAATCCTCAGAGTCCCTGGAGGGGCTCCAGGAGAGCTGGAGAGGGACTGGGGACAAGGCCTGCAGGGACAGGAGCCAGGGAATGGCTCCCACTGGGAAAAGGGATCCTGGCAAGGAATTGCTGTCTGGGAGGGTGGGCAGGGGCTGGGCTGGAATTTCCAGATTTGTTGTGGCCGCCCCTGGATCCCTGGCAGTGCCCAAGGCCAGGTTGGATCCACCTGGGACAGTGGGAGGTGTCCCTGCCCATGGATGGGGGGGAATGAGGAGATTTTTCAGGTCCTTTCCTACCCAAACCAGTCTGGAATTCTGTGGAGCTGGGTTGGACACAGCCATGGCGGGACACTGGAAATGCAGCCAGGTGTGGGGTGGCTCCTTGTCCTTTCTTTACTGAGGGAAAGTGTGGATGAGCAGGCAGGGTCCTGGAGCTGGAGGATGAGGGATCAATCCCAGATCTGCCTGGATCTGGTGCAGTCTCAGCAGAAACCTCCAAAATCTGCTCTTAAAACTGGTCTCAGGCCTCCTGCTCCTCTTGGAGAGTCCAATGAGTCCTTGAGGCTACCACAAAATATTGAGGAAACAGCAGCTTCTGCGAGTCCAGTGATGAATTAATTACTCATAATTTCAGGGGATGGTGCACCATGAATGAGGGGTTGGGGTTTGGTGTGAGTGTCCAACCATGGTCCTGCTGCTGCTGGTGGTGGCTCCTGCCTTTGATGGTGCCACACGCTCATTTATTAAAGAAATTATGTAAAAACACCTTCAGTTTTAAATTGGCCCCAAAATTCAATTATTTTTTGTTTTTTTAAGTTTTAATTTTTTAATTTTAATTTTTTTTTATTTAAGTAATTTCCTTCAGCTTAATGAGTGGCTTCACTCCAAGGTGTCAGTGATGGCACCAGGGCTGGGTTGATGAGGATGGAGATGATCATGGGTGGGTTTGTGCTGCTCATGGAGGTTTGGAGAGCCAAGGCCCAGCAGAATTTAATAAATCCCTTTGATTTTGTCCCTCAGTGGTGGGGTGGGAGTGGGACAATCCCTTTTTCCTTGGTTTTCCCCTGGTGGAGAGGACATGGACAACACCAGGATTGTGAGAAGCACCAAACTTCAGGCCTTGCAGAGGGGCTTAAAGGGAGGTGGCTGCTCCCTGCATGGCATTTATCAATTTTTAGCTTCAGGCACCACCCAATTTTATCTCTTGGTTTGATAAAATTGTAATAATCCTCCTCTTTCTTGACCTCACCTGTAGATTCCCTGATTTCTGCCTTGGGATTTTTCCCTTTCCTGAGGGAAACAGCTTTTGGGAGTGTTGGGAACACCTGACCGGGAAATGTTGGTTCACAGTTCCTGGTTCTAAAATCTCTCTTAAAATATCAAATTTCTCATAGATTCAAGTTGGTCCTGAGCCTGATTACAGGGGAAAAACTGGGATTTGTGATCCAGGTTTCAAGGTGGCTGGATGTGCCTGGGATTGACTGGGAGCTGCTCATCCTGAGCCCCCCTGAGACTCAGCCAGGACAAAAAGCAGAATTCAAGGACAAAATCCACATTTAGAATCTCCACATCCCTTTGCAGTGCACCTGCACAGTGGCAAGGAAATTTTGGGGTGGATTTGAGCACCTTAAAAGGTTTTGGGGGTAGATTTTAGGACCTTAGAAGGTTTTAGGGAATGAATTTTAAGACCTAAGAAGGTCTTGCAGATGGATTTTAGTACCTAAAAAGATGTTTTAGATGGTTCTTAGGACCTAAGAAGGTTTTTAAAATGGATTTTTGCACCTAAGAAGGTTTTGGGAATGGATTTTAAGACCTGAGAAGGTGTTTTTGGATGGATTTTTTTCACCTAAGAAACTTTTGGGGATGGATTTTTGCATGTAAGAAAGTTTTGGGGATGGATTTTAGAATCTTAAAAGGTTTTGGGGATGGATTTGAGCGCCTAAGGAGATTTTTGGGGATTGATTTTTCTACCTAAGGAGGTTTTGGGGATGGATTTTTGCACCTAAGAAGATTTTGGGGATGGATTTTTGCATGTAAGAAAGTTTTGGGGATGGATTTTAGAATCTTAGAAGGTTTTGGGGATGGATTTTAGGACCTAAGAAGGTTTTGGGGATGAATTTGAGCACCTAAGAAGGGTTTTTGGATGGATTTTAGCACCTAAAAAGGTTTTTTGGATGGATTTTGACTCCTTTGGGAAGGGTAGAATTAGCTGGGAGAGCTCTCGGCACATTCCTGGGCTGATTCCTGCTGGAGCCTGGAGCTGCACTTGGAGAAAAGAAGGAGCAAGTCAGGCTATGGCTCCTCACAAGCCCCTGGTAGCTGAGGGCATCCCGAGGCAGCCTGGTTGTATAATGCCACAACAGCTGGAGAATCATTAAATTACCATCAGGTTTTGCTTTTAATTAATTTATTTTCTGGAGAGGAGCAGGTTGACAGCTGGTGCCTCGCTCAGGTGATATTTGTTGTTGCATGTTGTTTGTTTTGTGAATTCTAAATGAGGCTGAGTTGGGTTTTTTGTTGGTTTTTTTTTTTTTTTTTTTTTCCCTCTCCCTTGGCTCCCAACAGTTCAAAGCAAGACGTTGTCCCTTCCCTGAGATGTTTGTGATCCAATTTCAGACAGAAAATAGGGAGGGTGTGGAGGAGGGAGGATGGGCAGGGATGAAACATCCAGGGCTGGATGGCCTGGGGGCTCATCCTTGAGTTCTGGGGAGCTTCAGGATGGGGGTGCTGAGGTGGAGCCTGGTTTGGAGCAAAGATCACCCCAGAGGGGCCATCCAGAGCCCAGCCCAGGGGTGATGGCCATGGAAAGGGGTCAGCTGTGGGCATGGAAACCCTCTGGACACTCAGAGCCACGGCAGGTTGGGAAAAATGAGCTGCAGAGTTTGTTTCTCCCAATGATACAGAGTGGTCTTGAGGAGTGCCCCAAACACATTCTGGAATTCTGTACCCCAAATCCATTCTGGAATGCTGTACACAAAGCACATTCTGGAATTCTGCACACAAAGCACATTCTGGAATGCTGCACCCCAAACACATTCTGAAATTCTGTAACCCAAACACATTCTGGAATTCTCTACCCCAAACATATTCTGGAATTCTGCACCTCAAACACATTCTGGAATGCTGCACTCCAAACCCATTCTGGAATTCTGCACCCCAAAGCCATTCTGGAATTCTGTACTCCAAACACATTCTGGAATTCTCTACACAAAACACATCCTGGAATTATGCACCCCAAACACATTCTGGAATTCTGCACCCCATACACATTCTGGAATTCTGTACCCCAAACACATTCTGGAATGCTGCACCCCAAACCCATTCTGAAATTCTGCACTGCAAATACATTCTGGAATTCTGAACCCCAAACCCATTTTGGAATTCTGTACACAAAACACATTCTGGACCTCTGTACCCCAAACACATTCTGGAATTCTGTACACAAAACCCATTCTGGACCTCTGTACCCCAAACACATTCTGGAATTCTGTACACAAAACCCATTCTGGAGTTCTGCACCCCATACACATTCTGGAACTCACAGAATCCCAGGAGGACTTGGTTGGAGGGACCTTTTGAGCCCATCCATGGGTAGGGAATCCTCACCTATCCCAGGGTGCTCCAGGCCCTGTCCAAGCTGCCTTTACCTCCCCCTGTTTCTTTCTTTGGTGTGTTTTGGCCCCTCATTCTCTTTGCTGACACCACCATTGGTTGTTCCATGGAGCAATGAATCCAACATTTGGCCATATTGTGGTCCAGAAATCAGCTGGGCACATCCCTGTGGATCCCAGGAACTGGGCATGGAACGTTCCTGTACCTGAGCACTCAGGGTTGGACTCGGTGTGTTCAGATAAACTCCTTGTGCTCTGATACTTGAATGGAATTTTGGGGGAAAATTCTACATTTGTGCTGGGGGAACACAAGGTTGGGCATTGAATATGCCAGCTGGGGGTGGCAGCAGGGCTAGGGCAGGAACAGAGCTGGGAAGGGGCTGGAGAATTCCTGAGGGAGCTGGGAAGGAGCTGGAGAATCCCTGAGGGAGCTGGGAAGGAGCTGGAGAATCCCTGAGGGAGCTGGGAAGGGGCTGCAGAATCCCTGAGGAGGAATTTCTCCATGGAAAGGGGAATTAGGAATTGAAAGTGCCTAGGGAGGTTTGGAGTGCCCATCCCTGAGGGATTTCCAGCCCTGTGTCTGTGGCACTTGGGGACATGTGGCACTGGTGGCCCTCGTGCCTCTGGGCATGGTTGGACTCCCAGATCTCAGAGGGCTTTTCCAACCTCAGCGATTCTATGGTTTACGTTCCAAGTGACCTCTTCCTGCACATCCTGAGGGCTGCAATGACCCTTTCCTGTTTTCCAGGGAGCCCGGGAGACCTTTGAGAGCTACTACAGGAAGCAGAGGAGAAAACAAGCGCGGCTGGTGCTGCAGCCTCCCTCCAACATGGTCAGTCTGTCCTGGAGCCTCATCCCTGGGCTCTTGCTGGCCCTGGCTCATCCCCAAAATCCCCCCTTGCCCTCAGCCACCTGGGTTTTAACCTCTGCTCCCTCTCTCTTTGTTGCAGCACGAAACTTTAGATGGCTACAGGAAGTATTTCAATCAAATTGTAGGGTAGGTGTTCCTTTTATACACGGCCCTGCTAAAAATGGGTGGCCTGGCCTGCTCAGGAGCCCAAAAAAAAACCAGGAGAGGAGGGAATGTTGGTATTTTTGGTGGTCCTCAAAGCCAAAACAGGACAAAAAAAGAGGTGGTTTGTGCTTTTTAAGTGTTGTAAAGTGAATTTTATCCACTTTGCTGTGTCACTGAGGGGGGAGCGGGGAGGGACCTGCCAGCTCTTACAGATGTCTGAATTTCTGGGAATTTCTGGGATTTTCTATGTATTTTTTGGGATTTTCTATGAATTTCTAGGAAATTTTATGAATTACTGGGAATTTCTGGGATTTTCTATGAATTTTTTGAGATTTTATATGAACTTCTGTGAATTTTTGTACATTTCTGGGAATTTCTGGGATTTTCTCATAATTTCTGGGATTTTCTATGAATTTCTAGGAATTTTTAATAATTTCTGGGAGTTTCTCTGGATTTCTGGGAATTTGAGGATGAATGACCCTGTGGATTATGTTCATCTTCTTGCCCTGCTAATGACATGAATGAGCTTGCTGCCTTAATGATTTGGGAATATTTAACTATTATTCTTTAATTATTTTCCTGCTGGAGGAGGTGATTCTCTGTTCCCCAGAGCTGCATTTTTGTCACGCTCAAATCTGAACACAAATCTTCCCAAACTGAGCTCCGAGAGGAGAATTCCAAAGGCCGCTGAGCCATAAAAATTGGACAGGATTTGTTCTTTCTTCATCTAATAATGAGAATTATTTCAATAATTCACGTGTGGTGCTCCCCTCCTGCAGCTCTCTGCTCCTGGCCTGGATTTCCTTGGAAAAACCACCTGGAAATTCATGTGTCACCATTTAAAATGCCCATTCTCACCCTCATTCCTTGGAAAACACTTTGTTTGGAGCAGCAGAGTTGATCTCCAACTGGAGATTGGAGCAAATTGGGATTGTCTGGAAATTTGGGAGCACGTGGTGGGCCTGGGTGGGAGAGGGGATTTTCCCTGCAGTTCCAACATTTTTCCCTGCAGTTCCAACACTTTTCCCTGTACTTAAAGCATTTTTCCCTGCAAATAAAGCGTTTCCCCCTGCAGATAAATAATTTTTCCTTACAGTTCCAACATTTTTTCCCTGTACTTAAAACATTTTTTCCTGCAGATAAAGCAGTTTCCCGTGTAATTAAAATATTTTCCCCTGCAGATAAAGCATTTTCCCCTGCAAATTGAGCATTTTTCCTGCACTTAAAGCAGTTTTCCCTGCAGATAAAGGGTTTTCCCTACAATTCCAACATTTTCCCCTGTACTTAAAACATTTTTCCTTGCACTTAAAGCATTTTTCCCTGCAGATAAAGTGTTTTTCCCTGAAGATAAAGAGGGAAGATAAAGTTTTCCCTATACTTAAAGCATTGAAGATCAAGTTTTCCCTATACTTAAAGCATTTTACCCTGCAGATAAAGGATTTTCCCCTGCAGATAAAGCAGTTTTCCCTTTATTTAAAACATTTTCCCCTGCAGATGAAGTGTTTTTCCCTGCAGATAAAGCATTTTTCCCTGCAGATAAAGCAGTTTTCCCTGCAGATATAGCAAGATAAAGCATTTTCCCCAGTTGTGATGGACTTGCTGCTGGCTGCAGCAGAGTTTAATCCGTGATTCTTGTGGGAATAACAAGGTGGAGAACTCACGGAGGGGGAATTCTGCCTTTGTGTACACACAGAGCAGCACAGGGAGGGTTTTACCTCCCTCCTCCAACCCAGTGAAATTAAAAATGAGGGAATAAGCGCTTGGAGCTGCCTGGATTTGACAAATCCCCCAAACCCAGAGCCCAACTTTGCCCAAAGGGGCTCGGGGATGTCCTTGGACCCCTCAGATGTGAAGTTTCAGTGGCGTTTTCTGCATTTCAGGTTTTTTGTGGTGGAGGATCACATCCTGCACACCACGCAGGGCCTGGTCAACCGGGCCTACATTGATGAGCTGTGGGAGATGGCCCTGTCCAAAACCATCGCGGCCCTCAGGACCCACTCCGTGAGTAAAAGCCCAGCAGAGCTCAGCTGTTGCTTGACTGTCCCTGACATGTTGCAATTCTGCCTTTTTCCCCCCTCAGGAGTCTTTGTTTTCCCTCTTTTCCAATGAGTGTTTAAAGGAACGACACAGACACGCAGATAATTCTCTTTCTCTGGATTGTTTTAGCCTCTTGGTTGGCTGTATTTCCCTACCAAACTCGATATTTTGAAGACTAAAATGGTGGTTTTGTGTTTTTGTCATTATTTAATCCAGAATTCTTGAGGAGCACCAGCAGAAGGAGTTGATTTGTCCCAAAAAAATGGGGGGGAAAAGCATCTTTTTGGAAAAGCATGACCTTGTTTGATAGAGAGTCAGAGAATCCCAGGGTGGTTTAGGTTGGAGGGGACCTTGGAGATGATCTTGACCCCTTAAATTTCATGGCTAAAATTGGGCTGGAAAATGAGCTAAAAATGGGCTGAGAAATGGGCTAAAAATGGGCTGGAAAATGGGCTGAAAAACCAAATCCAGAGAGACAGAACCCCAGGAGAGAGCTAGGAGCACCTTGGGTGAAAATATGGGAAGAGAAGGACACAGATCTCTCTGATGAACTTGGATCTCTCAGGGATGAGGGATCCCCAGAAGGTTCCTGGTGTTCTCCATTCCCATCCAGGTGACTGGAAAATTGATTTTCCCAAGAAACTTGGGAGAGAAAAGCATCTTTCTGGCACACCAAAACATGACGTTGTCTAAAACAGAACCAGAGAATCCCAGGGTGGTTTAGGTTGGAGGGGATCTTAGAGATCATCTTGATCCCTTAAATTTCATGACTGAAAAATGGGCTGGAAGTGGGCTATAAATGGGCTGAGAAATGGGCTAAAAATGGGCTGGAAATGGGCTGAAAATGGGCTAAAAATGGACTGGAAAATGGGCTGGAAACGCAAATCCAGAGAGAGAGAACTCCAGGAGAGAGCCAGGAGCAGCTTGGGTGGAAATATGAAAAGAGATGGACACGAACACCAGATTTGGAGCATCCTGGTGCAGTGGAAGGAGGTGGAACCAGATGGGATTGAAGGTCCTTTCCACCCCACACCATTCCATGGCTCTTCCCTGCTCCTGGATCTTTCTGGGATGAGGGACCCCAGAAGGTTCCTGGTGTTCTCCATCCCCATCCAGGTGACTGGAAAGTTGATTTTTCCCAAAATGTGGTGTTAAAACGTCTTTTGGCACACATGATCAGAGAATCCCAGAGTGGTTTGGGTTGGAGGGGACCTTAGAGATCATCTTGATCCCTTAAGTTTCATGGCTGTGAATGGGCTGAGAAGTGGGCTAAAAATGGGCTGAAAAACCAAATCCAGAGAGACAGAACCCCAGGAGAGAGCAAGGGTGAAAATATGGGAAGAGAAGGACGCAGATCTCTGTGGTGAACCTGGATCTCTGTGGGATGAGGGACCCCAGAGGGTTCCTGGTGTTCTCCATCCCCATCCAGGTGACTGCAGAGCCTCCTCCTTTCCCCCCAGCTCCTGTGCTGCCAGGGGGGATAAACACCAACCCCCCCAGCTGCAAACCTGTGTTTGTTTTGGTTTCAAGTGGGATTTTCTCGGGGCTGGCAGCAGGAGGCTGAGGCAGGCCCAGCCACGGGGTTTTTTGGTGTTCCCAGCTTTGTTGCCACTCAGGTTGTTTCAAGTGGTGCCAAAGGGAACACATGGAGTGGCTGCCAGGGGAGGCTTCTTCAGCAATCACAAAACATTCCCCGATTTCCCAACCCCTGTGGCCACCACCATTTATTTGCCCTGAGCGCTCCCAGTTCAACCAGTGCCCTGCATCCCAAACTGGGATCTGAGGGAGGGTCTCTCACCTTGCTGAGGCCATTTGGATCCTTCCAAGGCAGACAAATTTATCCCTGGATTTTCCTCCTCGCCGCAGACAGGGACATCTTTAATCACTGCTGATGCTTCAGGGCATTATCTTTCTTCCTGACTCTCCTTTTTGGACAGGGAGATGGAAAACCTGTGTCTCCCAGTCCTTCCCTCTGATTAATGGAGCTGTTCCTCCTGGAGTTTCCAGCAAGCTTTAAATCCCACTCCCTTTCCAGCTGGGGATCACTGATTCTATATTTGGGCAGCCTCTGTCTCAAACTCCACATTTTCCAGTTCATTTTTGGCTGCTCTTGGGAAGCCCAGGGGGGACTGGGGCTGCTCTGGGGACACTGAGCTGTGTCTGGGGGGCTTGGAGCAGGATAAATCCCTGTGCTGGAGCTGCAATCCAGCGTGTTTTCCCCTCAGCCTGGCTGAGATGCTTCATTACCATCAGACACAACACAGTAAATATTAAATGAGAGGCAAATGAAATGAGAGGTAAATATTAAATGTCACCTTGTCCCACGGTGACAACACCATGGGAGCCATCTCCTCTCACTGCCCAGCAGCTCCTGGGCAGTTTTAGACACACCTCAGGTGTCTCTGGGGCAGCCCAGAGCCTTCTCCAGCCCGGAGAGCAGAGCCTTATCAGCCTTATCACCCTTATCAGCCCTGCCCTCACTGCTCCTGGGCCTGGGCAGCGTTTATCAGATAAACTCTGGGCAGTGTTTATCAGATCCCTGGTGGCACAGGGGGGCTCAGGGCAGGGTTTGGGCTGTGCCACACAGTCACAGCTGTGTTTTCCTCTCTGCCCTCCTCTCCAGTCCTACTGCTCTGACCCCAGCCTGGTGTTGGACCTGAAGAACCTCATTGTGCTCTTTGCTGACACGCTCCAGGTACGTGGGGCCTCTCCTGGTGCTCCCAGAGCTCCAGCAGTGCTTTGGTGCCTGGGCTGGGCTGGCCAAGCTCTTTGTTGGCATTTCTAGGCCAAAAAAATGCCAGAATTTTTTTGGCATTTGTGGATGGCCTGAGGGACAGCCTGATTTGGTCTGTGCAAGGACCAAGCTTGGGCCTGGGACAGCTCTGGGTGGTGCTCCCTTGGTCAATCACCCCCTGAGCCCCTCCAGCTGCACCAGGAGTGGTGCTAGAGGAGGATTTGCCCCTGGTCAATTCAGACATTGAGCCACAGCTGCACCAGGAGTGGTCCTGGAGGAGGATTTACCCCTGTTAAATGCAGACAAGGATCCCCAGGGGTGGTGCTAGAGGAGGATTTGCCCCTGTTCGATACAGACAATAATCCCCAGCTGCACCAGGGGTGGTACCTGAAGAGGATTTGCCCTGTTTAATACAGACAGTGATCCGCAGGAGTGGTGCTGGAAGGGGGATTTGCCCCTGATAAATACAGAAAACGATCCCCAGATCCCTGCTGGGGGTTTCATTCCCTTCCTGCTGCTCTGCAGGGCTATGGCTTCCCCGTGAACCAGCTCTTTGACATGCTGCTGGAGATCCAGGACCAGTACAGTGAGACCCTGCTGAAGAAATGGGCTGGGGTCTTCAGGTGAGAGGCTCCAACAGAACCTCCTGAGACACCCCTCACTGAGGGGTTCTGGCCCCTGTGTGGAAGTTTTTGAGGGATCAGTCATAGAAAGGTGGAATGGGTTGGGTGGGAAGGGACCTTAAAGCCCATCTGGGTCTTCCCCTGCTGGAGTAAATTCAGAGGAGACCCCAGAGCTGCTCTCGGGCTGGGACCAGGCTGGGAGAGCTGGGAATGTTCCCTTGGAGAAGGGAAGAACCCAGGGAATCCTCAGAGTCCCTGAAGGGGCTCCAGGAGAGCTGCAGAGGGACTGGGGACAAGGCCTGCAGGGACAGGAGCCAGGTAATGGCTCCCACTGGGAAAGGGGAGTTTGGGCTGGGATCTTGGCAAGGAATTGCTGTCTGGGAGGGTGGGCAGGGGCTGGGCTGGAATTGCCAGATTAGCTGTGGCTGCCCCTGGATCCCTGGCAGTGCCCAAGGTGAGGCTTGAGCCCCCTGGGACAGTGGGAGGTGTCCCTGGAGTTGGATCCCAATGGGATTTAAGGTACCTTCCCACCCAACCCATTCCATGGTTCTGTGCCCTCGCTCCATCACTGAGCTGTGGCTGCTTTGGGTCATCCCTGGCTGCTGCTGCAGGAATTTGGGATCCCACCATAGCCTGGCAGCAGCCTCTGGGAATCCCCTGGCTCAGCAGGAAAACTTCCCCTCACCTTTGTCTCCCTGACTCTTCTCTTCTTCTCCCAGAAATATCCTTGACTCAGATAACTACAGCCCCATCCCGGTGTCAAATGAAGAAGTTTATAGGAAAATCGTTGGGCAGTTCCCATTCCAGGATGCTGAACTTGAAAAGGTAAATCTTGGAATGGGGAGAATGGCCTGGCCTGGCCTGGTTGCTGGGGCAGGAGAACCTCACACCCTTTGTGGGCATTTAAAGCATCCAAAAAACCCCAAATCAACTCCCCAACCCAAATAAACAATAAAAGAGGAAGGAAATCAATGGGGAAGAACCAATATTCCTCCCATGGGATGCATTTCCTTGTGTGGATGAGGGAAGTGGGATTTGTGTTTCTCTCAGAGTGTTGTGTTACACAGGTGGAAAAATCCTCTTCCACTGGCATTTTATTCCTATTTTATGGACCCTGGGATTGACCTTTTCTGGTTTTAGTCTCATATTTAGAGAAAAAGAGCCCAGAAAAGTGATGGTTCTTGGCCTTTGCACGAGCATGTGCTTGGAAAACCAAAGTGCGTCCAGATGTCCCCCAAATCCTAAATCCACGCCTGGCAGGCAGCAAATCCAACCCTGGTGATCCCAGTCTGGGGTTCAGGTTTCTGTGTCCTGCCCCAAAATTCAGTCCTGGGGTTCAGCTGCTCCCTGCCCCTCCCAGCTCTGAGTGCTGGGGGTAAAAACTTGGAAAATTTGGTGTTGGAAAATCTGTTTGATCCTGGATTTTGGGCAGCACCTGGGGGTGGTGAGCAGGAAAACACTTTGTGCATGGTGGGGGAGGAATTCCAGGTGTTCCCAAGGAGGGAGGAGAAGGGAGTTGGGAGAGGGAATGGCCGCAAAGCCCTTCTGCTCTATTTGTGATGATCTGCTCTCCCCCTTGGCTGAAGTGTTGATAAAATCTAGGATAAATCCCAGAATTGCTCTGCCTGCCTGGGAGAACCCTCCCTCTGGAGCTGTTCTTTCTCCCCCTGTTTTCCAGCAACCCTTCCCAAAGAAGTTTCCCTTCTCGGAGTTCGTGCCCAAGGTTTACGGCCAGATCAAGGAGTTCATCTATGCCTGCCTCAAGTTCTCCGAGGACCTGCACCTCAGGTGGGAACCGTGCCCTCAGAGAGCGGGCCTGCCTCCTCTCCTGAGGCCCTGCTGGAAATGTGCCTGGGTCACTATGATAAAGTGAACGTGGAGCTATACCAACCCTCTCATTTCCTAGCGCTTAGAAAAGCAGGAATCCAACCTACACTAGAGGAATCAAAGCCCTCCACGCTTCCTTTATATTACTTTCTAGTAGGGTCAGCTAAACAAGCTATGGGGCCCATACCCCAAAAGTGATGGTTCAACCTCTTCCCCTGCTAATGAACCTCCAGGCAAATCTAATCTTAATTATTAGTCTACTCCTAGGAACAACCATTAGTGTCTCAAATAACCACTGAATTATGGCCTGGACCGGCCTTGAAATCAGCACACTCGCCATCCTCCCATTAATCTCAAAATCCCATCACCCACGAGCCATTGAAGCTGCCACTAAATACTTCCTGACCCAAGCAGCTGCTTCTGCCCTTGTCTTATTCTCCAGCATAACCAACACATGGCACACCAGACAGTGGGACATCACCCAACTTCCCCACCCAGTGTCCTGTCGGATCCTCACCTCAGCAATCACAATAAAACCAGGACTAGTGCCATTCCACTTCTGATTCCCAGAAGTACTCCAAGGCTCTCCTCTCACCACCGGGCTCCTCCTGTGGATGGAGCCTGTCCAGGCTGGAAGTGGCTCTGGAGCAGTGGGATTTTGGCTGGACACCTCTGCTCCTGCAGGGGGAGATCCCAGGGTGGTTTGGGTTGGGAGGAACTTCAGGGATTGTTTCCAAACTCATCACTGGACAATTTCCATGGTGCTCCAAGCCTCCTCCAGCCTGGCCTTGGACACTTCCAGGGAATTCCATGCTCCCAGGACAATCTCAGTTGGGGCTGTTTCCTCTGAGATGTTTCTGTGGCATTCCTTTAATAAATAAATGAATGGGGATGTCTGGAGAGAGGCTGTGGTGGCCACTTGTCCCCAGGGCCTGCTGGAGCACCTCTGATCCCCCCAGGCCTCCCCTCACTGCTCCCCAAGGAATGGGAATCCCGTGGTTCCATGGAAGTGTTGTCAGGAAGGCTCTGAGGGTTGGATTTTTGGTCAGGAACGAGTTTCAGCTGCTGGTTTCGTGCTTTTGTTGTTCTTGTTTCTTCGGGGAGTTTATATACAAATAATGTGATTTTTTTTTTTTTTTTAAAGCCTGCAAAATATTCCATGTGTTTACCCTCCCTGCTCCATCCCAGGGTGCTTTGATGCTCGTTTCACCCATGTGTACGTGTGTGAGACTGAAAACCAGCAGGGTCTGCCAGGAACTGAGAGCTGGGGCTTTGCCTTTGCATCAGCAGTGTTCACAGCTTGGGAGAGGCTGAGAAATGCAGGACAAGAGTTTGGCTGGAGGGATTCATCCTCCTTCCCTTCCCTGGGCAAACATGAGGCTGGATTGGGGTGAGAGGAGTTCCACCTCCTTGGGAGCTTCATATCCTGGCCATGACCTGACCCTGGAGCTGTGGAGAAAGCCCAGAGGAGGCCCCAGAGCTGCTCCCAGAATTCCAGAGCCCCTGTGCTCTGGAGCCAGGCTGGGAGAGCTGGGAATGTTCCCCTGGAGAAGGGAAAACTCCAGGGAATCCTCAGAATCACTAAAGGGGCTCCAGGAGAGCTGGAGAGGGACTGGGGACAAGGCCTGCAGGGACAGGAATCAGGGAATGGCTCCCACTGGGAAAGGGGAGATTGGGCTGGGATCTTGGTAAGGAATTGCTGGCTGGGCTGGAATTCCCAGATTTTCTGTGGCTGCCCCTGGATCCCTGGCAGTGCCCAAGGTGAGGTTGGAGCCCCCTGGGACAGTGGGAGGTGTCCCTGGAGTTGGATCTCAATGGGATTTAAGGTCTCTTCCATCCCAAACCTCCCCATGGCTTCTGTTGGAGCTGGGACAGCTCTGGGGACTCAGTGGCTGTTCCAGTGCCCCAGGCTCTCCAGGATTTTCCTGCTCTCCCCTGGAGCCAAGGATTCTCCATGGAGTCCTTTTCTTATTGGAGAAAGGGACTCTCTAATGCCAATTTGGAGAGTCCCTTTCCCTGTGGGTTGCTCCGGGAGCTCAGGAGTTTCTCCCCCATGTTCCACCTCACCCTTGCAGTGGTGGCAGCTTCTCCTCCTCCTGCTGGTGGCTCCCAGGGCCCTTAACCCGGGCTCACTATGGCCCCTCTCCCTTCCCAGAGCCCATTCCTGTGGGTGCTGCTCCCCATGGCTGGGATGATTGGCCCTGGCAGGGCAGGGAGCAGAGGTGTCCCCGTGGGTCCCTCCTGGGGCTCCCACCAGACCCATTATTAAAATTCCTTTCCACATTGGATTTTCCAGCCCTTTCGGAGCAGCAGGGGGGGAGGGGAGCCCCAGCTCCAGCTCTCGCAGCCAAACATTTGGAATATTTCTCTGCAAACCCCTGTTGACACTTTCTTCATTTCACCCTGACAGCTTGAATTAGGTTTTATTAGGAAGCTTGGCTACAAAGCCGGCAGCGAGTTCCCTTTTCTCCTCCCTTTCTTTTTTTGCCTGGCCCTGTCATTTACAGAGCACCCCGGAGTGCTGGGGGTCAGCCCGTCACTCACAGGGGCCTGGAGGTCACCACAGCTGCCACAGGATCTGGGACAGGAGCTGTCATTATCCCAGACAGTTCCCTTCAAGCCTTTTCCTGCACAGCACAAAGTGCAGCTCACATTTTATGGGGTTTTTTTTCTCCCCCCTCCACTAATTATTTTGTTAAAGCAGCTCCTTGTATTTGTTGGGATGGGAGGGTTCTCCATGATGTGGGAGTTGTTTCACTTGAGGAGAGTTTGGAGGCTCCGGGTGGGTTTGTAGGGCTTGGAATTTTTATTATTGGCACTACTGATTGGAGTGGAGCAGGAAAATTTCCTTTATCTCCTCGGCACTTTTGCCTTTTTACAAGCTGAATTCATCAGGTTGTCTTCAAATGTACCCTCTTGCTTTTTCCAGTGGAATTTCCCTCTGGAAATAGGGAGTATCTCTGGAAAACAGTGGGTGCAAGGATGATCAGCTCTGATCACCAAGGCTTGGGTTTTGGTTGGATTTTTTACAAACAAACCCCAAATCCTGGAAGAACTTGGGATAGTGCAGGGACACCTTCCCCTATCCCTGGCTGCTCCAAACCCCGATGTCCAGCCTGGCCTTGGGCACTGCCAGGGATCCAGAGGCAGCCACAGCAAATTTGGGAATTCCAGCCCAGCCCCTGCCCACCCTCCCATCCAGGAATTCCTACCCAAAATCCCATCCCAGCCATTCCCACCCCCCGCTTGCAGCATCCCAACACCCCCCACCTTTCTCCTGGGATAACTTCAAGGTTGGCTTTTGTTTCCCACGTCAATCCCAGCCCTGTGACGTGGCCCCTCTGTCAGGTGGAGCAGGAGAAGGAGCCAAAGGTCAGGGGCTCCATTTACCGGGAGGATCAGAGTTCCTGCCCGGCCTTCCCATTGGGAATTCCCTCTCCTGCCCCTCCTGCAGAAGACAATTCCCACTCCTGTCAGGGCTAATCCAGAGCCAAGCACAGATCCAAGGAGCCTCTGGCAGGGGGGATTGGCAAAACCTCCTGGAGAAAGGAGAGGTGGCACCGTGAGCACCTGGGAGGGTCTGAACCCCCAAATTCCAACGGATGCTGCTGCTCCAGACAGCTGGGAAAGGGCAGGAATGGGGTGTAGGAGCTTCCAGTCTGATGTTCCAGGGCTAGAGCCAGGCTAGGAGAGCTGGGAATGCTCCCCTGGAGAAGGGAAAATTCCAGGGAATCCTCAGAGTCCCTGAAATGGCTCCAGGAGAGCTGGAGAGGGACTGGGGACAAGGCCTGCAGGGACAGGAACCAGGGAATGGCTCCCACTGGGAAAGGGGAGATTGGGCTGGGATCTTAGCAAGGAATTGCTGTCTGGGAGGGTGGGCAGGGGCTGTGCTGGAATTGCCAGATTTGCTGGGGCTGCCCCTGGATCTCTGGCAGTGCCCAAGGCCAGGTTGGACACTGGGGCTTGGATCCACCTGGGATAGTGGAAGGCATCCCTGCCCATGGATGGGGTTGGGAATGGGATGGGATTTAAGGTCTCTTCCAACCCAAATCACTCTGGGATTCTGGGAGTGGAGCTGGGCTGTGCTGAGGAGTCCCTGTGTGGAAATCCAGAGATCATTGCAAGTGTGACCTTCTAAACCCATTCCCTGTGACTTTGCTCACTCCTGCAGTTTTTCCAGTTTCTGTTTAAGATCCCTTCCAACCTTGACCATTCCGTGGTTCTGTAATTTTGTGTAAAAGCCCAGAAAGGGCTGAGAGGGGAATTTTGGAGGATTTGAATTGTGATTTCACCATTGGAGTTCATTTCCCTTGTTCTGAACATGCAACCCCCAGTGTTGAGGGCAGGGTTGTGCTGATGCCATGGACAGCTCTTCCTTAGGCTGGACCAGTTCCTCTTGGATGGGAGGCTGAGGAATTTGGGATCTGCAGGTGTTAGTCCTCCTGAAACATGGATAAAATGCTTAAATTGTTTTATTTTGATGCATTTCAAACACCAGCTCCTGTGAGCCCTGCAGGGCTGCTCAGGGGTGAGGCAGGGGAGAATCAGGAAGGAGGATGAGGAGAATTCCCAGGGATCTTGTTTCCATGGAGTATCTTGCAAATCCCTCTTTCAATTTTTCTTCGCAGCTCCACAGAAGTTGATGACATGATCAGAAAATCCACAAATCTGCTGCTGACCCGGACCCTGAGCAACTGTTTACAGAATGTCATCAAGAGGAAAAACGTTGGACTGACAGAGGTGGGCTGTGGATTCCCTTGGGAATGGAGCCACAGGGAATGGCTTCCCTCTGCCACAGGGCAGAGATGGGTGGGATCTTGGGAAGGAATTCCTGGGTGAGGGGCTGGGATGGAATTCCCAGATCTGCTGTGGCTGCCCCTGGATCCCTGGCAGTGTCCAAGGCCAGGTTGGACACTGGGGCTGGGAGCCACCTGGGATAGCAGGAGGTGTTTGGGTTGGAATTAGATCATCTTTGAAGTCCCTTCCAAGCCAAACTATTCCTGGATTGTGTGATTCTAGGGCAGGGTGAGACGAGGTCCCTAGAACTCCTTCTAGAGGTGATAGTTTGGAGCATTCCATGAAATATTTGCCTGGAAAACTGCTCGGAATTGTTGTACAAAGCGAGGAACTTTAGCTTGTGGAAAGTGAAGAGGTTTCTTTGCTATTGTTTGTGAATTTTGTACTCTACATTCTGGGCAATGTTACAAATTTGAGTTAAAGTCAGAGGGCTTCAGGGAGGACCAGAGGAGATCCAAGCAGGAAATGTGAGGGAATGGAAGAGCAATCCTCATTTTTAGGTGATGTTTGAGTGGATTCAGCACATTGCTGCAGCACAAACCCTAATCTGGGATTTTCTTTCTGTGGTCTGTTTTTTTTTTTTTTTGGTACAAAATCAGGTTCCTGATGATTTTAATCCATGTATATCTGCAGGTCTCCGGGACAGGTGGGACCTCTGGGTATTAAAGAAGGTGTTACTAATTGCTGGTATTAAACAAGGAGTTACTAATTGTTTACTTAATTATTGCTGCCTTGCATCGTGTCACCCAAGGCTTTCCTTTCCCAACTTCTCATTTGTCCCAGACATCCCACAGCTTCTCTGGACACCCTGTTCCCATTCTGCACCTTTCCAGTGTTTGTTCTCTTTCCCCATATCCAGTCTGAACCTCCCAAGGTGTCACCAGCACCAGTGCTGGGATCTTTGTGGTGTCACTTCACAATTTCTATGCCTGCACCTTTGAAATTGCTGATGAATCCAATCTCCTTCAGATTTGGGGGTGTTTCCAACCCCTTCCTGCATGGGAAGTGGCTGCAGACAGCCCCACCAGGCTCCAGCAGTGAAATGACACCAACCCAGGGCGTTTTGCTGCCCCAGGGCTGGCAGGGATCTGCTCACCTCACACCTGCCAGAGCCAAACCTCGTGGTTCCTTTGTTCAGGGTCCGTGTGATGCTGCTCGGTGTCACTCAAGCTCGGGTTATTTTTCGGGTTCAGTGGCAGCCTGGAGCCTCCTGATGTGTCCTGGCAGGTTTTTTTTGGGGAGCCCTGAGTGACAGCTCAATGTAGGAAAGTCCTTGAAAAGAAAAAATCGCCTCCTGTGGTACTAGTGGCTGCCATGGGAAATGCTTCCCCCCCAAAATTATCTTGGATTTAGGTGTTGTTAAAGGAGGAGAGACTGGAGCCCGTAGCAAAGCTCAGGGTGTTTGCACAGCGTCAGCATGGCATGGAACTGGCAGTGGGGCTGAAACCCTTCTCTGCCTTCCCAGCTGGTGCAGATCATCATCAACACCACCCACCTGGAGAAATCCTGCAAGTTCCTGGAGGAGTTCATCACCAACATCACCAACGTGCTGCCCGAGACCGTGCACACCACCAAGCTCTACGGGACCACCACCTTCAAGGTGAGCTCTATGGCACCACCACCTTCAGGGTCCCACCCCTGGGTGGGTGCTGGCAGGGATCTGCTCTGCTCAGGAGGCCTCAGGGCCAGCTGGGCTGAGCCCAAGGATGATTCTGGCCTATTTTTTGGGGAGGTTGCGCCATCGCTTTGGGTTTGTCCTTTGGAGCGTTGCTCCTGTTGAGATCGTGGGAGGTTTTGTCCTTAATTTGCAGCACTAATTAGGTAAAGGATTAAGGAAATCTTAAACAAAAGCCTAATATTTCTTATTTAAATAAATCCTCGCTTTGCTGTTGGAGTGCTGTGTCATGGACACCAGATTCCTCTTCCACCCAGGAGAAAGATTTCCAGAATTTATATTTCTCCGTCTTTCCACTCCTTTTGGCATTATCCCCTAAAAATCAGGGCTGACAGAAACTCCCAGATTTTCCACCCTTTAAACCCCACTCCAGGAGTGCTTTATATGGGATCTGATTGGGTCAAGTGTGGGGTGTCCCGTGGAGATCCAGAGGTGGGAACAGCAGCAGTGGGTTTGGTGGGGCTTTGCCATGGGGTTTCCCCAGGGAAGTCCATCCTGCCTTTATCCACCTGTCTGGCCTGAAGCTGAGTGTCCTGCCCTTGTTCTGGCAGGGAGGCTCCTGAACCCAGCCCTGCCCTGGGTTTGGTGGGGTTTCCATGGGGAATGTTCCTCTCCCACCTCAGAATCATGGGATATCCTGAGCTGTAGGGACCCACAGGGATCATTGACTCTGGAACAGCCCATCCAGGGGTTGAACACCACCTTGGTGTCATCAGCACCAGGATCCCAGCCCTGGAGCCAGTCTCTCCTCCATCTCCACTGGATTTGTCCTCAGGTGACATCAGGGGCAGAATCCAGCTTGGTGGTGCCCACCACAGCCTGGTGGTCCCTGTCCCACCAGCCTGAGGCTGCAGCAGCCTCGTGGTGGCTGCCCTGAGCTTTAGGGCTGTGTTAAATCCCAGTCTAAAGGCTGGGTGGAGCTCCCACCCTGCTGAAGATGGAGTGGAGCCCCCATCCCATGTAGGATATTGATGGTTTAGAGCCCTCATCCCATGTGGGGTTTCATTGGTGTGGAGCCCTCGTCCCGTGTAGGATTTTGGTGGTGTGGAGACCTCATCCCATGTAGGATTTTGGTGGTGTGGAGCCCTCATCCCATGTAGGATTTTGGTGGAGCGGAGCCTCCATCCCACACAGGATTTCAGTGGTGGAGTGGAGCCCTCATCCTATGTGGGGTCTCAGTGGTTTGGAGCCCCCACCCCATGTGGGATTTTGCTGGTTTGGAGCCCCCATTCCATGTGGGATTTTGCTGGTGTGGAGCCCCCATCCCACGTGGGATTTTTGCCCCCATCCCACACCCTGCCTCATTCCCAGGACGCTCGACACACTGCTGAGGAGGAGATCTACACCAACCTGAACCAGAAGATTGACCAGTTCCTGCAGCTGGCCGACTACGACTGGATGGCCCCAGAGCCAGGCAGCCGGGCCAGCGAGTACCTGGTGGATCTGATCGGCTTCCTGCGCAGCACCTTCGCCGTGTTCACCCACCTCCCGGTGAGCCCGCCCTCCCTCCTGCTCCTGGGTCCTGGGGGAGCTCAAACCTCATGGGCTGTGCTGGAAACGGGGCCTGGGGATGTGGGGGATATGGGAAAAATTCTGTTTTTAAAGGAAGTGTGTGACGGTGTTCACAGAGGTTCTTGGATGAGGGAAGAGATGAGAATGTTGACTCCATGTTTCAGAAGGCTTGATTTATTGTTTTATGATATATATTACATTAAAACTATACTAAAAAAATAGAAGAAAAGGTTTCATGAGAAAGCTAGCTAAGCTAAGAATAGAATCAGAAAGAATGATAACAAAGCTTCTGTCTCGGACAGAGTCCGAGCCAGCTGACTGTGATTGGCCATTAATTACAAACAGCCAACATGAGACCAATCACAGATGCACCTGTTGCATTCCACAGCAGCAGATAACCATTGTTTACATTTTGTTCCTGGGGCCTCTCAGCTTCTCAGGAGGAAAAAATCCTAAGGAAAGGATTTTTCATGAAAAGATGTCTGCGACAGAAGGGGTTTCGCATGTCACCACAAGCTCTGGTCTTCAGGACTCTCCCAAATATTTGCAAATATAGTTTTGTGGGATTGAGGCTCCATCCCAGCCCACCGTGTATCAGCAGGATTGTAATTTATTCCACACCTGTATTTCAGACACTTTAACTTCCAGTTAATGCCCATACAGAATTCTTTTTTCCCAAAAATCCAGCCTGTGGATGCGTTACTGGAACTACAGCTGCGTTTCCAAGTGTTTGTCAAGTCCCTGATGCCTCCCATCCCAGTATTGCTCCCTTGGAAGGCACCATATGTTTCTTTCTTCTCTCTGCTGTCTAAAGTCCCTGTGTTTATGCTGCTGTTGCCATCAGAAATGTACTTTATGCTGCTTTTTGCAGTCGGCTGAGTGCTGTCTCATTGGTAGGAAAAATCCAATCACCGGGGAGATTCTTTTTTTGCTCCAGCAGCTTTTTTCCCTCCTCTAAATGGGATTTGTTTTGAGCTGTGTGGATACACTCTCAGGAGGATCAGCAGGTATTTTGAAACAGCAAATCCCCTGAACTCTGTGGCTGTTCTAAAAGCAATTTCAGATCTTTCTTCCTTTGCGAAACTGGGATTTATTTGCTGCTTTCACGAGCTGGGAATAAACAGGAAGAGGAGATTTAATATTCCCCAGTGGCAGCTTCCTTCGTTCTGTGTGTGCCCTGGGATTCTCCTCTGGAAGGAGGTCCCACCCTCCTGTTTTGGGAGGTGTCACACCCCCAAACTGTGCTGCCTCGTGTCTTTGGGCATCCCCATCCCAGCAGGAAAATCTGGGAGCAGGGGGAGCTCTGGCTGATTTGCTGGGGGGGAGAAACCCCCAAAAGGGGACTGGAAGTGTCTTTCCCTGCTCCTCTGCACCTGTGAGGAGGAGAAGTGGCTTCCTCAGCTCTGTTACCAGTTGGACAAACTGATAAATGAGCAGAGAGGTGGGGAGGACTTCGGTCCATCTCCCCAGCCAAGTTTGTCCCAAATGTCCCCGGGCAGGTGTCCTGTGGCAGGTGCCTTCCAAAGCCAGGAGATGCTGGAAATGGCTGGATTTCTCCTTAAAAGTAAGGAACAGTGGGTTGGTTTAGCACCTGGAGGCTTCCACCCATCACGCTGGGGATCCTCAGGAGCCAGTAATGGAACTTGACAGGGAGATTGGTCTCTGCAGCAGAGCATGAAGCAGCAGAGATGAGCTGGGGGGGGATGCCCACAGTGATTTATGAGGTGGGCCAGCAGTGATTTATCTTCTTAAATATTAATGTTTCCTTTTGGAGCCAGTCAGGGTTGGTTTGGAGGCTGGGAGGACTTGAATTGGTCTAAAAAGCACCAGGACAGATTGAGGCAGCCTTTTGTCTTGCAGAGCTGGGTTAGAAAAGCCCCAGCTGAGAAGAAGTTGAGTTTGCTGGGCCGCCCCTGAGCTCCAGAGCCTCCCCAAAGCTTGGGGAGACATGGGAGGCACCTCAGCCTGGTTTGGGAGCATCAGGTCTGGGTCAAAGCTTTGTGGGAGCTGCAGGTTTGGGATTTTTTAATATTAGTTGGAGTTTTTTCCTTATGTTGTGGATGGATCACCCAAATCGTGGGTGAGAGCAAGCCAGGAAGGAGCAGGCTGCATCCCAAAGGCCTCCACATCCTTTGGTGTCAATGATTTTTATCCTTGTAGGGTTCAGGGAATTTTTCCAGTGTCTGATTTAGGAGCACAGTGAATTCTTGGGCTTTGCTACTGAAGTGCAGGAGATTAAGGTGTTGTCCAAAGCCATGAAAAAAATGATGGAGGTGTTTGTTAAAGCACCAAAAATGTGACATGAGCATCAGTTGGAGAGGGGTAAAGGAACATTTCCAAAAAGGGTGAATTCCAGCTCTAGAAGGAAATTCAGGATTCTGGGGACAAGATTGAGCTGATCCAAACCCATCCCAATCCATCAGCATGAGAGGTGTGATAGGAAATAAAGCATGACAGTTTTGGGGTCTGAGAGGAACTGCTGCCTTGTTTGAGATGAGTTTTTAGCCTAATCCCATAAAATCCAGGATATCCACACTGCCAGTAGGTCCAGGACTGTGCCCCATCCTGGGGTGAGGTGTCCTTGGAGCACCTTCATTCCTGTGTGCCTCACCTCCCATTCCTGTTCTCCTGCCTGGTTTGGCAATGCCCCCATCCTCCAGAGCTGATTCCTGCAGGATTTCTGGGATTTTGGCCAAGTGAAAAGTGTTCCCCTGGTGTTGGAAGGTGCAGATTTGTTGCTCTCCCTGCCTTTTGTCCCAGCTGCAATGACACCTCCACCTGCCCATCAGGGAACGTCAGCCCAGGCATGTCAGAGTTCCTGGGCTAAAATTCCATCTCCAAATAACCCCATCAGGGAAAATAAACGGAACCCAAAGTCCTGAGGCTGCAGAAATGCACCGTGACAGGGCTGAGTAATCCCATTGTCCCAACAAAGCTGCAGGAAAACCTCAGTGGGGTCACGGTTCCAGCTGGTCCCAGGGCAGCTCAAATGGCCCTGGAAGGTCCTTGGGACTCAGCTTTGAAGAGGGGCTGAAGAGGAGCTGAAAGGAATCTCAGCTCGGAGTCAGGATTTGGGTTTATTTTTCCCTCTTCAGGCTGAATTTTTCCTGTGTTTCTTGGGAATCCCAGAATTTTTGTGTTGAACAGTTTGGGTTGGGAGGGCCCCTTGAAGGTCACCTGCTCCAAGCCCCTGCAGTAAGCAGGGACATCTTCAACTGCATCAGGTTCTCCAGAGCCATGGCCTTGGATCTTTCCAGGGATGAGCTTCCCCCATTTCCCTGGGCACCCAGCAAAAATAACCCAGCCCAAAATCCTGGCTGGTGGATTGGCCTAAAGTCTCTTTTTTAGTCTCTTTTTCTAGGCCTCAAGCAGGAATGTCAGCCCCAAATTTTTCCTTTGGGGTAGGCATTGTGGGGGATGATGGAAACCACTTGATTTTGGGAATTGCTGGGATTTATTTGCACATTGCAGTTTTCTGGGGGACATCTTCAATTAGATCAAGTCCAGAGCCATGGCCTTGGATTTTAACAGGGTGAGGCCTCTACCACCTCTGTGGGCACCCAGTTCAAGCAGCAAAACTGACACAGCCAAAATCCTGATTCATAAGCCAAAGGGTCTCCATTTTCTCTGGAGCTCAAGCAGGAATTTGAGTTCCTAATTTTTCCTTTGGAGTAGGGATTGTGGGAGATGATGAAAACTGGGAATTGCTGGGATTTATTTGCACATTGCTGTTTTCTGGGAGACATCTTCAACTGGATCAAGCTGTCCAGAGCCATGGCCTTGGATTTTTCCAGAGATAAGGCCTTGACCGCCTCTGTGGTGACCTGGCAAAAAAACCCCCAAAATAATCTCAAAATCCGGGCTGGTGCAGCGCCCTAAAGAGCCTCCACTTTTTCCAGGCCTTGCAATCCCAGGTTTTTTTTTCCTTTGGAGTAGGCATTGTGGGAGATGATGAAAACCACTTGATTTTGGGAATTCCTGGAATTTATTTGCACGTTGAAGTTTTCTGGGGGACGCTGAGCCCTCACCAGTGCCATGGGGACAGCGTGTGCCGGGGGGCAGGAAAAGTTCACAGAGAACTTCCCGGGGTTTTGGTGCATGCCAGTGCTGCATGAAACGGTCATGGTGGTTTGGAGCCACAATTCCAGAATGCTCCACTAAGTGCCCAAAAATGTCTCCGAGCAAATAAAATGCTGATGGGAATCAAAGCATAATTAACATTTGGCTCCCAAGGCTGCCCTCTTCCTGCGTTAACCAGGGAGAGTCGGTTCCTGCTGCTGCTGCTGTGGAGCTCATTAATATGGGATGCTCGGGTCTCCTTTAAAAGAAAAACCTCTATTTTTAAGGGTAAAAAAAAGAAATATTTTAGTACAAAAAGTATTTTAGGCCTTAAGAAAAAGAAAACCAAAAAAAGGTGGTTTCTGGTTTTCAGCAAGCAAAGGACCACGGCCTCCAAAAATGAACATTTCCAGCCTAAGACTTTGCAAAGAATGACTGAAAAAGCCTTTTGTCTTTGATGGCTGATTGTTGTTTTTATTTCTTGTTGGACAAGTTAATGTAAATGGCATTGACAGGGCTACTCCAAACACACTGATTTGTTGACATTAAGCTCCTCAGAGATGGAGGGTTGTGTCAACACCTCCCCTGAACTGTCAGATTAACAAAGCAAGGATGTTTTCTTGGGGGAGGGGAGCGGGGCTGGGGGAAGGGGGGGGGTGTTTTGTTTTTATTTTCAGTTTCCTTTAATCCTCTGTTAGTCTTGTATCTCGATAACCTCCTTTGGAAGGGAATCAGGGCAGGTCAAGAGGTGAGGCTGACCTGGGAAGGGGAAGCAATCTTTCAGCGATCCAACAAATCCAACCTCTGCCGCTGAGCACTTCAGTGTGAACCCTCTGCAGAGGGAATTTTTTTTTCCCCTATTTTTTTTTCCCCTTTTCTGCTTATTTTTGCCAGATGGCAGGCACAGATTTCAGCTGGAGCTGTGATGGTTTTTTGCCTTCTCTTGGCATCTCTTCCCCCTCACAAACGAATGGCCCCGGCAGCTCTTGCTCTGGTAGAAAGAGCTTTGCAAGTGTTTATTTTCTTTCCAAAGAGAACGATTGCCTGTGTTTTTATTTGAAAAGTCAAATCCCTCTGGAATATTTATAAGCCAAGGCCCTGTGCATGGAAGTGAAATGCCATGAACTTTGCACCAACCACAGCCTCGGCCGCCTTGGGAGGGACCCAAGTGGAAAATAACCATCAGGAAAACATCTCAGGAGCACCAGAGTCACCTCTGGGTTTACACAAGTCCAGTCTGTGCTTAAATAACATCCCTGGCCTTTGGAAGAGCTGAGCAAGCCCTGCTGGAGATGATCCCAGCTGTCACTCCCAGGGTTTGGCATCCACCACCTCTTGCAGGTGGGATTGCTGAGGAGCAGGGATGGGGACGTGCAGAGCAGACAGGAGAGCTGGAGAGGGACAAGGAGAGGAGGGACAGGAGCCAGGGAATGGCTCCCACTGGGAAAGGGGAGATTGGGCTGGGATCTTGGCAAGGAATTGCTGTCTGGGAGGGTGGGCAGGGGCTGGGTTGGAATTGCCAGATTTGCTGGGGCTGCCCCTGGATCCCTGGCAGTGCCCAAGGCCAGGTTGGACACTGGGGCTTGGAGCACCCTGGGATAGTGAGAGATGTTTGAATCAGGATGCTCTTTGAGGTCCCTTCCAACCCGACCCATTCCAGGAATCTGTGACAGAATGACACCAAAACTGCTCTTGAGGTACTTTATTCTCCTCCTCTTCCTCCTCCTCCCAGGAGCTCCCATTTTCTTTCCCAATCCTTTGCTGATGTCGGAGCTGCTGTTGGAGTATTGGGGAGGTTGTGGGCACCTCTGGTGGCCTTTGGGCTTCTTTCTGCCTTTGTCCTGTTACTCTGTTCTGCCTTTGACCCTGACCTGCTGTGTTGTCCTCCATAGGGGCAGGTGGATGTCCACTCCACCATGTCGGTGAGTACCGGACACTGTGTCCTGTGCCTTGGCTGTGCTCTGCTCACACCTCCAGGCTCAGGGGGAGCTGAACCAGAAAAGGTCCCTTGTGTCAGCCAGGGGGAAAGGAAAAGATGGATTGAAAGTTGGGATCGATGGGATACATAATTCTGGGATAAATCAGAGACCAAAGGAAAGGGTTTTCTTCCCAATGGGTCTCTAAATTGTTGGTTTCAGTGCATTGAAGTGGCTCCTTTTATCACCCTGGAATATCTGAATCTGCAGGGAATTAGGGGGAATGCCTGACATTAGGGAAACCTGGATGACATTCTCACACTCTGCTCCAAAGAGAAGAGATGTTTGTAAAATCTCTGTTCCTTGTTCAGGGAAATTCCCCTTGGGGATTGCAGCTGGAAATTCCTCCTGGTTTGAGGGATTGGACCACTAAGCCCTCCATCAGACTGGAGGGGAAGTGTCCAAAGCCAGGCTGGATGGGGCTTGCAGCAGCCTGGGATGGATGGTGGAAGGTGTCCCTGCCACAGCAGGGAGTGGAACTGGATCATTTTTAAGGTCCCTTCCATCCCAAACCACTCTGGGATTCCACGGTTTTCTCCAGAAAATAATGTACACTCTTGACACGTGCCATCTCCCAGTTTGGATTTGGCCAAATTAGCACCAAAGTAAAGCCAAGGAGACTTTTCAGACCTTCCTTCTGGTTCAGCAACCCCCTGTGATTGTTGTCATCTCTGCTTGTTCCATGTGCAGGAGAAAAGCCCATGGCATTTCCAGGGATAGACGGCAAACAAAGTGCTCTGCAGCCACCTTGTTTCCTCTATTCCTACAGCTTCAAACCCAGGCCCACGGGAGCAAAACCCACCTGGGAATTCTGTGGGATTGTCACACTCAGAGCCTGGACCCTGCTTCTGCTTTCTAGCCTTTATTCCCTGCTCTTCATGGGAATCCTGACCGATATTCCCTGCTCCAGCAGGATGCTTGTGCCCCTTTCCCTGGAAACCAAGCCTGGCTAAGCCTGGACTATCTGCAGGCTCCAGGCACCTGGGGGGGTTTCTAAGTCAACAGTGAGGCCTCAAATCAACAGCAGCTCCTGGAGAGAGGGAGCCTCGTTAAAGCAATCCCAGGCTGGCTCCCATCAAAGCCGGGATGCTCCAGGCATTCCCTACAGCCAAGGGATTCCAGGAGCGGTGTTGGATGTCAGGCATCCTCCATGCTGTCTTCAGGGCGTAGCCCAAGAGGGAGAGATGCAAAATGCCCTTTTCCCCCTGGCTTTTCCAGGCTTGGAGCTGTTTAGAAGCCAGATGTATTTATTTCTTTAATTGGATCCAGTGCCTAGACAGCTCTGGAGTCAGCTTCCTATGGAGAGGGGGGCATTACTTTCATTAAGGTAAATCAGTGGAAAATAATACCTGGAGCTCCCCTGGAAAGGGTCAGGGATGGAGTAATCCCTTTATATGGAGGGGCTTTGCCAGCCTGCTCTTAGTCAGGCTTGTTCTTAACGGCAACAAATCCCAGTTTTCCTTCCTTTTATCCCTCCTAATTTTCTGTTCTCTGCCTTGTTGGGATTAATTGGCAGGGATAAATCACAGAAGAGGAGGAAAAATAAAAATGGGATCGTGCAAAGTAGCAGGACAAAGGAGGAGTTTTAGCAGAGTTTAATTTGTCTGGTGGGAAGTTGTTGTGGCTAATCCTGGAAGTTTAAAAGGTAAAAAAAGAGGGATGTGGACATGGACAGGGCATGAGCAGCATCCAGAATCTTCCGTGTCTGGGGCTTTCCACACCAGAGGTGATCCAAGTCTTTTAGGGGATTGCATGGCCTGAATGAATGTTCAGCAAAATTCCTGTAAAGCAGGGATGCCTTGAAGGGGAGAGGATGGACTCATGGATGGAGCAGCCCATTCCTGGTTTCCCAAGTGCTTCCAGAATCCCAAATATTTGTCAGGAATGAGGGGTCAAAACAGGAGCTGGTGGTGCTTTAAAACAAGGAGCAGTGTGTCCAAATCCCATGGATTTGCTAGTGCTGGATGGGGCAGTCTGACTGACCCCTGATTAACCCAGGAGCTCTGTAAACTTGAGTCTAGCTAAGCCAGGTTATCTGGAATTCCAAGGTTTCCTTGTCTGCTTTCAGCGATTGGAAAATTAATGGAAGCCAAAATGCCCAAAGCCATAAATCCTTTAAACCAGGGTGTGCTTCCTTACGGATCTTTCCCTTTGTGGAGTCACCTCGGCATGGTTGGCTTGGAATTTTGTTTTCCAAACCAGGATTGAGGAAGGTGTTGGATACTTTCTCTTGCCTGCACCTCCATCCATAAGGAATGTGTGGCACAGGGAATCTGGCATCCAAAATTCCAGCCCTGGTGTGTGGAATCCAAACCTGCCTTCTCCTTCCTGCTCCAGAGCCTCAGCCTGGACCTTCCGAAAATCCTACCAGGAGATAAAGTTTGGGTTGGGATTCTTCTACCATTTAGGAAATTTAGGGGAAATCATAGGATTTGCAATTTCCTGCTTTCCTCCTGTTTCATCCACTGCTCTTTCAAATTGGGAATGTGGAAAGGGACATCCATGAGCAGCTTCCAAAGGTCTCCACACCTTCCTTAACCCATCCATGGGAGGAGCCCCAGCTCCCCTGGAGGAGCCCAAACCTTTGGGGGGGTCCCTGTGCAGGGGACGCTTGATTTGAGAGAAGTTGAGTGCTCAGAATGGAGCCACCAGCCATGGCTGATGCTACCAGTGTGGGTGAAGATGTTTTTGTGACCATCACAGGGTCCCTTTCCACAAATGTTTTCCCTGGATCTTACAGCTTTGGGTAGATGGAATGGCAGGAGTGGGAAAAACTTCTCAAAGTGAAGATCCCTATGGAATTCTCATCATCCTCTGGAGTTATTTGTTGGGTTTTATGAAGGGCAAGAAATCAGGAGAATCTGATGGGTGAATTGAAAACCAGTCACTAATTCCTACAGCTTTCCCCATCTCTCTGTTTCATCCATCTTCTGCCTGGTTTTTAGGTCTAACACCTCAGTTTAGAAATGGAAATTTTAGCTATGATTCAGTTTTTGGGAAAAGACAAAATTGAGCTGAAGGTTCGGACGCCACTCCTGTTGGTCACTCGGCTCTGCTTGGAAAGACCTCTTGGACCGAGCTTTGCTGGCTCATGGAGCAGCAATGGAGTGGGTGGGTTGGGATTTTTCCTTGGAGCTCATCTTTTTTTCCAGTCTGTTCAACATCTGGGCCGCAGTGGGGCAGTGGTTGCGTCTCCTTCAGGCCCCGCGCGTCACCCTGATGTGCCGAGCCTTCCCCCAGCATCCCAAAGGGTGGGAATCTGCGTAAATGGGGGATCTGGAGCATCCCCATGTGTGCAGAGGGTGAGGAACCCCTGGGGTCGCCATCCCAGAGGGAGGACGAGTGCTCCAAACTTCTGGATCTTTCCTTTTTTTCTCCGTCATCGAATTGTAATTACAAAATTATTTTGGGAGGATGGAGCGATTCAAGTCCCTCTCTTTACGTTTTCCTGCTGCCGTAATTGGCAGCTTTGCCCCGATAAATCAGCAGAAACAAACGTGGTTCTTGCTCTTCATAAGTGAGGGGAAAAAATGAAAAAAAGAATCTGTATTTAATCAGCTTTTTGTTTCCAAGATGGCAGCTGCTTTGTATTTAATGGAAAATCAGGCTCTTCCCAATGGAAAGAATGTTATTCCCAAAGCGAATACAAAAGAAAATAAAACCCACAAAAGAGGAGGATGAAATATGTCCATATTTTTTTTTTTTAGTTTTTTTTTTTTGGTCTCGTTCGTTCCAGTTTGGAGCTGCGCGCTCCGATCGCGGCCGGGCCACAGCTCTGCTTTCCATCAAGGATCTGGGAAAGTCTCGGATCTCGGGCATGGGGACCAGGAGAGAGACACGAATAGGACCAAAAAAATGAAGGCTACTTCATGTTCCTTGTCTACCCTTTGGCTTAGGGGAGATTTACATGGAATATTGGGAAGGAATTCTTCCCTATGAGGGTGGTGAGGCCCTGGAATGGAATTCCCAGATTTGCTGTGGCTGTCCTCTGGATCCCTGGAAGTGTCCAAGGCCAGGTTGGACATTGGGGCTTGGATCCACCTGGGATAGTGGGAAGTGTCCTGCGCAGGGCAAGGTGGGAATGGATAGGATTTAATGTCTCTTCCCACCCGAACCATTCCAGGATTCTGTGATTTTGAATCCAGTCTCAGCTTCCAACCTGATGGGACATTTGGGATTAGGTGGTTCTGTGGTTATTGAGTGCCTGCAGGTAAACTCAGTGGCAAACCAGGATAAAGGCTGTAATTCCTAGAGTATTTCCTGGAGTTTCTCGGGGTGGGATGATGTCCCACCACAAACCCGGACTGTCAGGAATCTTTCCCACCCATGGCTGGTGTGTAGGTCCTTGGAGAGATCCTGCAGCACTGCAGGAGCCTGAAGAGCAGCTGGATGTTCCAGCTCATTTTGGGTGATCCAGGCTCTTCACCTAACCATTTCCATGTTCCTGACTCCCAAAAACCATTTAATTAAAAATATCCTGCCTTGCCTTTGGGTGTTGTACAAGGAAAACAACGGAGACTGTGGAATCTTCTGTTTCCTTGGTTTTTTGCATGTTTACATATCCAAATTTCCCCCAGCAGCTTCCCAACTTTGCTGTCAACCCTGGAGCTTCCAGAGGAGATCTCTGCCCACTCTGGGCTCTTTAGGGCTCCAAAGGAGCTGCCCTGTGTTTGGCTGCGCCATCTGCATCCCGAGGCCCTTCCCTTCCCTTCCCTTCCCTTCCCTTCCCTTCCCTTCCCTTCCCTTCCCTTCCCTTCCCTTCCCTTCCCTTCCCTTCCCTTCCCTTCCCTTCCCTTCCCTTCCCTTCCCTTCCCTTCCCTTCCCTTCCCTTCCCTTCCCTTCCCTTCCCTTCCCTTCCCTTCCCTTCCCTTCCCTTCCCTTCCCTTCCCTTCCCTTCCCTTCCCTTCCCTTCCCTTCCCTTCCCTTCCCTTCCCTTCCCTTCCCTTCCCTTCTCCCTGCCCCTCCTTCTGTTAATTTATTTTCCTATTTAACAAAAATTATCAAGCAGAAGTCATTCGTTGGCTCTGACACAGTGACAAATTGTATGTTCTTGTGCCTGCTCGTATCCCAAAGCCTTTGATATCCCAAATCCCACAATTTCCCGTGGTTCCAACCTCCTTGAGTTGTGCGTTTGCTGTTGGTTGCTTTTGCTTCTCCTTCTCAGGCTTCTCATGATTCCAAGACCTCTTGATTCCTTCAGAGGAAAAACCTTTCCACGTGGAGCTGGCTACTCCACAAAGTACTAAAGACCCCAAAAAACCCCAAACCGAATAAAACTGCATTAAATATTTTTAATAAAAGCCCCTTTCAGCCCTGTCTGCAGGAGCTGCTTGTGACCATCACCCCCGGTGTGATTTCCCTCTTCCCTGAGCTTCCCCCAGCTCCAGCCAAAATACTTCCAGCTGTTGACCTTGGGCATCTTGGGCACAGCCAAAGTTTTCATCGTCTTTTGTTGGAATGTCAGGGATTTGTATCGGGCTGCAGTGGCTGGTTTATTTTTGGTGTGGTGAGGATAATTGCTGGGTTTGCTTTTCTCTTTTCTTCCCCCTTTTCCTTTTTTTTTTGTTGTTTGTCTGGTTGTCCCTGAGCTTCTGGTGGGAGCTCAGCTCTGCCATTTGTTTGTCCTGTTGCTGGATCCCGTTTTCCCAGAATTTCATCAAGGTGGGAAGTGTTTGCCTCTGGCAAAGGACACTCTATGGAGGTTTTTCCACACCTCTGGAATGCAACCACTAAAAGGGGCTCAGCTTCCACGGGAATTTGGGAGAGATCCTGGGTCAGGCAGGGAATGGGGCCTTCCAGGTTGGTTGGAGCTGCTCCACTTTTTGGCTCTTTGGAGTTTTCCAGATGAGTTGGTCTTTGCAGGAGACAAATTCCGCTTGGAATTGGGTTGATTGGTGCTGCTCTCTGTAGGTTTTCCATGGTGAACCTGAGATCTTCCATGCTGGGACATTCATGTCTCCTGAACTGAGATAGGGGTAGTCAAAGCCACGGCCAAAATCCCAGTTTTACTCAGGAAAAGCTCCAGGAGGAAAACTTTTGAAATCTGGTGATTTACTGATGGCAGCGAGGGTTCTTCCATGGATGACCCAAGGTTCATCTCTCCTGGACCATCTTTCTTCCTCTCAAACCAACAACTTCGGATCATGGGATCACTCCTGGAATGGCAGATCCTGGGCAGAAGGCTCCCCCATTCCTGGGAAATCATGGATGTCTATCCTGGCTGGGAGTGGATGCTGGGGCTTTTGGAAGGGACGCTGCTGTCATGGTGACAGGGACATTGGCCATTCCATGTGTCCCAGTGTGGATGGAATCCAAAACGCCTTCCCAAACAAATGTGTGTGCAGACATCGCCTCTCTTCTTGAGTCATCAGGAGCTCCAAGGTCCATTGGTCCAAGGGTTGGAGTATTCCATGGATTCAAGGTTGAGGAGCATCCCACAAATCCAAGACTGAGGAACATCCCATTGATCCAAAGTTGTGGAGCATCCCATGGATCCAAGGTTGAGGAACATCCCATTGGTCCAAGGCTGAAGAGTATTCCATGGATCCAAGACTGAGGAACATCCTATTGATCCAAAGCTGAGCAGCATCTCACTGGTCCAAGGCTGAAGAGTTTTCCATGGATCAAAGGCTGAAGAATATCCCATGGATCAAAGGCTGAGGAATATCCCTTCCTCCAGCAGCCATTCCCATGTGCCCAGGAGCCCTGATCCACAAGCCAGCCTTGCCTGGAAGGTTTCCCTCCTTCTTCTTTTCCTTGGCAAATCCCAAAGCCACGTGAACGTCACCTCGTATCTTGGCTCCAGCCCCTTTTTCCAGCGCTATAAATCCACACAGTGGCTCCAGTGTTCAGCTCCTGGGATGGCTCCACGGAGCCAGGGATCAAATCCAGGTCTGCCAGTGGCTGAAGTCACTCAGGGCCAGTTGGTGGCCACACCACGTCAGCCACCCCTCGTGCTCCACGTGTGTCACGTCAATGCGGAGTGACAGAGCCTGGCCCACAGATGGAAACCAGGAATTGCTCTGCTCCTCTCCTCCTTCCATTAAAAAAAAAAAAATAGGAACAAAAAAGGGATTTGTTCTTAATGAGTCTGCTGCAAAGCTGAGTAAATAGAACTAATTAATTGAAAGTTTTCTTGGTACCTGCAGGGTTTGTGTGGTATGGAGCCATGGAGGTTGGTGTGGCCACGGTGGTGATTGAGCTGAGCTCCAGCCTTGAGGAGACATCTCTGGGGGCCACTAAGCTTGGGGTGACATTGGCAACCAACCAGACACATCACTGGGGCTAGAGGTGTCCTTGCTTGGGCCTCTTCTCATTCCTTGGGCCCTCTTTGTCCTGGAGAACCCATTTCTTTGCAGGATCTTGAGTGCAGATCCACAGCTTTTGGATTATCACTTTTCACTTTTTTTTTTTTTTTTTTTTTTTTTTTTTTTTTTTTTGTGAGGGTTTTGTTTGGTTTTGTGTGGTTTTTTAAACTAAAACAAAGCTGAAAACACCCAAAACAAACCAGAAAAAAAAATACAACCAAAAATCTCCACAAAAAACCCCCATTTGGTCCGGATGAAAATTGACCTTTGGGCAATTAATGAAAGGTTTATTTTTATAAACCTCTTAAAAATATTTTTTAAAATTACAGGTACTCGCCGTTCATTTGTTTTGACGTTTTGGGAAGCGTTTGTGCTTTTGGGTGATGGTTTGGGGTTTTTCTGTCACCTTCAGTGAGTGCAGAACTGTTGTTTAAAAATAAAAGGCAAATCAGGACAGGACAGGCAAGGCAGGAAAAATTTCCAGAGCTGATTTACTGAATTTGCCCCCAGTTTAGGGGGATTTGAGGCAGCCAGGGGATCCAGAGGCTTCTGGAGCAGGAGATGAGCTCTGGGAGGTCTACAGGGTCTGAAGTCTCCATCTGTGGCCACAGAGAGAGAATCCACTGGGATTATCCTGGGGTTTGTGCTACCAAACAATTGCTCATTATTTCCCCGTCACGTTTCCATCCTGTGCAAAACATCCCAGTGCTGCCTTATGGATTGGGAAAGTCAGGAAATTCAGTGTTGAAATTACGGGGACAACTTGTGGTGTTTATAGAAAATTGTACATTTAATACCAAAGAATTCCCATTTTTTGGCCTGCTTTTGTGCTGTCTGAAGTCCCTGGATTTTGCATGTCTAAATATCCTTAATCGCATCAATCCCAATGCTTGTTGCGGGTGAAGAAGGAATTCTGCTGGTAGCTAAAAAAAATAATTGGAAACTCTGAGAGCACTTGGAGCTTGTCAGGCTTTGTTTTCTGTGGAAATGCTGTGTTAATTCCTTGGAGGGTCGCTGGGAGGGTTCTCCTGCTACAGCAGGAGTTGGGTTTGGATTTCTGGGACCACATCCCACCTGGTTGGGCCAGGGGAGGTGCAGGAGGCAGCAACAGGTGAAGGGAGGCTGTGGCTGCCCCTGGACCCCTGGAAGAGCCCAAGGACAGGGCTTGGAACACCCTGGGATAGTGGGAGGTGTTCCAGGGTGGACGTGGGTGATCTTTGGGGTCCAACCCAACCCATTCCACGATTCCCTGGCAGCCAGAGGCACTCCTGCAGGGTGGCGGGGACTGGCAGCGCTGTTCCTGATTGCATGTTAAGATTAATGGGTATTTATTTGAACAACCATTCCATTTCAGTAGCTCTTAATGAGTCCTTTGATAGCCAGTTCCTTAATTAACAAGGCAGCCTCTTGGCGTTTCCTCTCCCTAATTGGGAACAGATTGGCCGTGTCTAAACAAACGCTGCTCCCGGCAGCGGGGCCGGCTCCAGAGCCTCCGCGTGCACGGCCCTTCCCCACCAGGGCTGCCCCTGGGAGCCCAGAGCCTTCCCTGTCTGCCCAGGGATGGGATCTGCATGGAAAGAGAGGATTTCGTGGCTGATCTCCTCAAGCAGGATGGACATTGGGCTCTGGGATTGCCCAGGGAGAGTCCCAAAGCCTGGAGGTGCCACCTGGATGTGGCACTCAGCGCTCAGGGTGGGGACGAGGTGTGGTTTGGTCACAGATGGACGCTGGGCTTTGGGATTGCCCAGGATGAGTCCCTAGCCTTGGAGGTGCCACCTGGATGTGGCACTCAGTGCTCAGGGTGGAGATGAGGTGTGGCTCGGTCACAGATTGGACTGGGTGATCCTGGACGGCTTTTCCAGCCTTAGTGATCCTGTGGTGGTGTGTTCTGGTAGGAGCCCCTTGGCTGCATCTCTGGGAGAGCTTTGGAGCTTGGCTCCTCCCTTTCAGTGCTTGGAGTGGCCACAGGGAACCTTCTGGATCCTTCCTTTGTGTCCAGAGGGATCCTGATGGCACAGGGAGGGCGGTGGCATCTTGATCCACAGGGAACCTTCTGGATTCTTCTCGGGTGCCCAGAAGGATCCTGAGTCACCTTGAGCCACAGGAAGGAACCTCCTGGATCCTTCCCATGTGTCCAGAGGGATCCTGGGTGGCCCAGGGAGGGCAGTGTCACCTGGAGCTACAGGGAGGAACTTTCTGGATCCTTCCTGTGTGTCCAGAGGGATCCTGGTGGCACAGAGGGCAGCGTCACCTTGAAAGGTGTCATGGCAACCCCGAGGTTCCATCAGGAGCCATGGACAGAGGGATTCATTGCCAGGAATGAGCCACAAAACAATAAATCTGTGGATTTTGCTGGGATAACACCCTTGGAATGGCTTTGTTTGATTGAGGTTGGGCCAAGGAGAAGTTTGGGCATCTTGGCTGTGGAGATCTGCCAGCTTTCACCTATGATCCCCATTCTTCCCAGTGCAAATCCAGGTTTTGATGGGATTTGTGAAGGTCTTAAATAATGAATCACCCCACAGAGCTGTTCCTGGGATTGCTTTGCGTGGTTTGAAGCTCTTCAGTTTTCTGCCATGTTGGTAAAGGAGCCTTGGTGCCTTTGAGGTCTTTGTTTTCCTCTTTCCCTGCAGAGTGCTCAGCTCAGGGCTGCATTCCTGCTCTTTGATCCCCGTCCAGATCTCATCCCATCCTTTGGACAAATTGTTCCTGAGCTGGAGGGACCAGGGTGTCCAGGCATTCTCTCTCTCCTGATCAGAATGTCTGGGCATTCACTCTCTCCTGACTAGAAACTGGTGCCCAGCGCAGGTGTGGGTCGCCCTTGGAGTTCCTCCACAGGTTGATCTGACCCATGCTTGGGGTGTAACGGGGTTGTTCCTCTGAAATTTTGGTCAGTAGGGACAGAAAAGCCTTCCTGGGGTTTTTCCTTAGTGTGGTGTGGGAAAGGAGGGAACCCAGTGGGACCTGGGCAGGCTGGAGAGGTCAGCACAGGGGAAGCTCATGGAGTTCATCCTGAGGGTGTTCCCCTGGAGAAGAGAAGCTGTTCCTGAAACCCAGACAAGGCTGGAGCCACTCTGGGGAGCAGGATCAGGACATCACCAGTGCTTGCTCAGGGTGCTGGCACAGGGACAGCCTTTGGGAGTGCCCCAGGTTCTGCCACGCTCCCGAAAATCATCAGGGAATTAGCGCGGGGCCGGCTGAGTGCAGCGGCTCCTCTGAGCTCCCGACGGCCGCGGCGACACCTCGGGGATCCCGCTGCGTGCCAGGGCACAGGTCCTGGCACTGCCACTGAGGGTGGGGCAGGGCACCGTTTCGGGAGTGTTGGGGTGGATAATGATTTTGGGAGGGTAATGATTTTGGGAGGGTTGGGGTGGGTAACAATTTCAGGAGGGTTGGGGTGGGTAAGAATTTTGGGAGCATTGGGGTGGGTAATGATTTTGGGAGGGTAATGATCTCAGGAGGGTTGGGGTGGATAACAATTTTGGGAGGGTAATGATTTCAGGAGGGTTGGGATGGGTGATGATTTTCGGATGATTGGGGCGGGTAACCATTTTAGGAGTGTAATGATTTTGGGAGGCTAACCATTTTGGGAGGGTTGGAGTAGGTAATGATTTTGGGAGGATTGGGGTGAGTAACAATTTCAGGAGGGTTGGGGTGGGTAATGATTTTGGGAGGGTAATGATTTTGGGAGGGTTGGGTTGGGTAACAATTTCAGGACGGTTAGGGTGGGTAGTGATTTTGGGAGGGTAACAATTTCAGGAAGGTTGGGGTAGGTAATGATTTTGGGAGGTTTGGGGCAGGTAACCATTTCAGGAGGGTAATGATTTCAGGAAGGTTGGGATGGATAACGATTTTGGGAGGATTGGGGTGGGTAACAACTTCAGGAGGGTAACAATTTTGGGAGGGTTGGGGTGTGTAACCATTTTGGGAGGGGTAACGATTTTGGGAGGATTGGGGGGGGTAATGATTTTGGGAGGATTGGGGCAGGTAACCATTTCAAGACGGTAATGATTTTGGGAGGGTTAGGGTGGGTAATGATTTCAGGAGGGTTGGGGTGGGTAATGATTTTGGGAAGATTGGAGCGGGTAACCATTTCAGGAGGGTAATGATTTTGGGAGGGTAACCATTTTGGGAGGGTTGGAGTAGGTAATGATTTTGGAGGGTTGGGGTGGGTAATGATTTTGGGAGGGTTGTGGCTGTGGCAAACACGTCCATGCCAGACTCAGCTCTGTGTGTCCTGGGCGAGTCCAGCTCGTCCAGCATTACAGGAAAACTCAAAAAAAAAAAAAAAGAAACCAGGCAAAAAAACCACACCATGAAGCGAAACTCCATCGTAAATAAGCTCCTGAGAGGCGAGGTGGGCATCTGTGGCAGGAGGATGTGCTCAATTCCTGCCAGCCAGAGCCATTCCAAGCGGGAATACAAACAGCCTTCAGCTGCAGCGGCAGCTTATTAGCACTGAAATATCAGCGGCCGCGTGCTCGTTTGTCTCCTGTCAGCAGCAGCTGCTTATCCAGCAGATTTCCCGCTGTATTCCCGGGGAAATGGCCTGAAATTGATGTTCACAAGCCAGGGCTGACTTTATAAGGAGCTGCTGTAACTCGTGGAGTGCAGGGGTGAGGCAGGAAAGGATTAAGTCGGGTCTTATTTATAAGGAGTGAAAGCCATAAATTCTGGGAGGGTTTTAAATCTCGGTGCCCAGGGCAGGAGCTGCTGCTCATCCCTGGTGGTACCTTCTGTTCTCTGAGCAGACATTTAACACTGTGATTGAAACTCCTGTGGCATCTCTGAGTTCTCTGATAATAAATAAGGGGGGGAAAGGGATTCAAGCTTAAAAAGCAGAAAAAAATAATTCCATATACTTTTGCTTTTCTTCACATAATAGTGGATCTAAACTGTGAGACATCCATGTGTTCTGTGAGAGGAAAAACTGGGTATTTTTAAAAGAAAATACTTTTAGGTGTCTAAACCTCAAGGATAATGGAAATTAAAGGTCATGTTCTCAGCTGGCCTGAGAAGATTCAGGTTCAGAGTGAGGACAGTGGGCATTTGCACCTGAAACAGTTTTAGGCTTGGCCTAATCCTGTGTGGAAAAGGCAGAAGGAGGGAAGGCTGAGCCAGAAGCTGCTTCTGGGCTTGTTTGGATCTCCTTTGCCGTCTCTGTAATAAGTCCTGAGGTAACATTCCCATAAGAAACATCCTGAAGTGCTCCTTCTGTTCAGGGAAGCCTCTCAGAGTCGTGGTGCTGATGATGAAATTGCTTTTCCCATCCCATTTTCCCTGTTTGGGGATTAATTATGTAACATTTAATCTCAGTTGGCTCCTTTTCTCCCACTCGTGGGGTCACTTCTCATTCTCTCTCTCCTGGCCAGAATTTGGTGCCTCGGGCAGGTGTGTGTCATCCTTGGGGTACCTCCACAGGTTGATCTGACCCCTGCTTGGGGTTGTTCCTCTGAAATTTTGGTTAGTAGAGGCAGAAAAACCTTCCTGGGGCTTTTCCTTTATGTGGTGTGGGAAAGGAGGGCATCCAGTGGGATCTGGGCAGGCTGGAGAGGTGAGCACAGGGGAAGCTCATGGAATTCATCCTGAAGGGTGTTCCCCTGGAAAAGGGAAAAACCCAGGGAATCCTCAGAGTCCCTGAAGGGGCTCCAGGAGAGCTGGAGAGGGACTGGGGACAAGGCCTACAGGGACAGGAGCCAGGGAATGGCTCCCACTGGGAAAGGGGAGATTGGGCTGGGATCTTGGCAAGGAATTGCTGGCTGGGAGGGTGGGCAGAACAGCTGTGGCTGCCCCTGGATCCCTGGCAGTTCCCAAGGCCAAGTTGGATATTGGGGCTTGATTTCACCTGGGATTTAAGATCCAACACAAACCATTCCGTTGTTCACCTGGAAGTGAGAACCTCCAAGACTTCTCCAAGAGTTACAATCCTCTGTAAATTCCCACTGATGTGGAGCATGAGCTGCTCTAGGGATTTTCTGCTGCTCTTCCAGGAAGGGTCAGGAGCCCCATCCCCTGTCCTCATCAGGGTTCCAGGGCTTGGCTGCAGAGCTCTGATTTCACATCCTCTGCTTCCATCTGGGACATCCCAATGACACATGGAGGGCTTGAGGGCAGGCACTGGGAATGTCCAGCTGGAGCAGAGCAGGTTCAGGGGAGACTCATTGGGATTTGCTCCTCCCGAGGGGCAGCTGTGACAGGGACAGGACCTGGAGAATGCCTGGAGCTGTTCCAGGGGACGCTCAGGTTGAATTTGAGGGAAAGATTCCTCATCCAGAGGGTGCTGGGCACTGCCCAGGCTCCCCAGGAAATGGGCTCTGCCAGAGCTCCAGAAGCATTTGGATACCTCTCACATGGATGGTGTGGGATTGTTGGGGGGTCTGTGCAGGGCCAGGGCTTGGATCCACGATCCTGTGGGTCCCTCAACTCAGGATTTTCCCTGATTCTGTCAAAACTCCTTGGCTACAGCAAAAACTTTGAGTGTCTGTTGGAATTAATGAAGAAAAATCACAGCCGGGCAAGCGCCGTACTTCCCGCAGCTCTCGGAGATGAGGAATTGGCACGAGCAGGGTTTTAAATAACCCAGTGTGTCAGAAAAGCACAAACAAATGATGAAAAGCAAAGAAAAAAACCGCAGAGCTCTGCTAAACTTTATGGTTGCCATGCTTCATCTTCATTTTGGTGCAGGTGTTTGTTGGGAGGTGAGTGATGGACGCTCCGGAGCCTGGGAGCGGCAGCGGCCCGGAGATGGAGCACCCTGCCCTGCAACGCATGGCTCGGCTCCTTTTTTAAATAAAAAACCCATCCTTCCCTCCTGCTGAAGATGGATGTGGCCTGAAGATCCAAACCAAGTTTGCAGAGCTGGGAAAAAAGCCCTTCCCAGCACAGGGATCAAACGTTGCCGTGCCACAGTAGCGAAACCGGCGGTGCTGAGCTGGAAATGCAGCGTAAACTCCGCGTTTAATCCCAGTTTAAACAGAGCTTGTAAAGCGCGCCTGAGAGTCGGTGAGATCTCCTAAGCCACGCCTTGGTGCCAGGAAAGCGTGTTAAGAGTCTTTTGTGAGTGTTTGAGGAGATAATCTCCTGCTGGAGCTGTTTTCGGGGCAGCACCGTGATCCAAAACCTCCCTGGTGGCGTTGCACACGCAGGCATCAGGATCGTTCCCTGTGGTGTCAGCCTGAGGGGTTGAGCTAAATCCTGCTCTGGTCCCAAAGGATTTCCCCATTTTTATGGGGTTAATTCCTGGTGCAGACCCTCTACCTGCCGTAGAGAGGGTCAGGTTGTGGGTGGGAATGTCCAAGGCCAGGTTGGACATTGGGGCTTGGAGCAACCTGGGATAGTGGGAGGTGTCCCTGCCATGGAATGAGGTGGGCTTTAGGGTCACTTTCATCCCAAACATTCCATGATTCCCTGATAATCAATGGGATGCTGTCTTGCCCGTGTTATGACGTGACAAGAACATTTTGAGCTCTAAGCACCCCAAAACTCTCCTGTATCTGAGCTTTTCCCAGCTGCACCCAACAAGGCCTAACCCTTCCCTCGGCCATGAGCACTTCCCGAGGGAATTCCTTTGGGAGAGGGTGGATGTGACCTTGAGCGTGTGAGAACATCCCATCACAGATGGGACACACTGAGGAGGCTGGAGAAGTTCTCAGGTGGATTCAGCTGAGGAGTTCTGGCTGAGCTGGAGAAGTTCTGTTGTGCTTTAACTGAGGAGGTTTGACTGAGCTGGAGTTCTCTGGTGGCTTTAACTGAGGATGTTTGGCTGCTCTGGAGAACTTCTGTGGTGGCTTTACTGAGGATGTTTGGCTGCTCTGGAGAAGTTCTGTTGTGGATTTACTAAGGAGATTTGGGCTGGGCTGGAGTTCTCTGGTTGCTTTGCTGAGGAGTTTTGACTAAGCTGGAGAAGTTCTCTGGTGGCTTTACTAAGGAGATTTGGGCTGGGCTGAAGAAGTTCTGTGCTGGTGGCTTTAAGTGAAGAAGTTTTTGTGCTCTGGAGAAGTTCTCTGGTGGCTTTAACTGAGAAGGTTTGGGCTGGGCTGCAGAAGTTCTGCGATGGCTTTACTGATGAAGTTTGGCTGCTCTGCAGAAGTTCTGCACTGATGGCTTTAACTGAGGAAGTTTGGCTGCTCTGGAGAAGTTCTCTGGTGGCTTTAACGGAGAAAGTTTGGCTGCTCTGCAGAAATTCTGTGCTGGTGGCTTTACCAAGAGGGCTGCTCTGCAGCAGTCCCGCAATGCCGTTTTGCGCCGGTGTCGCTGACGAGTGTCCGTTTGTCCTGCAGGGGAAGGTGGCCCAGACAGCCTGCATGTCGGCCTGCAAGCACCTCTCGACGTCGCTGCTGCAGCTGCTGCTGGAGGCCGAGGTGAGGCAGCTGACGCTGGGGGCCCTGCACCAGTTCAACCTGGACGTGGAGGAGTGCGAACGTAAGAGCCCAACCAGCCCTGTCCCTGTCCTTGGCTTGGGAATCCAGGGGGAATTCCTGCTCTGCCTCAGGCTCAGGGGTTTGGGGAACATGTAAATCGAGGTGGCCCACACCTGGAATGGGACTTGGGCCCATGAGTTTTAAGGGTGGTGGGTCAGCTCTGTTTATAAAATTAGTTATTTATTGACCAGACAGGAGAAAATGAAGAAAAGGTTTTTATTAAAGTTACTACAGGGTATAAATCAAAAAGAATTGTTAGTGCATTACATTAAATTATGTGTGACATTAACGTATTTCTATTAAAATGATATTTCTATTTCTATTTCTTATTATATTTACATTTACATTTACATTCACATTCATATCTACATCTATATCTATATATATCTATATCTATCTGCAACTACATCTATAGATTTAGATTTAGATTTAGATTTAGATTTAGATTTAGATTTAGATTTAGATTTAGATTTATTTAAACTGGCAAAAGAAATGCCAGGGTAGGTTAGGAATCAAAAGAAATAGGATACATTAAGAATCAAAAGAATGGGATAGATTAGGAATCAGAAGGAATAGGGTAGATTAGGAATTAAATGGAATAGGGCAGATCAGGAATCAAATGGAACCTCTCATCAAAATGACCATGGTGCACACAGAGTCCCTTCCCTCAACCTGCAGAGGAGTAACCCCAAAGCAGCATCCCAAATTTGGGGTAAAATCCTACAGTACTGCTGTGCCCCTTGGTGTTTGGGGTCCCAGGTCAGGGGTGTGGCCATGCCAAGGTCTGGGGGTGGTGGTGGTGCCCACAGAGCTCACTCAGAGCATCTTCAGCACACAGGATTCCAAGAGATCCAAGTTTTATTCCTCCTTTTCCTCTTCAATGCTGCCGTGATGCTCTCCAAACCATCCCTACTTTTTGGGATGGAGTATTTTAAAACCAGGAGGGATTGGAGTGCATAAATAAAAAATCAGTTTATGACTCGTTCTGAGAATCTGGGGCTGCCCCATCCCTGGAAGTGTCCAAGGCAGGGTTGGATGGGGCTTGGAGCAGCTGAAGAAGTTGATGTTCTTCACCAGTTCTGGTCCTCTCCCAGCCTCAGCCCCTTGTGCTCTCTGCAGGGAGTTTTGTCCTTGAAGTGAGCTCTGTGCCAGGTCAGAGTGATGGAGATGAGGTGTCCTCAAAGTGACCTCTGTGCCAGGTCCGAGTGATGGAGATGAGGTGTCCTTGGAATGAGCCCTGTGCCAGGTCAGAGTGGTGTTGAGGTGCCCTTGAAGTGAGCCCTGTGCCAGGTCAGAGTGCTGGAGATGAGGTGTCTTGTCACAAAGTGACAGCAGCTCCTCAGGGCAGGAGCATCGTGGTGCCACCCTCAGGGCTCTGCTCCCAAAACTACCCCTTCTGGGTCTTTAGGCACCCACCTGAACTGGGACTGGAATTCTCTGGTTCCCCTCAAGTTGCTGCTTGACCTGCTCAGTGAAAGGGTTAAAAACCAGAGCCCAAAGCAGACAAAATGCTCTTTTTAATCCTGGTTTTGGAATTAAAGTAAGGCAGAGCTAACACAGCCCTGCCCAGGATCCTCTTCCCTCTGAGGGAGATGAGCTTGTTGGGATTCATCCTGGGATGGATTTTCTGGGATTCATCCTGGGATGGATTTTCTGGGATTCATCCTGGGATGGATTTGTTATGATTCTTCCTGAGATGGGTTTGTTGAGGCTCATCCTGGGATGGGTTTGTTGGGATTCATCGTGGGATGGATTTGTTTGGATTCATCCTGGGAGGGATTTATTGGGATTCATCTGGGATGGTTTTTTTTGGGATTCATCATGGGATGGTTTTGTTGGGATCTATAATGGTGGGGATTTGTTTGGATTCATCCTGGACTGGGTTTGTTGGGATTCATCCTGGGATGGATTTGTTGAGATTCTTCCTAAGATGGATTTGTTGGGATTCTTCCTGAGATGGATTTGTTGGGATTCATCATGGGATGGGTTTGTTGGGATTCATCCTTGGTTGGATTTGTTGGGATTCTTCCTGGGGTGGGTTTGTTGGCATTCCTCCTGGGATGGATTTGTTTGGATTCATCCTGGGATGGATTCGTGACCGTGGTGGTTGAGAACCCAAAGCTTGATAGAGTTCCTAAAGAATCCCCCAGGTGATCTTTGATTTTAGGGTATTTTAGGGACTTTTTTCCCCCCAAATATCTGCATTTTGGCTTTCCTGGTTCAGGTGGAGATTGGGATGTCGGGTGTTATCACAGAATCCTGGAATGCTTTGGGTGGAAAGGGACCTTAGAGCCCATCCAGAGACACTTCCCACCATCCCAGGGTGCTCCAAGCCCCATCCAGGTTGGCCTTGGACACTTCCAGGGCTCCAGGGAACTCAGTGACATCAGCTGTTGGTTTCACCATCCCTGGCACTTCCCATTACCAAGCCAAGTTCTTCCACCCTTATCCAACATTTTCCTGATCAGATTTTACTTCAGCTGCCCCCATCAATGCTGAGATTAAATTTACTGCTGGCAACAACCCCCAGCAGGAATTTTGCTGTTTCCAACACGTGTTTTTCCATTTTTTAACATCCACTTGCCATTTTCCAGCCCTCAGCTGACCAGCCTGGGAGAAGGATCCCAATTTAATGATTCCCTCCCAGATCCTGCAGCTGCACCATAACTCACAGAGCAAGACCTGATTTTCCTCCTGGTGCTGCCTCAATCCCCGAATTCCTGACTCTCATTTGTGTCCCTCAGCTGTGCTCCCATGGGTGTCTGCTGAGGGACAACTGGGAATAATGGGAAGCATTTGTCATCCCTAATAATTCCCTGCTTTTTTTGGCTCCAAACACTCCAAACCCAGCAGTTTTCCACCACATCCATAACGTGGATCACGGAGCAGCAGCTCTTACCTAAAAGCTGCTGCTGCCAAGGAAGATGGATGGGATTTCAGAGCAGGTTGGAAAGCACAATTCCTTAAATTCCTGTTGTTTGTGGAGCCTGAGCCAGGAGCACTCAGACATCCCGGAGCAGGTGACGCCAGCCTGGCAGCAGCAGGGTCAGGGACCTGTCCCCATCCCAAGGTGCCACTGGAGCAGGGAATGGAGATGGATGCTGGAGCTGGATCCTCCCCATCCATCACTGTCAGCCCTGAACAGACAAAATCCTTCTCCTTTTCCAGCAGCAAATCCGTGCCCCTCATCCCCACATCTCTGATGGCTCTGCTGCACCTGGGAGTCACTGTAATTTGGTTATTTTGGAGCAGAAATCCATCAAGGTTTGAATTTTGGGATGAGCCATTTCCAAGAGGGAAGGAGTGTATTCAGAAAATAAGTTTCAGTTTGCAAGGTTGGGGTTAGTTCCTGTTTTTTTTTGTGATTTTTTAATCTTTTTTGTACCTGAAAGCACAGGTGTGAATGTCAATATCCTCCCAGCACCAGTTTGTGCCTCTGCCTTCATCCTCTTCCTTCCCCCAAATTCTCAAACCTTTCCCAATCCAGCAGTTTCATCTTGCACTTACACATTAAAATAGGATTTTATGTCTGTTTGGAGCACTTCTAGTGAGTGCCATGATGAGGGAATGGGGCTGCAGAGTTTTGATGCTGGAATTTATTAAGGTTTTGTTTGTGAATGCTGAAAAAATAATCTGGTTAAAAGAGAGGTGAGGTGAATGAAGGAAATTATTTTATTGTATATTAGGCATAGTTTATTAATTTGATCCTCCAAAAGGAAGATGTTGTAGGACTAAGGAGAAACAGTGAATTAAGCAGACCCCAAGATCCAGGTATTCCATGTTTCCCTCATGCGGATATCCCCTAATCAGCAGCATTTTTGGTGTGAAAGAGGTGAAAAGAGCAGAGCAGCCATGTTGTAAAAATCCTTTTGCGTTGCTTATGATGGGAGAAACCTGTGGAAAATCTGAGCTGTTTTCCATGGTTTATCCTGGTGAGACCACGGAGTGTCCAGCTGGGTCAATCCTGGAGGAGATTCAGGGTGCTGAGGGGTCAGGGAGAGCATCCTCTGGTATTTTCCAAGGTGTTTGGGAGCAGCTTTCCATGGATTTGAGTGCTTGGATGGCACCAGTGGCTCCAGGGAAGGGCTGGAGGTGGATTTGGGATGTGTTGTAGGGCAGGAGTTGGGATGGTGAGGTTCTCTCACCCCCTTTTAAACCTGGACTAAGGCACAGCTTAAATGACCTGCCTGAAAAGACTCAGTGGGGCACATCTCCTTGTGTTTCCGTTTAGGAGCCACTTCTGGGTTAAAAAGAAGCAAAAAACCCTGGAGAGGGGAGAAAAATCCCAAAGATTTTTTGGAACCTGTAAATTTCCTTTTTTCAGAAAAGAAATTTAATTTTTTTAGACATTTTTTTGTCTCCCAGGATGCAGCCATAATCCAAGATTTAACAATGCAATGGGATTTTTAAATGCCTACATGCCCCGCTCTGCTCTTTTTGAACTGATAAATCCCTATATATATATATATATATACACACACACATATATGTATTTATTTTATTTATATATATTATTTCATATATAAAATATATAAATATAATTATATATTTATATATAATATTTATATATTTATTTATATATAAATATATATAAAATCCATATATATAAACATAATTTGATAAATGCATAATTTTTCCATCTCCCCTCTACCTCAGACGTAGTGAGAATCAAATGGAACAACCCAGATTTGGGGATGTCAGCTGAAAAATCCCAAAGAAACGGGGCTGTTCTCACTCCTAGGAAGTCTTTCCAATCTCCATAACGGGTTCCAGCAGTGGCTGAGGGATTTTTACAATCCTCAGACCATAAAATGAGCAATTCCATAATCTCCAAACTATTTTAACTGCTGCTTTATGGGAAATTAAAAGAGCCCTAAAAATTTATATTTCAGATTACATTAAACACCCTATTTTTAGTCAGGCCCTCTCCTGGGGATCAGCCAGGCACACACCCAGATGTCTCTGCTGGAGTGAGGAATTCTCCATCCCAACAGATTGTCCCAAAATATGCCCACATGGATCCTGGCACAGCCCTTCCCCACCTCCTCCTTGGCTGCCTTATCCAGCTGGTGGGAATTTCTCACGTGGAAATCCTGGGATTTGGGGGAACTGCCGGGGTTTGACCATGATGCTGGAGTCATCCTCTCCCTCGGCATGATCCCAAGGACTCCCAGGTGTTCTTCCAACCTGTGATCCGTCAGGGATTGGAGTTTGTGGTGCTGGAGTTAGGATGTCCCTGACTGGTGTCTGTCCTGCGGCAGTGCACCAGGAAAAACCTGGATTTGGGGAAAAAATGGGAATGTTGCAGTGGAGAGATGAGAAGGTTTAAGAAGAAAGGATCAGGACAGGAATGTCCACCCCTCAGGTGCTGATCTCTCAATGTGCCTCAGGTCCTGGGGTCAGATTTGGGCACATCCCAACAGGAGAGACCCTGAGGGGCTGGAGAGTGTCCAGGGAAGGGAACGGAGCTGGGAAAGGTCTGGAGAATTCCTGAGGGAGCTCGGAAGGGGCTGCAGAATCCCTGAGGGAGCTGGGAAGGGGCTGGAGAACCTGTGGAGTTCCCTGGCCCAGCTCTTTAGCCAGTCCTATGGATTCTGTTCCACATTTCTTGGCATGCATCTCCAACATCCTTCTAAAGAGTTTCCCTCTCTTTAACTTGGAAAACATCTCGTAGTCAGCCCCAGGGGAGTCCCTCCCTGGGGCTGTGGGTGCTCCTCAGCCCTGCCAGTGTCCCATGACGGGGACCACTCCTTCCTCTGCAGTGACAGCACCCCAGGCCCATCTTTGTTCCATCAGAGGAACGTTTGATGGCGAGGGAGAGAAGTTTCTCTTTAATCTGACCCAGTTCAGAGTGTTTTGGGTGACTCCTCCCTCTTCCCACAGCTCTCTGAAATTACCCAGATGGGAATGAGCTCTGAGAATTCGGGCTGTAATGGGGAACAGCTTCAGAGCGGGGTTGTGTGGGAATGCTGTGGGAGAAGGAGAAGCTCAGTGTGGAAATTGGGTGAAGAAGAAGCTCAGGGTGGGAACTGGGATCTTCTCTCTGTTCCTCTTGCCTCCATTCCTCCCCAGCATTTCTCACTTTTTCCCACCTGTGAGCTTCTCCAGAATCCATGGATTTGTTCTTCAGCCTCAGTGTCCTCAAGATGTCATTTTGTTCCTGGGGTACGGAACAGGAGGTTCCATCACTTGGCCTTTCTAGGATGGCCTTCCAAGGCTTTATCTAAGGAGGTCCCATCACTTGGCTTTTCCAGGATGGCCTTCCAGGGCTTTATCCAAGGAGGTCCCATCACTTGACCTTTCTAGGATGGCTGTCAAGGTTTTATCCAAGGGGTTCCCATCACCTGGCCTTTCCAGGATGGCTTTCCAAGGCTTTATCCAAGGAGATTACTTGGCTTTTCTAGGGCAGCCTTCCAAGGCTTTATCCAAGGAAGATGACTTCAAGATCTCCATCCTTCCTTGAGGTATCCTGATTCCTCAGTGGTCAAATGCCCTGATGTTATCTGTGGCCACGAGCAGATTGGTCCATGTTCCCTTCCCTGAGAGCTGCTTCAGCCTCCATCCCAGAGGTGCTATCACAAATCCCGTGTAATTCTGAGATCTTGCCCTCAGTTGATATTTTTGAGGGATGAAGTCACGTCTGGGTCCATTTTTACCTCTCAATCCATGCAAGGCCCCGTCCCCGCGCGCGCAGCCGTGCCAGGGGCACAGGGAGATCCCCCCGTTGGCTGTAATTAATTAATTTACAGTGGATGTCTCTTTTCTGCCGTGCCTTTGAACTCTTTATTCTTTGTCCATTGTAAAGGGCTTAACGGTTCCTGTTCCTTGATTCTTTCATCAGTGAAATGTTTTGGAAGAGAGGTTGGAGTCCCCCTGTGACCTGCCCTGGGTGGCCCAGGCCTGTAGACCTTGCAAAGACATTACTTTTTTGGCCTGAACACAAACCCCTCAAACCTTTAGCCTGGCTAAATGCTTTGTACAAACAGCCGCATACTGATCTGCTCTATTCTCTGGTGATTTTCTGCTCAAGGGGCTGCTCTGTAGGTTGCTTGCTATGTTTGCCACTTGCCTTGGTCGTGAAAACAGAACAATGAACGAATCCGACAGTACTGAAGCCAACACTGCGCTCGGTTGTTCCGAGGAAATTATCCTGAAATCTGCTTGAGGAGATTAAACCCAAGAAGAACTGGCTGTGTCTGTCCTCTAAAGCCCCGCTCTCCTCTTTGTTTGCCCTTTTTTGCTCCGAGACTTTGTTCATTCCTCCTTCAGAATGGGTTGGTGGCATTGGTATGTAAAGTGTGACCTGTGATTACAGGAGGTGCAGCTCCTTCTCCAGCAGCCCAGGGGAAACATTGCATTCATTCCTCTGCAGCTTTTCTGAGTGTCTGGGCCGAATTCCTGCTCTCCTTTCTTCTGGGATATGAAAAATATCAGCTCCTACATCATTCTTTCTGGAACATAAAGAATATCAGCTTTTACATTATTTCTCCTTGGACACAAAGATTATCAGCTCCTACGTTATTTCTCCTTGGACACAAAGATTATCGGCTCCTACATAATTTCTTCTGGGACACGGGGAATATCAGCTTGGATGTTGTTTCACCTCTTGGATGTCAATCATAGAATCCCAGAATTGTAGGATTTGGGCTGGAAAGGACCTTAAAGACATCTCATTCCAGCCATGGGCAGGGACACCTCTTGCTAGAAGGTTCCAGAGCTTTGTTAATTCAGTGTTGATGAATCTTTTGATGAGAATTGCTGTAAATTGTGTTGGCTCAGTGTGTCACCATCCTAAATTTTCAAGTGTCACTCCATAACTCTCCTGGCTTCATCCAGTAGCTCCCTTAGGAACTCCTTATATTGGCTTGGGATGGAAGGGACCTTCAAGACCATCTCATTCCATCCATGGGCAGGGCCACCTTTCTCTAGAAGCTTCCAGAGCATTATTAATTCAGTATTTTGGTGAAAATTGCAGCTTAAATGAGTGTTGGCTCAATGTGTGACCATCCTAAGTTTTGAAGGGCAGCGTCACTCCATACTCTCCCAGCCTTCCTCCAGTAGGTTCCTTAGGAATCACTGATTGGTTTGGGATGGAAAAAACCTTAAAAGCCATCCAGTTCAGGATGGAAAATACCTTAAAGGCCATCCAGTTCCATCCTGTCCATGGACAGTGAAACGTGGGAAGAGACAATGGGCAAAGACAGCTAAAGGTGAGCTGCTAATGAGCAGCCGTGTCCTGGGATGAAATCTCTCTTGGGATGAAATCTGTCTTGAGACGAAATCTCTCTTGGGATGAAGTCTGTCTTGGGATAAAATCTGTTTTGGGATGAAATCTGTTTTGGGATGAAATCTGTTTTGGGATGAAATCTGCCTTGGGATGAAATCTGGCTTGGGTTTCTCACAAGCAGCCGACAGCGGTGATAAATTCACCAGCCTTGTGAGAACATTCACAATCACAGGCATTTTCTCATGAGGATTTGAAGTTCATGCTTTGGGGAAGATCTTAAATTTCCCAACTCCGTGTGTGCTCCTAAATAGATGCTGAACAGCTGTGAGGCCCTTGATCCAAAATAGAAACTCGTTTTCCTCGCAGTCCTTCCAAGGTTTCTTTTCCAGGATTTCTCCAGATGTAATCAGGAACATGAGATGACCCCATCCTTGGAGGGCAGGACATCGTGGTTGGGTTCCTCAGCCCAGGGAGATCTCTGACCCTGAGCCACCCAGAGGAGTTTCACCTCTTGAGAAGGTGCTCAAGCACCATTTCTCGTTTCCAAACGTTTTTAGTTTCTCAGGTATTGTGCTTTCCCAAAGTGTTTTAGGATTGATGTGGCTTTCGGGATAATTGTTCCAGATGGGACAGTGGGGTGTAGAGGGAATGTATAAAGATGATTTATCCCTTGCAGATCAGAGTCAGAGGGTTTGGTTGATCCTCCCTCCCTGCTGGCTCAGGCAGGCTGCAGTCAAATTTTACAGCAAACTACATTAAAATGCCTTTGCAGTTAGGATTAATTAAAACAGTTTTTGAGGGACACATGTGAAGTTACTTTGGGCTCTTTGCACCAGGAGTATTGTGGGATTGGTCAGTGGAATTGGCTGGAGCTGAGTAGCTCTGATCTCAGGGAATCATGGAATGGTTTGGGATGGAGGGACCTTCAAGATCATCCAATCCCATGTTCTGCCATGGGCAGGGACACCTTCCACTGTCCCAGGGTGCTCCAAGTCCCCAAGTCCAACCTAGCCTGGACTCTTCCAGGGATCCAGGGGCAGCCACAGCTGCTCTGGGCATCCTGTGCCAGGGCCTCACACCCTCCCTGGGAAAGAGAAGAACTTCATGTTCATCCCACTCCCATCCTGGGCAAAACTCCAAAGGCACAACCATGGATTGTTCCCACTGACTTTGGTTTGTGCCTTTTCTATCCAAAATCCAAACATGAACAGTCAAGTCCATAATTTCTGTTTTTATTTGTTTATCACTCCCTTTGAGTCATAACTTCAGACACAAGCAATGATTTCCCAGCCGTGTTCGCTCCTGTCCTGCAGCGGTTGTCACTTGAGTGATCACTGCAAAGATGAGCGATGGTTTCAATCTCAAAGCTCTTCTGGCATCTGAGACTATTAAAAAGCAGAATCTGAGAAGTGTCCCCTGTGCCCCTGGAGGTGCCTGTGTCTGGCTTGAAGGATGTTCTCCATCCCAAGGTTTTAATGGAAGGTGGAGCAAGGGAGCTGATTAATAACCCTGCTTTGCTTCCCGAAATGAGGCGGTTGAGGGACAGGACTGAGTCCTGGTCTTATAGTCATTAATCTCTTCTTGTTAGAGCCAAGGGGCTGCTCCGTGATTGGGCTGCTCTAGGAAAGCTTTGGAAATGGGAGCGTGATGATTTATGTTCCTGATTTTGTGGCCCTGGCTTGGAAATGGGAAAACTTTTGGGAGGACAAGTGTTCAAGGCGAAGACCACCTGACATGAAATCGCTTTGTCCATTGGTGCCTCTGGTTAGTCATGGAGACAAAAGGCAAAATCCTCCTTCCATATTGCCCAGCCATCCTTAATCCTCATCTCTGTGGAGCTGTTGGAGGGACCCTGCAGGGTGAAAACTGGGATAGATGGGCGATAATGGACCATGCAACTGAAAAATCTGTATTTGGTGAATATTTCCCTAATTTCTCCCTTTTTGCCATCACACCTGGCTTCATCCCAAGAAAACATTTCATTCTTCCAGCACCTCCAGTGCCTGCAGGAGCCACACAACTCAACCCCAGGCAGGTGCTGCCCCTCGAGCCTTTAAGTTGTGGCCTCACAACCCAGGTCTGCTCAGCGCCGAGAGGTTGTGAGGAGGGAGGAGATGAAGCTGTAACTGCAGAGGGTGAAAATGAAGTGAAGTTGGGCAGAACCAAACTCAAAAGACACCCTGGGATGCGTGCAGGCGTCGGCTTCATGAGCATTCCCAAGGAAAAGCTGCTAAATGCCACAGAAGAGCCAAGGTCCTCTAAGATGGATCAATTCAAGCCTCTTCAGCGGTTTTAGGTTCGGCTTAAAGAATGGATTAGGAGAAAAATTAACAACCAAAGTATGAAATTTTGGCCAGATTAGGCTGGAAGGAGATAAATGTGGCCTTGGAAATATTCTCTTCGCTTTAGAAGCCAACGTTATTCAGTTGTCAGATGTCTTCATCCACCAGAAATAAAAATGCCACCCAACGGCCGCGAGTCTCCGTGTTTGGGCTGACCAAGAGGCGCCATCACCAGATCATGCAAATAATCTGCTGCCTGATAATTAATGACGCGGCCGGGCATATTTTTTTGATGAATGCTCATGGAGCCTGGTGACAGGCGTGAAATTAGAAAATTCCTTCAGCGCCCTAAAATATAAATAGCTTTCGGAACTGAAAAGAGTTTCACAGCTGAAGATTTTATTGTGTTGAGAGGAAAAACTTTTCCACCCCCATCCCCCCCTTTCTTCTGGGCGAGTTGTTTGTCCGTTCACAAAACAAATACTCTGAAGCCTAGTGCGGCTCATGGGAATAAATTTCAGGTCGAATTAGTACAGTTTCCTTGCTGTCAGGACGGTGGAATTAATGGTGTTTTGATGACACGAATTTTGAAGGGCGAACAAAGACGCTGAAGGGAGGGAGACATGACTCCTTAGAAGCGCGGTCCTCCTCTCCCCCAGCCTCTCTTGTCTTCCCTGTCATCCGTCTGCCAATCTCCCTGTCCATGGTTAGTTAAAGGCGCTTTTTATCCTCTTTTCTTTCCCACAGAGTTTGCCAGATCCGGCCCAGTGCCTGGGTTCCAAGGGGACACGCTGCAGTTGGCCTTCATCGACTTGAGACAAGTAAGTCTTTGTGTTTTTGTTTTTTGTTTTGCTTTTAAGATGTGTGACTGAAGACCATCAGGTCTTAAGGGAAGGGAGAGGAGGGGAAACGGCGTCAGTGATTTACGCCAGAGACCTATATTTCCCCCCTCCTCCTCCTCCTCTCGAAGCCACCTCCTCACTGAGCGCTCCTGGAGATGGTGGAGGTGAAAAGGGCTGGTGGAAGGGGGCGAGGAAGAAAGCCAGGCCTGACCCTGGCCAACGGGACCATTGTGCTGCCCTTGGCTCCTTGGCGGAGGGACTGTGGCCGGTGCCGAGCAGGTGCTGGGAACAGAGAGAGCAGTGATGCAGAGCCCGCCCGCCTCAGGGACCTTTGTTCCCAGAGAATGCCCACAGAGGCGTTTGCGAGGGCGGAGGAATTTGCATTCCCCTGTGTCCGTGCCCGTCCGTGTCCCCTCTCTGTGTCCTGCTCTGTATCCCTTGGCCACCCCCCTGTCCGGCCAGCAATGACAAAAGTGGCTCTTGGGGATGATGGTTGGGGAAGGCTCCACCCATCGGTGGCCACCTCTGGAGGGGGCCCTGTTTGAGCCAAGTTGACCATAGCAGGTACTGAGGCCTTTGTGAGGCTTGGCAGCCAATTTTGGGAAAAGGGCCATTCTGGGGAGTCATTTGTTTGGGGAGAAATGGGCATTATTGATACACTAGGCTGGGGGGAAAAGTGAGGTGGTCCTGTCATCTCTTGGCACTGAAGATGGATGAGTTGGAGGGAAAGTCTGAATGAAGTAAGACTCAATGACTGATGCTTCTCTCCTATTAAAACAATCTTTTTTTGTCTGTTAAACCCCCCTGGCTTTGTTCCTGCTGCCATCATGATGCAGTGCCTCTTGTTCGCGGGGTTGACGTAGTTTGCATTCTGAAAACTTTCGGGTGCCGAGGGTATTTCTTAAATCTGCATAATCCCTTGTATCGATGATCTTGCCCCTGCCTCTGATTCATGCTGGAGCTGCTTTCAACCCGCCAGGGTTTGAGAACTCCTCAGATTCCAATTGATGTGCGGGGAGCCATCTGTCATCCCACGACACTTGTGTTAACTTTAATAACATCAAGACGCCACTTTCTGGGCCCTGGCCCGCCAGGAACTGCCAAATTTGTTTGCAAGAATGGTCCCAGCAGCTCCATGGGAGAGGTGTGCGTTATCACCAGGCTGTGTTGACACTTTTATCTTCATTAGCTCCTTGGCGCTTTATTGACTGCAGTGCTCAGCGCGGCCGCGGCCTCCTGGGTGTGAGGGAATGTGGAGGCCCTGGGCCTTTTCCAAGCTCCAGGCTTGGAAATGAATGTGGGGATTTTGGAGAGGGAACCTGAAGCTCTTGGAAGAGTGAAAAGCCTGGAAATGTCTCAGTGAGGTCAAGCCAGTGAAATGTTCATGTGGTTCATAAGTACAAAATGCAGCCAAAGGGACCCAGCTCGGGTGAGGAGGAGGAGGAGCAGGAGCCTCCTCGGTCCTTCCTCCTCTGTCCAATGTGTGTCCTTGGACACGGAGGTTTTGTCATTGTTCCAGGAGTTTTGTTCTTGCATTTAAGAACATTGTTCTTGCTCCCAAGTTTTGTTCTTGCATTTAAAAGCAGCAGCACCTTCGAATCTCAAGGCCAGGTTGGACAAGGAGCAGATTGAAGGATCCTGGGACAATGGGACTGTGGCACATGGAAGGGATGGCACTGGGTCGGCTTTGAGGTCCCTTCCCACCCAAACTGTTCCAGGATTCTGTGATTATACAAGGAGAAAGGGGAGATACAGGATGGGAAGTCCTGGATCTCCTGGGTAATGGATGATGATTGATGAGGGGAAAATCAAGTTGTTGTCCAGATAATGGAGAAGAGCTGACCCATCCCTGACTTATCCAGTGGCATGGGAAGATGAGGCAGTTACCCCTCCCTGCTCCTGTCCATGACCTGACCTGGTGGCACGTTGGAATGTGTCACCAGACCTCATCCAAACAAGGCTCTCTGTGGCTACCAGACCTCCTTTGAATGCTCCCAACACTTCTTGTTGGACTGCAGCTCCAGCTGGGAACAGAGAAAGGTGGGAAGGTCATGGATGAAGGTCTTTCATTGTTCTTTGACTTGTCTTGACATTTCTCTTGTTGGACTTGGCATTCTTTCTCTTTTAAACCATGAAATTAAACTGAAGCAGGATAGATTAAATGGGATATTGGGAAGGAATTGCTCTCTGTGAGGGTGGGGAGGGACTGGGATGGAGCCCATGGCCTCCCAGAGCAGCTGTGGCTGTCCCTGATCCCTGGAGGTGTCCAAAGCCAGGTTGGACTTTGAGGCTGGGATAGTGGAAGGTGTCCCTGTCCATGGCAGGGGAGGGAGTGGGATGAGATTTAAGGTCCTTTCCAACTCAAACCATTCCATGATTCTGTGAAATGTCACATCAATGTTGGTTTAAATGGAATGACCCAGCTGGGGGAAGGAGGGAGGAGAAATGACTGGGCAAAAATTCACCAAAGTAGGGAAATTAAAGAGATTTCCCTTCCCAACATGTTTCAGTAGGAGCTGTTGCAGAACATTTGTAAATCCGAGAAAATTTTCGCTGTAATGGGAGATGATTATGGGAGTGACCAAAATTAATAAAAATATGAAGTGATAGGAAAATGTGGTGACTTGGTTTGTGCCTTGGTGCAGATTCTTGTAGTGGGAAATAAACCCTAAAAAGATGTCACTGTTTAAAGGTATCAGAGTTTGTCCTTGTTCAGAGAGCAGACTCAAGTTTTTACATCAAAATCCTGGTTTTCCCCTTGTGCCCAATGAAATCAGGAATAATTCCATCCTTGTCTGGAAAAGAGGAAGAGTTGAGCCCAGAAAATCAAAATCACTGTTTTGAGCAGGCAGAGATGTAAAATGGGGCTTGTTGTCCTATTCTGGGACAATTCTAAATCCATAAATACCCTTAATGAAGTCATGAAGGAAACCCACCCCCATCTCAAGTCCTCCTGCAGGAGTGAGACTCAAATATTTCAGGTTTTACAAGGAGGGAATATTTGCTTTTCCTCCTTCCATTTTAAACGTTGCTCTTGCACACTCAGTGCTGTATTTTAGAAATCTAAAATTAATTTAGTCCCTTGCTGAAATTTGAAATAATGAACTCCTCTGGATCTTCACCAAACACCCCTGAATGTCCAAACACCACTGGAGATCTCCAGGTGCTCTCAGGTCATTCCCAGTCCCGCACGTGGAACCATTCCCTGTTTTCCCCACAGCTGGAAGTGTTTCAATTTTTGGTTTCCATGGGTTTGTTGTGAGGACGTTGGTGCAAGAGGAGGGTTTTGTGCTGGTCCCTGAGGTGCCTGCAGTCCCTGGCCACGCTGATCTCTCCTAGAAGCCAGATCAGCGCTCGTGGCCGCCTTCCAAGGAAAATCTGCATCCAGCACTTGAAGAATTTCACTCTGGGCTCCAGGGAGGGAACGTGCTCAGTGATGAGAGCTCCCTCCTCCCAGCCTCTCCTTCTGTCCAGTGAGTTACAAATCCTGATCCTCTGCAAGTGCCAGCCTGAGCTCTGAGGGATGTTTGGACCGAGGCAGGTGGGAACCCACCTGGGCTGAGGCACCTGGTTGTCCAAGGGATGGGGATAGGGGGGGTTCCACTCCTCTCCCCCCAAAATTTTCTGCTTTGCTTTATGCAGACTTGGTGGGTTTGAATTTCAGCATCAGCTCCTCAAACCCCATCAGTGGGGTTAAGACAGGCAAGGTCAGGCTTAGGTGGGATCTTGGGAAGGAATTGCTGGCTGGGAGGGTGGGCAGGGGCTGGGCTGGAATTCCCAGATTTGCTGGGGCTGCCCCTGGATCCCTGGCAGTGCCCAAGGCCAGATTGGATCCATCTGGGACAGTGGGAGGTGTCCCTGCCCATGGATGGGGTGGAATGGGATGGGCTTTAAGATCCAACCCAAACCATTCCATGGTTCATCTGGGAGTGGGAGCCTCCCAAGGAATGGGATGAATTTAAGGTCCCATCCAACACAACGTATTCCATGACTCTGCTACTGCTTGTCCCATGGGAAGTGCTTTGTTTGTGTGTTTTCCCTGTGTTGGGATCCAGCTGTGGTTATTGTGGGATCCTGCTGGACCCCAGCCAGCTGGGAATGGGAAGTCTCCCTCCAGTGAGTTCATTTTTCTCTCATTACCCTTGGTCGAGACACTTAATAAAGGAATGATCCCCTCACGAACACAATTTCCTTCCATCCCTGCTCCGTGATGGAATCGTGGAATGGGTGGGAAGAGACCTTAAATCGCATCCCATTCCACCCTGCCATGGGCAGGGACACCTCCCACTGTCCCAGGGTGCTCCAAGCCCCAGTGTCCAACCTGGCCTGGGACACTTCCAGGGATCCAGGAGCACCCCTGACCTCTCCCAGGTTTCTTCTCTGTCCTGGCCTGTGTGCAGTCCCCAGACGTTCCCGTTTCCTCCAGCCTTTCACCTTTTTATCTAAAAATGAGAACCAAACAGAGGAGCAAAGCTGCAGTGTGAGCTCATCCCTTAGCCTGACATTCCAGCAGCCTGGATTCCTGGGCTCCGTGCCTGGATTTGAGGAACCACCTGCTCTCTTGGAGGGAGCAGCCAGTGTGAGGTCGCTCTGGGAGCTCCAGTGGTGCTGGAACGGTGGGCATCCAGCCTGGCTTCTTATCAAATACCAGCTGATAAATCAGGTGGTGGGAATCCTCTGGCTGGGTGTCTGGCTGCTCTAGGGGCACTGGGAGGCCTGGAATTGTGTCCTTGTGTCAGGCACTGGAACAGCTCCCCAGGGAATGGGCACATTCCTGAGGCTGATGGAGCAACACTCCCAGGGGTGCCCAGGGTGGGATTTTGGCGTGTCCCAGGAAAGGGAAGGAGTTGGACTCAATTTTGTGGGATCTCTTTCCACTCAGCACCTCCCATGAGATGTATCCCTGTCTCCTACTGCTTCCATCCCCAGGTGGTGGCTGAGGGAAAGCTCTTGGGATTTGGGCTGAAGATCCCCTTGGTGTGATACTGGTGGCTCTGGCCACCTCTCAGCTCTGTCATTTGTTATGTTGGTGGTGGGAAGGTGGAGCCAGTCCCTCCAATCCCTCCATGGCAGCCTCCAGGATTCCCTGAAGGTTCATTCCCACCAGGCAGGGAGCTCAGGGTTGTTTTTTTTAACTTGTTTTTGCATTTTACAGCTAAATGTGTTTCCCCAGCCCTGCAAAGTCAGGAGATGTTTGGGGAGCAGAGTGAAAACAAGACTTTGGGTGAGCCCAGAGCCATCCTGCTCAGCAAACTGGTTTGGCCAATCCTTGTCAGCTGGTTTTGCTGGGAGATGGGGCAGGAGCTGAGCAGCGCACGGAGGGGATGATCAATTATCCCAGCTCTCCCGCCGAGGTGTCTCCTCCCGCATGTCCCTGCTTGTGTCTCCAGGCTTTCTGCTGGGAGAGCAGCTCCCACGGCTTTGTTGCCATGTTAGTCACTGGATGCAGGAGGGCAGGGATGGAAAGGTGACTCACGAGGGGTTTTCAGCTCATTTCAGTCACTGCTTTTCATCTCCAAATTGTTCCCTTGGCTCCAGCCCTGCTCCCCCACTGCCTTGCCCAGCCTCAGAGCTTGAGTTTTGAGTGAACTCTGAATTCCAGGTCTCGGAATTCTCTCCCTCTGCTCTGGCTAAGGAGGGATCTGAGTGCTGGATTTTGTCCAGGGAAGCTGTGGCTGCCCCTGGATCCCTGGAATTGTCCCAGGCCAGGCTGGACACTGGGGCTTGGATCCCTCTGGGACAATGGGAGATGTCCCTGTCCATCCCAGAGGGTTGGGACTGGATGATCTCCATGATCCCCAATCCAGCCCATTCCGTGATTTTGAGAAGCCAGGTTGTACTTTTGGGGTTCTGTTCACCTTCACTGTTTAGGGCCCTTTGCCCTAAATTCTGGGGCATTTTTGCCACAGAAAGACAACATTGGAATTTTGCTTCTTTTTAAATTTATTATCAGCACAGAATCACTCAGGTTGGGAAACACCTCCCAGATCATCAACCAACCAGCAACCTCTGCCATTCTCCCTGTTTTCCTGCATCTTTCACTCCTGTGGATTCTGTCCTGGCTTAACCCTTTCACCACTCTTTCTGTGGCCTCTGCCACTCTGTCCTGTCCAGCCCAGTGATCCAAACCCCTTTTCCAGCTCTGGATCCCTGCCTGCAGCTCCCAAACGTGCCAAGGGAAATGCTGAATTCCAGAATTCCGCGAATCTTTCCTGGCAAACACCTGAAGCACTCAGGAAACAGAGGTGTGAAGACACAGGTTCCAGTGTCAGCCCTAATTCCTCATTTCCCAGCAAGGAGAGAGAGGTCGGAGCCAGTTGGATCATTACCCTTAAATCCAGGATTTTTCTGTTCAGATCCTATCTCCAGGCTCTTAATTACTCCAGTGGCTCCTCTCCAAGCTCCTTATACCAGCTGATATCTCCTGGATCATTTATCCAGCGTTATTAATCACCTTCATTAAGATGGTGCCCACAGGCCATCGAGAAGCGCCCGTTTTGCTGCTTCTTGCGCAAACACGAAGCCCTGAAGAGTCTGAGGACATAATGGAGAGCAGCAAGGGCAGGTGCCTGACTTCCAGCTGAACTAATTACTGCTAATTAAAGGATATTTTGTTTCCTAACACCCCTGAGTGTGATGGAGGCTTCTCTAGGCGTCCATAACCACATCAGCTTCCCAGAAGTTGTTATTATTGTTATTAATATTAATATTATCCCCTTCATCCTCTGTCCCACCTTTCTACTTCCAGAAACCCAAATTATACTGGCTTTCCTGAATGTCAGGTTGCCTGGGGGAGCCAAGGCTGCAGTTAGTTCCTGGTGGACCTCAGACGTGGCTGAGTGTCCTCTCCAAGGTCAGGGAGAAGTAAATAATTTCATTAAGACAAAGAAACCACCTGAACGTTGGATTTCTCTCTCCAGAAATGCCTGGATTTGTTTTCTCAATCCATAATTGGAATTAATTTACCTTTGGAAATCTGTGAAGTTACAGATTGATTGAGTTAAAGGGCTGGACAGTCCTTTCCAGGAAGGAATCTTCCCCAATACCCAACCTGAACCTCCCATGGCACAACTTGAGGCTGTTTCCTCTTTTCTGTTGCTTTTTCACTTGGGAGAAGAGACCATTCCCCATTAAAGTATTGTCTCCATCTGTGATGGCATTCACAGGGGTTTTTGGATTGAGCAAAGAGACGAGGATCTGACTTCATGTTTCAGAAGGCTTGATTTATTATTTCATGATATATATTACATTAAAACTATACTAAAAGAATAGAAGAAAGGATTTCATCAGAAGGATGGCTAAGAATAGAATAGGAAAGAATGATAACAAAGGTTTGTGGCTCGGGCTCTGTGTCCGAGCCAGCTGACTGTGATTGGCCATTAATTAGAAACAAGCATATGAGACCAATCTCAGATGCACCTGTTGCATTCCATAGCAGCACAGATAATCATTGTTTACATTTTGTTCCTGAGGCCTCTCAGGTTCTCAGCAGGAAAAATCCTAAGGAAAGGATTTTCCATGAAAGATATCTGTGACATCCATCCATCCATCCATCCATCCATCCATCCATCCATCCATCCATCCATCCATCCATCCATCCATCCATCCCTCTCCCACCCCATGGCTCCCTAAAACACTTGGGAGAGGTGAAGAAACAGAAAGAAGATGGAGAAAAACCAAAATTATCAAACCCAAACCCGCAGGTGTTCAGTGAGGGACCCTTTTTGGATTTATTTCCTGCTCCCAAATTCACCTGATCCTCTTGCCTTGGTGTTCACGTGTGACCAACAGGTAGTGACATCAAAATGAGGGGTTTTCCCTGGAAAACCAACTGGATCTGGGTCAAAACATGTCCCAGGGCAGCTGGGAGACATCTAAGAAGTAGCAAGAGATGGTTGGGGACTCTTTTGGGGCCTCCTGAAGTTCAGGCTGAGCCCCAGCCCATGGCCCTGCTCTTCCAGTGGCCCCACACCTCTGGCACTGCTCACCCTTCCCGGAATTCCCATCGGGAATGCTGCTCCACTTTGGAGACCCATCAGAGATGATCTGTACATCCATTTTTCTTGCCCCCAGCATGGATCCACATGACCAGCCATGGGTTGTTGGGCAGGCAGGGATCTCTTGGGCTGCGGCCAGCCCAGCGCTCCAGGAAGAACATTCCAGAATCTTGGCCAAACCACTCTGTTTCTTCTTGTCAGGCTCTGGGCACTATTTTTTCTTTTTTTTTTTTTTTTTTTCCTCAGTGCCCAAATCCCAGCAGTGTTGGAGAAGGGCACATGGAGTGGTTTATTTGTTTTTAAATCAGTGTTAACTGCCTGACTCACAAAGGGAAGGATCCTCCAAAGTTTGGGCTGGAAATCCAAGCTGCCTCTCACTGTGCTCTGCAGAAAAGGGATGGGAAGAGGGCAGGAAACACAAAAGCAGGAGCTCAGAGCAGATTTAGAGCCTTAACTCTGATTTTTCCTGCCTTGGTGGGTTTAAACTGGTCTTGGTGTTGCTTTAAACCCATTAAAATCACACAGATCCCTCTCCCCTTCGGCTGCTCAGGCTCCAGAGCCATCACTCTCCATCCAGGAGGGATGCAGTGGCCTGGGGAGGACTTAAAAGTGCCTGGATGTTCCCCAAACAAAAAAACCCAGGGTGCAAACATGTCCTGTTAGCACTTCTGGGCGGCGGGGAGCGCTGCCGGGGTTTCTGGGCGCTGGGAATTGTGGAGCCTGTCGACACTTGGCCCTCTGGAACAATAAAAGCAAACAAACAATCAAACCCTCTGTCACTGGGAGCCTTTCAGACAAAGGGAATAAAGGGAGGAAACGAGGAGCTGGGGAGTGAGGAGAGGGGTTGGGACCTGGTGGTTGGATGTTGAATTGCTTGGGACGCCATGTGGGCAGGGCATGGGGCGGGTGTGGGTGTTGGGGCAGGAGGTGCTGAGGTGGCAGAGACCCTTCCCACAATAATCACGGAATCAGGGAATGGTTTGGGTTGGAAGGGACCCCAAAGATTCTCTCATTCCAACCCCCAGCCATGGGCAGGGACTCCTTCCACCATCCCAGGGTGTGCCAACCTGGCCTTGGACACTTCCAGGGATGGGAAGTGACTCCAGCCTGGTCTGGCAGAATTTTATGGCAGAACAAGGAGCCACTCCCAGGACTCCATGGAGAACTTCATCCCAAGGGACCTTGCACTCGGCCAGGAACGTGTTTCCATTGGGTTTTACTCCTCCAAGACTCAGCTGGAGCCTTTGGCTCCTCCTGAGCACCCTCTGGCTGCCCCCAGCCCACCCTCCCTGGAGCAGGGCTGTGCTGTGGGAACCAGGATCTCCTTCCTGAGATTCCTTCCCTGTAACTGCAGCCTCACATCCAGCCAGGAAAACAGACACCAAAGGGAGTTACAGAGGGCCCACATTCCCTTTATCCCACAGATTGGGGTGGGACTGGTAGGAACAGAGGGGACCAGAGGTGGGTGCCCTTCACCTCCACACCCCCGGCTGGGAAACCAAACCCGCTCCGGCAGTCTGGGAGCTGCCGCTCCTGGGGGATGAGGAGGAGTGTCCATAAAGGAGCTTTTATGGGGCTGTCTTTCACTGATCCAACCCTCACCTGGTGCCTCAGGAGGGGAACAGGAGCTCCTGTTGCTGCCGTGATGGGGCAGTGTTCCCGGGTTTCCTTGGAATGGGATCCCCCAGCTGAATCGCGGTGGGTGGCCAGGGAAGTTGTGCGGAGCTCTCGTGCCTTTGAAGCCATGGGGAAACTTTATCCCAGTGCATCCCTGTCATTCTTCTCCTGGTGACCTCTCGAGGGCAGCTGGATCATTTCAGAGCAGGGAAACTTTAGCTCCTGGAAAACCTTGGGGTGTTCTGCCAGCCAAGGAGTCGACTTGCTGGGATAACACCGTGGAATGAGGGACAGGACCGCTGGGGCTCTTCCCATCAAGGTGACTTTGGTTGCGAGGTCTGGGCCCCCATGTCCCTCTGGAATGAGGGATTAATTCCCTCCGAGACACTCAATCCCAGAGCAATCTGTTCTCGGAGTCTCCCATTGATTTTTTTCCTGTTGGATTTGAGGAGTGCAAATATTGAGCGGCGTTTACGGAGCGCTGGACACGTGGATTAGCAGGGAAATCGATGAGATAAGGTCAGTGAGGAAGGGCAGGGCACTGATGGGGACGAGGCAGAGGAGAGGGAGATCCACCTCTTCGTGCCTCCAGGGGTGGAGAGAAATTGTGGGAATGATGATGTGGAGCTGTGGGAGAATCCATCAGAGAGCAGATCACTTGGAATAGGTTAAGGATTGGGATTAAGGTGATTTTAATGTCGTATTCCAGCCCAGAATTCCCGGGTCACTCGAGGTAAAGGTGCTGCACATCCCACCCTTCCCAGATGTCATTTCAGTGATGGGTTGACAGCAAGGTGGCACTGTATAGCCAGGAACATCATACTGGGATCCATTCCAACCTTCCCATTGGATTCACGGAATCACAGGATGGTTTTTCAATTAATTAGCTCCCCTCCACCCTGGGATAAAAATGGCCATTTCCATTCCTGGAGGTTCTGCTGACTCCAGGGCGCGTGGGCTTGGATTAGCCACCGTTAAATCCATAAATGGGTTATTTTTAGGCTGGGTCTGCTAGGAGAGTTTCGAGGTTGGTCTGGTGAGAGTGGGAAGTTCTGTGCTCTGGCTCCAAATCCATTCCAGTGTTTAAGTGCAGATTTCCTGTAGAATTCCTATAGGAAAAAGGGTTGTCAAGCATTGGAACAAAACTCCCAAGGGCGGTGGGTGGAGTCCCCATCCCCGGGGAGATTTCAAAGCCCTGCAGATGTGGCACCTGGGGACATAGCCAGTGGTGGCCTTGGCAGTGCTGGGGAGGAGTTGGACTCGATCTTGGATGGCTTTTCCAGCCCAGGGAAGGAGTTGGACTCGATCTTGGAAGGTTTTTCCAGCCCAGGTGATCCTGTGATTGCCCAGGTGTGTCAGTGCTGCTGTCGGAGACGCCTGGAGCTGTCCCAGCTGTCCACGAAGGATGAGTAGATGGGACACAGGGTTTCCAGGGATTTGTGTCCCACTGGAGCAACAGCTGGCAGATGCTTTTTGGTGCCTGGAACAGCGCCAGCCCCGTTGGCTGGAGGAGCAGAGCTGCTGGCTGTGAGTGACGGGTGGGTAATCGGATGTGTGTCCACATCTGTCTGTCCTGACGGCAGAGCAGAGCTGTGAGGTCACAGCGCTGCTCCCAGGGGAGAGATGGCAGCTGAGGAGGGGATTGTGCTCCAGCTGTGCTGAGCCAGCTTCACTTCCCAGCTTTTAATGCGTTTCTTCCATTTCAGGGAGTTGGGATTTGGGAATTTGGTCTCCAAAAGGCTGTTCCTGTGGGGCAGAAAGGACATGGGCAGGTGGGAGTCAGGATCTGCTCCCTGTGGCACAGGACAAGAGGAAATGGCCTCAGGGTGTGCCAGGGACATGAATGTCCCATTCCAGTTGGATTTTAGGGAGAATTTTTTAAGGGAAAGGGATTTCCAGCCCTGGCACAGGAGTGGAGTCCCCATTCCTGGAGGGATTACGAAGCTCTGTGGATGTAGCACTCAGGGACATGGGGCAGTGGTGGCCTTGGCAGAACTGAGTGCCAATGATCTGAGAGGACTTTTCCAGTGTCAGGAATTCCATGATTCTGTGGTTCTTCACACCCGAAATGAACCAACCAGGAATGTCCTGATCTGAGCTTCTGTCCTTCAGGTTGACTTTGCATCCTGCCCTTTGATAAACCCAACACTTCATCCTGGAAATGGAACAAATTCTCCAAAGCATCACAGATTTAACAAGATCAGAAAGATTTTTTTTTAACAAGATTGGAAATCCTGAGTGCAATTTGCACTAAATATTGGCACAAGCACTTTCATTATTCCCTGTTTTTCTACATATCCTGAACAGCTCCATGGTGGGACCAGATGAGTGCCAAGAGGGCTCCACGTGCTGGGTGCACAAGGAGCAGGAGAGCAATTAACCTAATGGGCTTTAATTGCAGAATCATGGAATCGTTTAGGTAGGAAAAGACCTCTGGGATCATTGGGCCCAGCCTTTAATTGATGAAGATAGAGGTGGTCTGACCACCAGGGAACGGAGGGGGCCTTGGCTGCTCTGGGGGATTGGGGTGAAGCTGTGAGACTGACCAGAGGGAGGACACATTCCTTGGGACCAGCAGAATGTCCTGAGCTCCAGGGCTGTCCAGGCAATGTGGAGGGAGAGAGGATCAGGAAGGGGCTGCAGACCCAGGAGCAGCTGAGGAATGGATAGGATTTTGGGAAGAAATTCCTGGCTGGGTTGGAATTTCCAGATTTGCCGTGGCTGCCCCTGGATCCCTGTGAGTGTCCAAGGTTGGGGCTCAGAGCCACCTGGGACCATGGAGGTGTCCCTGCCCATGGAATGGGGTGGGAATGAGGTGATTTCAAGGTCTCCTCCAGCCCAAACCACTCCATGATTCTATAATTCAACCATTCCCTCATTAATCCCATCCCAGGAAGAAGAAACTCCCAGCCTTTCCCTTCTCCAGAGTAGTTGTGACTCCGACTCTTTGCAGAGCACTGCAATGAACTTTTCACTGCTTTGAGAATTTTCTTGCTCTGAAGCCAAACAAGTCCCAAAAATGCTGCAGTTTGGGGTTCCTGGGAAAAGCAGTGCATGGCATGGATTTGGTGCAGGAATGATAGGGAGATCCTGATGTTTATTCCCCGATTCCCATCCCTGTCCAAGAGAGGAAGGTTTAGAGGAGACATTGGAGCTGTTTTGGCTGAGATTTGAAAATGCTGCTGTGAGAATTCAGTCCCAGCACTGAGAGCCGTGCACCGGCTCTGACTTACAAAAAACAAATAAATACTGGAATAGTTGGTGTTAACTGGCCCATAAAAAAATAAATAAATACTGGAATAGTTGGTGTTAAATGGCCCAACTTCCTTGACCCAGCTCGTGTTTTCTGGATAATCCGCGGGGATGGCAGCGGTTGGCTCCTGTGAGTCACCCCGAGCCTTCCTCTTGCTTGAGCAAACCCTGACTTCCCTAAATAGGATAATTCAGCTCCCTGGCTCCCTTTGTGTCTTTTCTGATTAATTGGTCAAAATTTGGGCTTGGTTTGGCCAGACAGAGCTTTTGTTTGTGGTGCTTAATCGGGGTTTGTGTGTTTTGGGATGAGCAGCGCTTTAATTCCCGTGATTTTTGTTTGGGGTTTTTATTTGGGATCTTCCCACGAATCCAGGCCAGGTTGGATGAACTTGGAGCAGCCTGGTTGAGTGGAAGGGTCCCTGCCCGTGGTCTTTTCCAGCTCAAACCCTTCTGTGATCCCATAGAGTGCTGCGTGCTGGGCTGGGGTGGGGCTGGGAGTTCCTGGCGTTGGAAATTCTGGTTGCCGCAGATACGTGAATTTTATTTAAAGCCCTTGTGTGTGTTTTCAGCACGGGCTGGAGCCTGATGTGCTGAACACCGTGAAACAAAGTCTGGCTTTTGTCTTGCGTGGTGTCAGACAGACAGACAGGGCAGGAGCTGTAGGTGTGACCGAGGCTGTTGGCATCTCCCCATCCTCCTGTTCGCAGCCTCGGTGGAAGAGCAAACACTCCCCCGATCTAATCTCGTTAAATGTTCCCGGCTGTAATCCCTTAATTTGGCTGCTGACATGAGGGCTGCCGATGGGGAAACGAGGCGGGGATAGGCACTGACAGCCACGGGAGATTGGGATCTTTTGTTGCACGGATCAAGAGAACCTGAGAGCTCCGAGCCCCGCCGGGTTGTGCCCGTGACCAGAAATAGTCCCCGCAAATGAGTCACGGCTCCAAACCTCGCAGGGAACAGAAACCTTGCTGCAAATGCCTCGGTTTGTTCCCATCCTGAGCTGTTATCAGCCTCTGGGGAAGCCACGGCCTCTCCCTGCAGCCCTTCAGTGCCCAGAGGAGATTGAAGGGAAAGAGGGAGAGGCTTCCCACATGGGCAGGACATGAGGGAAGTGTCCTAAAGGAAAAGAGGAGAGGTTTAGGTGGGATCTGGGCAAGGAATTCCTGGCTAGGAGGGTGGGGAGAGGCTGAGATGGAATTCCCAGAGCAGCTGTGGCTGCCCCTGGATCCCTGGCAGTGCCCACGAGGTTGAACACTGGGGCTTGGATCCACCTGGGACAGTGGGAGGTGTCCCTGCCATGGCAGGGGTGGCACTGGATCATCTTCAAAGTCCCTTCCAACCCAAACCATTCCATGATCTTGAATATCTTTCCCAACCTAAACGATTCTGCGATCCTTCTCTTCTGCTGTAAAGAAACCAAAAAATGTCTTTTCTCCCTTTAATTTGCAGTGCCTTGGAAGCCAAGTGGACAAAGTCTATTCTTGCTCTGCTCCTCTTAATGCTTAAAAGCTGGAGGGGGGAGGGAATCCTGCCTGGAATGCAGCCCCTGTGCGGGATTGCTTTTCCAAAGTGTTTGAAAACAATCACTTCTGCAGGAGCGGGGGCTCGCTTGAACAGCCAGTTCTGTCCTGGAGACGAACATTCCGGGATGCCAGAGGAAAACAGCAGGGCTGGAATTCGCCTCGTGTTTGAGGTTTGAGGAGTTTGCAGCCGGGGTGGTTTTATATAGCAGCCCTCGGTGGAAACAGTTTGTCTGTCATATTTTTAGGTTCAGGGATTTCTTGGAGGTCACCCCGAGTTCAGGCTCCTTTCCCTCCTGCCCTGGTGGAGGTGGGAATTGGTGTTTGGAGTGACCAAAGCTGCTGTCACACCTCGTCCCTCTGGGCTGGCTGCGGCAGCAGGTTCATGGCATGAGTGTGCATGGCTCCTGCCCCAATTTGGGGGAAATTCTGCTTCTGCTTGATCCCTGGGGAGCTCAGAATCCCAAATTAGTTTGGGATGGAAAGAACCCTGAATTCCATCCCACCCCCTACCAAGGGCAGGGACACCTCCTGCTATCCCAGGTTGCTCCAAGCCCCATCCAGCCTGGCCTCGGACACTTCCAGGGGTGAGGAGTTCACAGCCTCTCCGCCAGCACCTCAGCACCCTCACAGGGAGGAATTCCTTCCCAAAATCCCATCTAACCCTGCCCTCTGTCTGTTTAAAGCCATAATTTAGGCCACTTAATTATCCCTCTGCCTTTCAGCCACTCGAAACTCCTTCCAAAGGGCCCTTAATAGAAAGCAGAGGAGCCTCCAGCACAAATTTCTCTCCAGTAGCACATTTTTCCTATAGATTATCCTTTAATTTTCATGGAGGGGAATGTTCTGCTGCTGTAAGGAGAGAGCAGAGCCCGTGTGGGGCTGCGTGCATAAAAACGTATGGAGTTACCGACTTTTCCAAGAGGAAAAGGTGATGTCATGGGCTGTGGAAAGAATATTTTTTTAATATTTTTTTATATTCCTTGCTCTCATCTGATCACGCTCAGTATATAAATAGTGGGGAGAGGCACAAGGCAGTGAAATGAAACCCACCTTGGGAAGGCTCCCCAGAGCTCCATGCTGGGGTCGGGCAGGGCTGGATCCATCCAGGGGTGTTTTCCAGCACATTAACAGCAGTGTGTGGAGCCATCTGTCACAGCCTGGAGGTGGCCAAGCCAGTCAGCAGCTCGTTAGGCAGGGCCAGGAGGAAAAAATTGCCCAGAAAATCAGGATATAATGGGAGAAGGGGAGACTGGAGGAAGCGGAGTCCGTGCGGTGCTGTAATTTACTCCCTCATTTAATATTGCTCCCCATCAGCCCTTTCCACTGGGAGAGCTGGGAATGTTCCCCTGGAGAAGGGAAGGCTCCAGGCAGGGCCTGCAGGGGCTCCAGGAGAGCTGGAGAGGGACTGGGGACAAAGGACAGAGGGACAGGACACAGGGAATGGCTCCCACTGGGAAAGGGGAGATTGGGCTGGGATCTTGGCAAGGAATTCCTGACTGGGCTGGAATTCCCAGATTTGCTGTGGCTGCCCCTGGATCCCTGGCAGTGCCCAAGGCCAGGTTGGACACTGGGGCTTGGATCCACCTGGAACAGTGGGAGGTGTCCCTGTGTGTGGGATCAGGATGATCTTGAAGGTCCTTCCATCCCAAACCATTCCATGATTCCATGATTTATGGATTGTTTTCTGGTTTGCTCAAGCACCAGCTCTGCATCTCCTGAGGCTGAATTGCCTTCTAGTCTGCAGAAGTAAAGTGGGCAAGAACTGAGAGGAGAAAATGTGAACTGGGGATGGTTTGGTTGAATTCCCTCATTTCTCACATGGGATTTGCTGCATTCCAGCCCCCAGTACTTTGCTCCAAGGGAATCCTCACGTTCTACACTCGTTTGACTCCAGTTATTGAGAAGAGTTGGATTTGCTTTGTTTTTCACTGGGCATCCCAGATCCAACCCAAGCTGGGCTTTGGGAACCAGACAGTTCAGTCAGGGAATCTTTCTGTACATTCTGAAGCTGTGGAGCCAGTCCAGCCATTGCAGGATTTTGGGGAATAATGTCAATTATTGCTCACTGTGAAGTTGCAGATTTCATCCCCAAGTGAGACATGGACAAGAAAGGGAAAGAAGTTCCCACGTTGATTTTGCTGCTTGACACTTCAGGTGGAGACCAAAGGGGTTTCTCCTGGGGTTTCTCCTTCCCCATGGAATTTGGGAGTTCCCTCCCACCCGGAGCTCAGGCTGATGGGATTCATGCTCTAGGTCTGACTGGAGCAGGGTGGGGAGTTTGGGCAGGAATTGAGTCTGGAATTGCAGCTTTGGGATTGCTGATCAGCCTGAAGGATGGGAGCCAAGTGTTGGTGCAGAATGTGCCATGAGGGGGAACCATGTGGATCCAGGGCTGGGAAGCTCCTTTGGATTCCCTGTGGGATCTGTTTGCTGGGTTTAAATCATTTGAGGTGGTTTTCCCTTAAACAAACCTTTTAATTCTCCTTTTATCAGACTCTGAGACCCCCTCCAGGCTGGGAAGGGGCAGGAGGGACCCCAGTAGGGCAGTTCCAGGCAGGAACGGGGTTCCCTTTGGGATGCTTTCTGTGGAACACCTGGAATGCAGGTTCCTTCAGGAATTCCCTCTGGAATATATCCAGGAAGATTTTCCCAGCTCCACGTCATGGGGACGGCTGGATGTTGTGGCAGTGAGCACCAGCAATTGTGCATTTTGATCTTGGCTTAAAGATGGCGACCTGGAATGGAAAATCCAGCTGGGAATTTTCCAAATGGGGCCAGCAACAGGTTTTTTTTTTTCTTGAAGTTTTGGGCAGAATCTGGCCGTTGATATTCATTAAAATCTTGGTGGTTTATGTTTAGCTACATTTAACTTCTACTCTAGTTGGGAATGCCGGGATATTTTCCCAATCCCAGGCAGATTCCAATATGTTTGAGCAAGCAGACTCATCTCTCTCTGCTCATTTTTGCCCTTGTTTTTTCTTTTTTATCACATTCTGTCCCCAAATCTCTCTTTTCCTTACTCATCCCTGCCTCATTCCATCCCATCTGCAATCCCTGGAGTTCCTTGAGAAGCAGGAAGGAAACAGATCCAAGATTCAGTAAGATTCTTAGAGTGGGATATCTGAAGTAACTCAGATTTTTCTGGGAAAAATAGGTATTCCAGAAGGTGCCCATGAAGAGTATTGGCCACAAAGAACCCTTGGACTCTCTCATGAGCAGGACTCAAGACTAAGACAGACCAGGTTCCTCAGGACCTTCTCCAGACACTCCCCAACCTCTGGGACTCCTTTCCCACCTTTTTTTCCCCACTTGGAAATGGTGTTCTTTTCCTCTGTATTTTCAGTGATCACTTTGAGAAGGTTCTGGGCCTTTTCTTTGCTCTGGACTTGCCTTTAGGTTGGAGGGTCCCAAAAATCAACCTCAGAAACTTCAGCTTTTGGTTTGGGACCATCGTGGTCCTGAAAATGTAAGTTTTTAATTATTAGATTGTAATTTTTTTTTTTTTTTTAATGAGAAGGTTCCACCTGCCCAGATTGTCACAGAACCATGGAATGGCTTGGGCTGGAAGAGATCCTCAAGGTTATCTCTTCCAAGCCTCTGCCATGGTGGGCAGGGTCACTTCCCACTATCCCAGGTTGCTCCAGGGATGGGATCCATCTGCTCCTGAAGGTCATTCTGAAGATTTGTGTTGGCTTTGGGTTGAAAAGGTTTGGGAAAGACCTGGCTGGTTGGCCAAGCTTTTCCACTATCCCAGGTTGCTCCAGGGATGGGATCCGTCTGCTCCTGAGGGTCATTTTGAAGATTTGTGTTTGCTTTGGGTTGAAAAGGTTTGGGAGAACGTTCCAACCCTGCTGGTTGGCCAAGCTTTTCCTTCTCATCCCAAGGAAGTGCCTCAGGATGAGCTTCCACATGGAATCCTGAAAAATCCACCACCGGTGCTCCTGATAATTAATTCTGGAAAGCAGAGGCTGCTCCTCTCCTGTTATCCCATTACTCCCATCCCTCAGACGTTCCCAAATCTCCGGCCCCGGCCCCGGCTGTGGCAGTTCTGCCAGGCTGGAATGTGACCTGTGGAGCAGGAAAGCCCCAGGAGTGTTCCAGTGCCCGGAGCAGAGCCCTACCCCAGCTCTCTGCCAAAGCCACTAATGGGATCCAGGCTCCTGGGATCAGGATGGAGCTGGCGGGAATGATGCTCCACGCTTGGCCACAATCCCTGTGCCTCAGTTTCCTTCTCTCCTCCATGAAAGCTGGGGATATTTGTGGATGTTGAGAGGAAGCCAAGCAGTATTTGGGGAAAAAAAAAAAAAAAGGTGTTTTGTTCCTTTTAATGAGTGAAACTTTTCCTTGTGAACTCCTGTGGGACTGGAAACTCCTCTTGTAAAGCATCCTTGGAAATTTGGGATGGAAAAAGGGTCATTTTGGCTGCTGATGGCCAGCAACCCCTGAAGTGTGGTGGGTGGTTTGCACGGAGCAGCAGAGCCGGGATTATTGCTCCTGTCAGCCTGGGATAAATGGAAAACACACGAATGGATGGAGGCTGGAGCTGGAGCTGACAACGAGCTGAGTGATCGGCCCCAATACCGGCACAGAGCTCGTTAGGGCCGTCGCTTTTATTTGGGTTTTCATTCCCAGATTTTTCCACTGTCTTTTCGGGAAGCTGTTTGCGGCTGCCACGGCAGCTGAGGAGCCCTTCAGAAACGTGGCCAAGCACTCCAGTGAAACCAGCTCTGACTCCTCAGAATTCCTGGGAGCTCCGTGCCCGGATGTCACAGGCAGGAGCAGCTCTAGTAACCTACAAATGAGATTTGAGTTTTTAAGTAGATTACGCTGAAGGGATTTTTTTCCCCCCATCTTTTTTTTTTTTGGGTAAACGATAGGGTTGCAATCGGATCTCTTGATGAAATTGGCTTTTGGGGGGTGGGGAAGGGTTGGATGCAGCAGCCTGGCTCCAGCACGGGAGCTTAAATCTGTCTTCCATCAAAAAGGCTGGAAATCGCTCTGTGTGTGATGGCATTTGGATTTCATGGACATGAGTCCATCCCATGGGAGTGCTGCTGCTTCTGGGCAGGCTCCTGTGGAACTCTGAGCCTCAAATGACCCTTGGGAAGGAATTCCTGGCTGGAAGGGTGGGCAGGCCCTGGCACAGGATGCCCAGAGAAGCTGTGGCTGCCCCTGGATCCCTGGAATTATCCCAGATTCCAGCGGTGCTGCAGGTGCAGCCCTGGCAAAGGGCAGGAACGTGGTACAAGAGCTTCCAGTCTGATATTCCAGGGTTCTGGAGCCCCTCTGCTCCGGAGCCAGGCTGGGAGAGCTGGGAATGTTCCCCTGGAGAAGGGAAAAATCCAGGGAATCCTCAGAGTCACTGAAGGGGCTCCAGGAGAGCTGGAGAGGGACTGGGGACAAGGCCTGCAGGGACAGGAGCCAGGGAATGGCTCCCACTGGGAAAGGGGAGATTGGGCTGGGATCTTGGCAAGGAATTGTTGGCTGGGATGGTGGGCAGGGGCTGGGCTGGAATTGCCAGATTTGGGCCAGGTTGGACACTGGGGCTTGGATCCACCTGGGTCAGTGGGAGGGGTCCCTGCCCATGGACAAGGTGATGTAGAAGAAACTGAATAATTTTTAAGATGCCTTCCATCCCAAACCATTCTGTGATTCCCTGATTCTGTAACCCCCGGGAGCTGAGCTTTGGAGCAGGGCTGGGCAGCTGGAAATGGGAAAAACCGGATCTGGGAGGCAGCTGAGGCTTCCAGAGCCCTCCCAGCACTACCCCGCGCTCACTTCACCCAAGATGAAGATTTCACCCTCTTGGCTTGGGAAGAATCCCAGCCATCCCAGGAGCGGTGTGTTTTTCCAAGGAAAGGGCAGCACCACCGGGCTGCCTTCCAGAGAAATCAACACCCTTGGGAATGCCGCGCTGAAAACACGGGAGAAACGCCGGAAGGGTTGGAGGGTTTGTTTTGGAGATAACATCTCCCACCCCGCATCCTCCATCTTTCCTCACCCGTAGCTGGGGCACTGGGGAGCTCTCCTGTGCTTCCCAAATTTCCCTGTGATGTCACATCCATCCTGCCTGGGCTGGAGCCTCTGTCAACATGTTTGGGTCACTTTGGCCGTTTTTATAGTGACATCACCAAGTTTGTTAATATTAAACCATGTTTTCCTGTCACCTTTCAAGGTGTGGACAGCATCTGGAGAGGGACAACCTTAGGAGCAGTTTACTCCTGCCAAAATTGGTCCTGAAACCTAAATTTGCTTTTATGATATCTTAAATTAGGCTGGGACTAAGCTAAACCCCAGCTCATTTAGCTGACCTTTAAAGCTCTGAGTTTTGCCTTAGAAGTGAGTGAATTAAAGTGGCTTTGTGTCGCTCTCAGGATTTTGGTGATCTCAGTGGCCTTGTTTTCCTCTGGCTTCCATGCCCTGAGTCAGGGAAGTGTTTTCCAAGGGATGGATCCTTAGCCTGGAGGAGAGGAGGCTCCAGGGACATCTTCAGGGGTGTGAAGGGAGATCCCAACAAGGCTGGAGAAGAATTTTCCAAGGACAAGCAGGAATGGCTTTAAGGTGAAAGGGTGGAGATTCAGATTGAGGGATTCCTGACTGTGAGGGTAGGGAGGGCCTGGAATGGAATTGCCAGATTTGCTGTGGCTGCCCCTGGATCCCTGGCAGTGCCCAAGGCCAGGTTGGACACTGGGACTTGGATCCACCTGGACAGTGGGAGGTTCCCTGCCCATGGGATGAGGTGGGTCAAGGTGATCTTCCAGGTCCCTTCCAACCCAACCCATTCCATGATTCCGTGACAATGTCAGCAATTGGAGCTGCTTCCTGTCAGTTTTTCCGTGTAACTGCTGGAAAAAAGAGTTCAAAATGAGTGCTAAGACAAAGAAAGTGAATTTCTGGAGGAACCCCTTGGCCTTGGACTTTTTGGACTCAGAGGTTCTCAACCAACACCTCAGAGCTTGCCCACGTCTCTGCAGTGATCAAACACGTTCACCTTGACCAGAACCATCCGGTTTTGCCCTGGAATGGCATTCCCAGGGGATCCAAGCCCCGTGCCATCAATTCTGCTGCAGCGAGGACGGTTTTCCTCGACACCTCATCAGGCGATATTTCCTCGCTGCCGCTCCGGCTCCCGACTGTCATCCTGGAGCTGTGGGATTTCTCCGGAGCGCGATGCCGGTGGAGCCGAGGCGACTGTGGTTTGGTTGTAGCTTTGGGCTAAACTAACCCAGATGTTGTGGCCCTTTTTTTGGGTTTTTTTTTTTTTTTTGAAGTTCGTTCCTGCTTCACCCCGTCGCTCCGTGCGCATTCCTTTCATTGCTGAAGCTTTTCGGGGAATCTCTCGCTCCTGCAGGGAGTCCTGCCCGGTGTTAATCCGTTACTTCTGGGCATTCCAGGAGAATGGAAATCCAGCTGTGATTCGCAGCAAACGGCAGCGCTGGGTTTGGGGTGAGGAGTCGGGGTGAAGTGACCACCCCAGGTCATGCAGCAAGGCCAAGGAGCAGAAGAAATGATGGAGGAACCCCCTTCAACCTCATTTCCAGGAGTTCTCCCAGCGGTGCTTGGGAGAGGGAAGGAAGGGAATTTCCACAGATAATTCCGGGAGTTGGGAAGCTCCAGGGTTGGATGATACTGGGCAAGCTTTGTCCTTGATTTTTGTAGAGCTGTTGGAGAGCATGTTCTACCTCGTGGGTTTTGAGGCTTTATTCGAGTTCATCTGTTGATTTTTGGTTCAGATTAAAAAAAGGTAAACCCCAAAATCTCCACAGCCACATAATTTGATAGGGAAATACCACAAGGAGGCCAGTCTTGCCAACCAGTACATTTGAATTTTGTGGTAACTCCAAAAATGGGAAGAAACATTTTCACCTGTGAGCAGAGAGCTGCGAGCTTCAACCCTGCTCCAAACCCGCCAGAATTGCTCAAGAAAACTCCTTAAGAAATTCCTGGTTTTCTGTCAGAGAAAATCCAAAGAATGGAGTGTTTTTTTCTTATTGGTAGTATATTTTTATTATTGTTGCTGGTTTTATGGTTATTAATATAATTATTATTATTTTAACAACATATTTCAGTTTTTTAAGCTTGAGTGTCAGTACTGTAGCCTGAGCCTCATGGGCTCTGAATTTTTTTGGAAAAGCAATGAGTTAAAAATCTCAGCCTTTCCAGACGCCCTGGTTTTGTCTCAGGGCTGCAATTCTCGGGAGTTGGTGTTAATTGCTGAATAATCTCCGTGACATTGATGATGAGTGACAACGCAATTACGCTGCTGGAGCTGCTCTGCTGAGGAATTTGGCTGCAGAAGCTGCCTGTGGTTCCCACAGGTGAAACCCTTACCTCATTTCACCAGAATTTGGTAGTCTGGTGAAGGTTAAGCCAAGAAGGAGAAGCTGAACAGTCTGTTCTGGTCGGAGCAAAACGAGGGGATGAAGCAAAGCTGGGATTCGTGGAAGGTCGGTCATGTCCTTCCCGTGGTCCAACCCAGCAGCAGCATTGAACAGAACCCTAAAAAATTTGGAGTGGAAAAGGACCCTAAAGCCCATCCAATGCCACCCATCCATGGGCAGGGACACCTCCCTCACTGTCCCAGGTAAGTCCAACCTGGCCTTGGGCACTGCCAGGGATCCAGGGGCAGCCCCAGCAAATCTGGCAATTCCAGCCCAGCCCCTGCCCACCATCCCAGCCAGCAATTCCTTGCCAGGATCCCAGCCCAATCTCCCCTTTCCCAGTGGGAGCCATTCCCTGGCTCCTGTCCCTGCAGGCCTTGTCCCCAGTCCCTCTGCAGCTCTCCTGGAGCCCCTTCAGGCCCTGCCAGGGGCTCTGAGCTCTGCCTGGGGCCTTCCCTTCTCCAGGAAAACATTCCCAGCTCTGCCAGCCTGGCTCCAGAGCAGAGGGGCTCCAGCCCTGCAGCAGCTCCGGGGCCTCGTCTGGGCTCTCTGCAGCAGCTCCACGTCCTCCTGCTGTTGGCCCCAGGGCTGAGACATCCTTGGTTTGAATCAAATGTACAAATAAGCAGTATGCAGCAGCTCCAGCCCCAAGATCCCTACCCCAGTCTGTGTCTGTGTGTCTGTGGCAGAACGGTGACCTCAGTTCCTTGGTTTAAAACCACCCAGATCCATTTTTCTGTGCTAACCCGTTCCCCATCTTTTAAACCACCTTTCAAGGTGGTTTTGTGACACTCGGTCATGACTGGAGCTGCCTGGTCGGTCATGGGGTGATGGAAGTGCTCCATCAGACAAGTTCACAGCCAGGATTTACTCCCCTGCAGTAAAATCCTAAGGACCACTAAGCTGGGTTTAAACACCGGGAGATCTATGGGCCTTGTCCTGTGGTGAGATGAGAGTTACTCCCAGTGATAAACTTTGCCTGGTCAGGCGCTGTATTTGTGACGTGTTTAGGAGTGTTTCTCTCCCAGCTTTCGTTTAGGAGTGTCTCAGATCATTAAAAATACAAATTAAACTTCCAGGCAGCCCTACCTGGGCAGGAGGGGAAGCTTTGTGCTGGTTTTACAGCCCGGCAGCTCACAAGTTGATGGTGTTTTAGAGCAGCAGAGGTCCTCCATCTCAATTCCCACCACCCCAGCTGGCACTCTGCTCCATGCCTCACAGTTTGGAGATTTAAACAGGATTTATAAGCGGGATGTGGAGCAAATGGAGGATTCTTTTCACCTGAAGTGATGGCAGAGGCCTCTCCCAGCTCCTAGGCTGGGTTTCAAGCTGGGGCAGCCCTTGCCCGACTCAGATGTTGGATTTCGGGCCTGGGCTGAGGTGTGAGGCCAGGTTTTGTTGGCAGGCTGGAGCTGTAACCTGATTAATCTGAGCAGGTAGGGAGGAACACGATCCATCAGCAGCGCTGCTGGCAGCACGGCCAGGCCGGCAGGGGATTTTTCATCAGGGCCCCTCTGAGAGGAGGTGTACGTTACCGAGGGGGAAGAAAGGAGAGAACCCAAGCCAGGCTTCCATCCGCGGGGATATTGCCTAACCCACGAGGAATCCTTTCATCGATAAATTACCAGAAGAATGGGAAAGTTTCGAAAGATCTGCCTGTTAATGCGCTCTCACCCGGCGGATTTAAGGAACGTTGGGTTTTGGCCCAGGAGGAGCTCGGAGGTGAGAACAGGCAGGGCCGGGAAGGTGAGACCCCGCCGTGTGTGGAGCATCCGTCAGCAGCAGCGCAGAGCCGGGCAGGAGGAGGAGGAGAACGCGCCGTGACCGCTAAGCCGGGATTGAATGACGGCAGGAAAAACCCAGCAGGCGCCTTTTGTTCCCCCACCTGGCCGCCGGCCACGCCACGGATCCTCCCTTGGAAGGGTGGCCATGGCAGGGCTGACATCGGGGTGGCTCCGTGACAGCTCCCATGGGGATCCCCAGCCCCGAGCCAACCCTGAGCCAGCCCTGGGTTTGTCCCTCAGCAGCGACCCCAGCACATTCCGAGGTGGCAGGGGGTGAAATGCTCGTCTCTGGTTTAAAATTGCTGCTGGCTTCAGTTTCTCCTAGGGTCCGTGTGACAGTGAAGAATGAAAGAGGTTTTAGCGCCTGTCCAGGAAGGTGTCGGGGCGCTTTGTGCGTGCATTGAGTGAGAGCCACCATTCCTGGAGGGATTTTCTCCAGTCCCAGGGCAGCAAAGTGGCTCCAGGAGTGCACCCCCACGTCCCTGTCCCTCGCTTGTGTCAACTGGCACAGGCGCAAGAGCTAAGTCAGAACAGAAAGCAGAAGAATTCCAGGCCCTGATCGAACTCCCGCAGTGTTTACGGGGTGGAAACTTCCCCAGAAATGCAGATTTCCAAAGGCCTCTTGCTGTCAACGTGTTTTTGTTGCTGGTTTTTCAGGAATTCTGCACCACGAGTCGCCTGCTGCTGCTGCTGACAATTGGGCAAATGGTTTTAGTGGCAATGAAAGGGGTCGTTTGTGAGGGGTGATGAGCAGGGAGCAAACCAGAGCTGGGATTTACAATCTGCTTGCTCCCATCCTGCCCTAATTTCCTCGTGTTTACTGTGTGCAAAGAGTTCTCCAAGCCCAACCTCAAGCACACTGGCTTTTCCAGCAGCCTGAACCAGCATGGGGAGCCTCGACTCTTGAGTTTTGGGTGCCTTGTGTTCATGGAATCACGAAATCATGGAATCATAGCCTGGTTTGGGTTGGAAGGGAACTCAAAATCATCTGATTCCATGGGCAGGGCCAGCTGCCCCACACTGGATGGTAAATGGGAGTTGGACCCTGTTGGATCCCACTTTCCACCTCTTCCAGGCTGTTTTCCTGGAAGAGCCTCTCCAGGGACAGTCATTCCATAGCAAGAGTCATTCCATGGTAGCAGCTGGAGAAAATCCCCCCACAAAGCAAATTTCCTGCAGCCCACCAACCCGAAGCTCACAAACCCTGAGTTTCCCTACGTCCCAGCTTGGCTTCCCACAGGAGAGAGAAAATTTCAGACCTTTCCCTGCAGAATCTGCTCTCCGTTTGGATGTTGGCAAAGAATGGATGGCTGGGAGCCTTCCTAATAAATTCTGTTTTTCCAAAGCAATGAGGCCTTGCTGCAGAGCGAGCTGCTGAATTACAGCCTGGAGGAATCGCTGGTGTCAGCTTGGAGTAGCTCTGGATCATCGTGAAGGACGAGAGACAGGAGGAATTAGGTTTCTCAGTGTTTTGACTGGCAGGTTTTGCTTCATTTTGATCCTGACCATTGCAACCCCAGTAATTGATGCTGCAGGAATCCGTGATTAATATCCCAGTGTCCCTTTCTCGCACGAGAAGGAAAATGTTTCTACCATACGTTAAAAGCTTTTTAGGGATCTTTCGGCCGGATTCCCTCAGAGCTTCTCTTCCAGAGGCATCCCAAATCTCCTACCAGCCCCAAATCAGAAAGTTCAGGTGGTGAAAGCTTCAAAAGGAATAAATCCACTCTTTGCCCTGCAATTCAAGTGAGAATATCCAGGAGAATCTGTGGAGTGGTGTGTGGGGTGGATCCCTCTGGATCATCCATTGCGTGTGGGATTTGTTTATCAGATCCCTGAATTCATCACTCGGATCTTTGGTTTCTGGGGGTTTTGGTCCTCCAGTTCCTTACAAACACACAAAATCAGGGCTCTTCCCCTGGCTTTGGGTTTGCTCTGCTGCCGTTGCCTTGGGAATGTCATCTCACCCTTCTTAAACCTTGGCTCACCTCAAGGAATGGTGAGAAACCTCAGGGACATGTGGCAAACTCCTCCTGAGACCTCCAACAGACCAAATGAGTTTTATCCCCATCCTTTATACTTTTAGGGGATAAATCCATAACTGTTTCCCAGGGATGATTTCCTAATTGTATATTGGGAAGGAATTCCTGGCTGGGAGGGTGGGCAGGGGCTGGGCTGGAATTCCCAGATTTGCTGTGGCTGCCCCTGGATCCCTGGCAGTGCCCAAGGCCAGGTTGGAGCACCGTGGGACAATGGGAGGTGTCCCTGCCCATGGCACAGGTTTGACTGGATGAGATTTAAAGTCCTTTCCAACCCAAACCATTCCATGATCCTGAATGTCCCTTCCAGCCCCCATCCAGATCCACGGGGGGATCTGGGGTCACGGGCAGCTCCACCAGCTCGTCTTTGGTGCTGACCTTGTGGGGCAGGAGCGTGACAGGATCAGCAAAGCCACGGACATGCTGGGGCAGAGGGAAGGAGGAAGCCAGAGATCCCTTATCAGACAAATCCTGCCTTGGAGGTGCTTCCAACTGTTTGGAGCAGAGCCAAGCTCATCTTCGGAGCTCTGCTGCCAAAATTCCCACAAGGACTTTATCTGATCCGCGGGGAAAGGGAGCAGCCTGCAGTGCTTCCCGCACGGTGGGGTGTCTCCCAGGGGAGGCTGGGCTGGGCTGGGCTCACACCTGCCTGCGGGAGAGGGGAAGCCAAAAAACAGGAGCCAACATTTCTTTTTCGGAGCACGGATCCTCCATGGAACGGCTGCAGCTCAGGCTGTGCCGAGGTGTTCTCAGGTGTTCTCACCTTGGATCAGGGGTTTGTGGTTGGGAATATCAAACATCAGGGCAGGGACACCTTGGAGGTGGCAGTTCCTGGAGTGTCCAAGGGTTTTCCTTGGGTTTGTGGCAGTGTTGTTGTTTCCTTGGTTTGCTGGTGGGATAAGAGCATAAGGATGGTGTGGAATCATGGAGTGGTTCGGGTTTGAAAGGCATTAAAGGCCATCTGTGCCTGCAGCGAGCCAGGACAGCATCAATGTGCTCAAAGCCTTGTCCAGCCTGACACTGGAGGTTTCCAGGGATGGAGAATGGAGAGGAATTCTATAAAGCAACTCTCCAAGTTGGGAGAGACCCCTGAAAATTCTCCCACCTGCTCCAAAACTCCGCAGGCAACTGCCCACTGACCAAACCAAAGCTTGGGTGATTTCTTGTATTTGATTTTATCTCCTGAGATGACCCAAATCAGCCTGACTTTGGGCTGCAGCTCAGTGAGCACGGCAGGGGCTGGGCATGGCGGGCTGGTAGCGATGGTGAGCACTGGGAGACAGGAATTCCTGACCTCACCAAAGGGGCACATCCATGCCCAGGTGATGAGAGCCAGGTTGCTGAGCCAGGAGAGAAAAAGGTGTTTTATGAGTCAAACATGGTGTTTGGAGGAGCAAACCTCAACCTCACATCTCCCCTCGTGCTCAGATGGCAGCTGATGAAAAATCCAGGTATTACTCACCAGATTTTATCAACTTTCCACCCCCAAAGGGCCCCCAGATACCATCACCACCTTCGGTGTTTGCACGTTTTAATTTTGGGGCAGCCCGTGGTCTTGTTGGGAGATGTCAGCGCTCTGCCTTTCGGAATCTGCCCACAAAAAAAACCCAATAAATGAAAAAATTGTTTAAAAAATCATAAATTCTAGAGACAAAGAAGTGGTAGGAGGTTCCTAACAAGGGTTTTGCTTGCCAATGTCCCCTCTGAGTTCTTCAGAGTCTGATCAGATCAGATTCCTTCCTATCTCAAGATTCCTTCCTATCTTCAAAACACTCAGTGAACTTTATCAGGCAGAGGTTTTCAGATGGAGCCTGGGCTCCACCATGGTCTGGAGCCAGGAACCAGCACAATTCCCGTTTCCTCTGCTGCCAGCTCCGGGGTTTTCTGATTTAATATGGGAAACGGTGACAGGACCCTTCTGTCCTGTCTGTAATGAGATGGGAGAACAATCCTGGCTGTAAAACTGGGATAACTGGTGAGCTTCACTCTCTAAGAGCTCAGCAGGGTCTGCCAGGTCCTCTCCAGCTCTTGGTGGGGAGAAGGAGACTGGAGCTGGCTGTCCTGGTTGAGTTTTTCCATCTCTTGGATGAGCAGAGTGGGCTCTTCTGGAAGATGAGTCTGATGTGGATCCCTGTGCTCAATCCACATGTAATTCCTGGTTTAATGGTTGGACTTGGTGATTCATCCTGAATAATGGTTTTCCATCCTGTATCATTCAGGTTTTCCATCCTGAATGATTCTGTGGAGCCATGGTGGGCCGGAGCTCAGATTAATTAACTTAAAGGATTAAAGGATTACTTGGTTAGGGCTTCCTTGCATCCGAGGAGGGACGTGTGAGCCCCGTGCTGCAGGAAAAACTGAAGCTGGTCTCTGGGAAATGGGGAAAACATGAGGAATGCTCTCCTGGGAATGCTGGACATGGATTATTGCCCACCAAGAGAGGGACAATGCTTTGGGATGGCCAGGACCAGGAGCAGAGCTGGCCGTTGACCCTTAAATCAGAGAAAATCAGCTGCCAATGAAGAAAAATACCAAATTTGTCAGCAATTCAGTAATTTTTACTTTATAGTCCACCATTTTGAGGCACTTCCAGGGGAGAGACCATAAGACCAGAGGACACAAAGTGCTCCAGGGATTTAGGTTGAGCCGGAGACTTGGCTTTTCCTCGCTGCTCCGTCGGCGAGCAAAGAGCAGGATCAGCCGAACGTGTTCCCTGTGTTTTCTTTCCCGAAGCTCCAAACTCATCCAAATCCCCCCTTCAGCAGCTCAGGGTATTTTTTTTTCCTAGGACTGTCATTCCCGACTGAACGAATTTTTTTTTAAATTTCATTTTTTTTCCCCCCCCTTGAAAATCCAAATCAATTCCGCCCGGAGCCTCCTCATGCCGGGAGCTCTTCCATTAATATCAGATGGGGAAGGCGGGCCAGGTCCTGAAAGTGGATATAGTTTGCATTTGAAGGAAGGTTTTGTGTATGAAACTGAGAAATGCGTCCCAGCCTGACACCGGTGATTGATTGCAGCTCTGCTAAAGATTAGCCAGACGTTTTAAGCACCGCAATTATTCATCTCCTCAGAGCTGGATCTATATTTAAACTGGGCCTAACAACGGGCCCTGGATGCCGGGTTCTGCTCCCGCACAGGCCAGAGCAGGGAGGGAAAAGGCGAATTTTGGGGTCGATTACTGGATTTTTCCACCTCTTTTCGGTGCCATGGGTCTCTCCAGCACAGCCAGCCCTGCGCACACATGATGTCAATTAGGGTTGAGCCAGCCTTGGCACCACAAGGATGGGGTGGGACATGGCCAGGGATGACAGGGGGCACCAGGAGGGCTCATGGGGAGCTGTTTGAGGCCAGGGTCTTCATCAAGGAGCTCCCAGTAACACCAGCAACCACCAGGGCCTCGTGGGGAGACTGGGCCCAGCAGTGTCTGCAAAGCGTTTTGGGATCAATGGGTTGAGCCTGAAGGATAAAAATATTTGAGGTTTTTGTTTTCCCTGCTTTTGGTGGAGGTGGAAACCCAAGCCAGGAGTTTGTTGAAGGATTTCTGGTGACATCTGTGGATGGGCAAAGGGATAATGGTGCAAAGTTCAGAAACCAACCTAAGGTGATGTCATCTCAGTGCTGTTGTGCCCTTCAGTGACACATCTTGAGCCATAGAGCCTCAGTTTCCACCTGGAGGCACTCAAGGACACCTTGCAAATCCCAAAATTGCCTCTCTTTGCCAGCTTTTATCATGGAGTCATGGAATGGGTTGGGTGGGAGGAAACCTAAAGCTCATCCCATTCCTCATCCATGGGCAGGGACACCTCCCACTGTCCCAGATGGATCCAAGCCCCAGTGTCCAACCTGGCCTTGGGCACTGGCAGGGATCCAGGGGCAGCCACAGCAAATCTGGCAATTCTAGCCCAGCCAGGAATTCGTTGCCAAGATCCCAGCCCAATCTGCCCTTTCCCAGTGGGAGCCATTCCCTGGCTCCTGTCCCTCCATCCCTTGTCCCCAGTCCCTCTCCAGCTCTCCTGGAGCCCCTCCAGGCCCTGCCAGGGGCTCTGAGCTCTGCCTGGAGCCTTCCCTTCTCCAGGGGAACATTGCCAGCTCTGCAAGCCTGGCTCCTTGGGAATTTTCCATTCCTTGAGTGTTTTTGGTTGATCAGCTCTGCCCCAGGACCCAGCAGTGCTCCCCAGAGTCCTCTCCTTGCTCTGATTTTCCATCAGTGGGAGCAAGCAAACCCTGGCTCATGGATTTGGTTCACTTGAAAGCTTATCCCAGAGATTTTTTAGGCAAAAACAATGGATTTGAGTGTCTGGATGACTTCTGAGGGGTCTGGGAAAGGTAACTCAGACAGCCAAGCCTCTTGCCAGCAAACCTCCATCAATTATTGACTCTGCTCCTCTCGCTGCCGGGGTTGGAGAGCTCAGCAGATCAAAGGGAGCCTGGGACCCCTTGGCTTGGGAAGAGGGGCTGGGAATGCTGCTGGAAAACCCAGCCTTGTGATGTGTTTCCTTCTGGGAAGGCTGAGGGATAGTGTGGTCACAGATCCAGGGTGGCAGCGCGGAGATTGCTCAGAACATTCATCACCTGTGGAGATTTGCAGGCCAATATGGAAACTCCCAGTGTTCCCTAAAAAACCTAGCTTTTATCATCTTCCCAGGGTTTTCTGGTGCCTTGGGAATTCCAAAATCCAGTGAAACCTGCCAGGTAGATGAGGATGAGTATGATGAGGGTGAGGGTGAGGACCGACGTGGCAAACTCAAGGCACGACGTGGCCATGAAAGGGTTCCTTGGTTCCCTGCCCCCTTTCCCCTCTTCCAGTGGAATTCCTTGATGGAATTGATGGCACAGCTGAGTACAGGTGATTTTTTTTTGTTTCAGAAATATGGAGATGCATTGTTTTGATCCCGTTTTGGGATGATTTATCCCTCCGGAGCACTGCAGCTGTTGGGGCTCTGGAGGAGTTTGGCTTCAAGTGCTCCCACCTCTCGTACTTTGCAATATTAATAACCCTCCCTGCTCCTGAGTGGAATTTGGGTTTTTTTCCCAAATAACCGATTTTTTGGGAATGAGAAACCCTGCAAAATTATTGATGGGTGTCCCAGAGCCTCGTGCTCCCACCACAGGTTTGGGAAAGGGAGAATGAAGCCAAAAATGGATGGAAAAGGGGAATGCGAAGCAGGAGAGCAACTTTAGTATGTATTAATAAGTATTAATGGGTTGTAAAGGTCATTAAGCCACAGGGAGGGGTTGAGAGCACCCAGGAATCTTTTTTTGGGAATTATTCCTGCTCCATGATAATGACTTTGGCTGTAGGGAATGCCCTGTGCTGTCCCTGGGGAAAAAAAAAGGAGGAAAAAGAAGAAAAATGGGGAAAAAAACCAGCAGGAAAAGGGAGAGAGAAATGAGAAAATGGGGGAGGGGAAAAAAAGGAAAAAGAGGGGGGGAAATGAAAAAAGGGTACAATGAAAAGGGAAAAGAAAAGGGGGGGGAAAGGATAAAAATGGGGGAAATGAAAAAGAGGTGGGGAAAGAAAAGGGAGGAAATGCAAAAGGGCGAATGGAAAAGGGGAAAAAAAGGGAAGGAAAAAAGGGAGATAAAAAATTGGGGAAAAAAGAAAAAGAGAGGGGAAGGGAAAAAATGGGAAAGCAAAAATGGAGAAAAATAAGAAAAAAGGGGGAGGTAAATAGAAAAAAGGGAAAGAGGAGAAAAATTAATGAAAGAAAAAAGGAACAGAAAAAGCAAAGGGGGAAAGGAAAATCAAGATATAAAGGAAAAAAGAAAATAGAATGCAGGTGATGAAAAAGACCTCCCAAAGAAGGAGGGGAAAAAAATAGAAACAAAGCAGGGGGGGAAAAAGAAGGGGGGAAAAGGGGAAAATGGGATGATCTTGAAGTTCCCTGGCATCCCAAATTATTCCATGATCCTCTGAACCAGGCAGGAGATGTTTGGCACCCAGGGTACCCGAGGCAGTGCACAAACCCCATCCCTGTGTTTTTCCTCTATAAATCCTCCTATTTGTCCCTATAAATCCCTGTATTTTTCCCTACAAATCCCTCTATTTTTCCCTCTAAACCCCTGTGTTTTTCCCTCTAAACAAACCCCTGCCTCTTTCCCAATCTGTGTCACCCCTGGGAGGGAGCTGCCAGCAGGAGCTTCACTCCACGTGTTCCTTTGGCTCCGGGACGGGGACAAGTGGAATTTATGATTCTCTGAGCCCCCATTGTCAGGATTTCCAAATCCCACATGTGCTGGCCTTGGAAAAAGTTGGGTTTGTTCCTGCAATTAAAGCACCACAGAAATATCCAGCGGATGAGGTGCTCCAGGCCCCATGGATCATGGAATTCAGCCCTGCAGGCATTGATAAACTGGGTTTTGCCAGGCTGGGGTTTGGGTTTTCGGGGTTTTAGAGCTGCTGTAGGGTTGGGGTTGGGGTTTGGTGCTGGGCACCCTGCTAATGAATGGCAGTAGTGCCCTGAACTTTGCCTGGCCCCAAAGCTTTGCTAACAGAAATTTTGGCCTCCCAGATAAAAGGGAGAGGGAAAAAATTCTAAAAAGTGAAGCAGGTGAGGTCAGGTGGAGGTGAAAAGAGGCTGAAAGTGGGAATGAGGTTGGGATAAACCCCTGATGGCTCAGGAATAGCACAGCCCAGATGTTTTTAGCCAAAAAAAAGGGAAAAGGGATATTTAGGGAAGTGAGGATGAGAATAAAATTAGGAATACAGAGGTGAGAACCTCCAAGGGAAGGGTTTCACGTTTGCCATGGAGCCAAGTTGAAATTTCCATTCTAGGATTCCATGAATCAAAGGGAAACATCAACTACCAACAATTTGTATCCATGAGGGGGAAGGAGCTGGAAAACTGAGCTGGAGTTTTCTCCATGGCCATTTTGGGTCATCCCAGCATTGGGTGTCAGGGCAGGCCTGACATCCTGATACTGCTCCGAGGTGCAAGAAAATTTCCAGGGAAAAAACCATCTCTGGAAGGATGATTTGTGCCCTGAAGCAGTGTTTGATAATTCTTTAAAAAATCCATTTACAGAACTGAGGGGAACAAAGAGATTTATTTATATGAAATTATTCAAGTTTTCTGCTGCAGAATTCCCAGTTTTTGTATGTTCCTAAATATTCCAGAAAACTAAAGCAGGGTTGGAGTGATTTGCTCCAAATCCCATCAACTCCAGTTGAGGGCTGTGATAATAAACTGTCAAGAAATCCAGGGGTTCGTAGTTTATCCTTAAAAATGCATGGAATACACATATTTCCAATCCTTATCTGTGCATTGGAGAGGTTTAGGGTGAAGTTTTCCTGGAAATTGGTTTTTAAATATGGATTTTCTCTGTTATTTTGGGAGCTGTGGGTGGGATTGTGGTGAGTTCCCGGTGATCCCGTGGGATGCTCCATGGGGTTTCCCGGAGGCCACCTTGCCACAAAAGCTCCTGGATTGAGACTCAGACCCACCTGGTGGGGGTTCCTCAGCAGGAGGTGGGACCCAAAGTCTCCACATCTTTGTGCAAGAGTGCAAATGTATTGATTCTGTACTAGGTTTTTATTTTAGGGGAAATTTCTCCATGGAAAAGGTTCTCCAGCCCAGGGCAGTGGTGGATTCAAAATCCCGGTGGATGTGGCACTTGGGAATGTGGTTTAGTGGTGAGATTGGCAGTTCTGGGGAACTCAATGGTCTTAAAAATCTTTTCTGACCTCAGTGATTCCATAATTCTCTGATTCCATCTCTGTTAGGGCCAAATCCTTGGGATTTCCTTCAATAATCCCATTTTACCCTGAATCAAGCAGGATGTTTTGTATGGAAACAGGATTTTTCAGTTGATTTAGCAAGATTTCTTTTAAAAAATTAAAAAGAGAGCCTGGTATCTTTTGGAGGCCCCTTTGAAGATTTTGTGGATCTGGTGCCTTGAGCTTGGTTTGTGTTGGATAAGCTCCTCTTCCAAGTGCTGGAAAGAGGCACTTTTTGGTTTTCCCCTGGAATTCAAAGCCCTGGGAGTGGCTGAGTAACCAACCCAACCACAGCAGGGATATGAGGGGTGCAGGGAGGTCCTCTGATGGAAGATGCTCCTCACCATGCCACTTTTGCCATCACAAGGTGACAATCCTGGGCTACCCTGGCCTTCAGAAATGCCCAGAGTGGTGGCATTGTCTGTCCCAGCTGTCACCAGAGCTGTCACAGCATTAATTGGTTTTAATTCCAGCAGGAATTCCCTGTTCCTCCCTGGAATGGGGGTGAGGGTGGTGAGACACTGGGCTGGAATTCCCAGATTTGCTGTGGCTGCCCGTGGGTCCCTGACAGTATCCAAGGCCAGGCTGGACACTGGGGCTTGGATCCGCCTGGGATAGTGGGAGGTATCCCTGCCCATGGATGAGGTAGCATTGGATGGGCTTTAAGGTCTCTTCCTACCCAAACCATTCCATGATTCCATATTATCCCCCACAGGGAGGACTTTAAGGTCTCCTGGAAGTTCTAAATCCCTTTTCTCCGGAGCTGCGGGACATCCCTGCCTTTGCTGTTGATTCCTTGCCCCATCCAAGTCAGACCCATCTCCAGATCCTCTTTTCCAACTTCCAAACCCCATGGCTTCTCTTCTCCTGCTGCTTTTGTCCTGTCTGGGTCCCATTTTGTTGGACACTTCCCCATACCTCCATCCTCACATTCCCTCTCCATCCCCAGCCACAGCTCCACTCTCTGAGCGCCCGGAGAGGGAAATAAATTGTGCAGAAAGAACTTCCCTGCCCCTGAATTCCCCCTGGATCCCCTCCTGCCCGGGATATAATTAATGCTGCCATTGTTCTCCTCGGTTTGTATATTTAGATGGCCTTTTTGTTTAAAGTTGATTCCTCGCTGCTCCTTGGAATATCTCCCCGGGGAGGGAAATGGATGATATTCCAACGGCGGCTCGGCCACAATATGCACTAAATAAACACACTGGCTAAAAAACGCCATAAAGGCCCCTTTGTCCTGGTGGACGGCAAAAAAAGGAGGGGAGAAAACACTCTCCCAGAAGGATGGTGGGGAGTGAAACTTATCTGGGAGATCTCCCATGGCTGCGATTGTCCTGGGAAGTGCCCTAAATTAAACACTTCCACCCTTCAGCGCTCCCCTCGAGTGTCACCCGGCTGGAGGATTCCCAGGAGCACCGGGAGCGGGGGGATGATGGGCAGCGCACGGGTATCGATTAAATGACAGCTCTGCCTCCTCACAGCGCTGATCTTGGCTCAGGGCTGGGCCCCGCCGGGGGCTCGGCTCAGCTATCTCAGTTTAATGATCGGGTTTCCATCTCTGCCGCGAAAGTCATTTGTATTCCAGAGGCTCCGGAGCGGGGAGAGCGAGGGAGCTACAGGAGCACCCAGCGATGCAGGGAAGGATGAGAGTCCTCCTGATGATTCTCTGATCCGTGATGGGCAGGAAATTAACCCAAACCCTGAGTTTTGGAGGGTATCCCCGGTGTTTAAACCCCAGGTGATCTGGTGTTCACCTCCACATTGAGCTGAATCCCGAGGTTTGCAGCTCCCTGTTGTTAGTGGAAGCTCCATCAGCATGAACCTGGTTATGTTTATTTAATGTCTCCTTTACCTTGTGTTTTTATTTCTTAACTTCTCCTTGGCCTGGTTCTATTTTATTTTTTTTTTAGTTTCTCCTTGACCTTGTTCTATTTTAATTTTTAAATTTCTCCTTGGCCTGTTTTTATTTTAATTTTTTATATTTCTTCTTGACCTTGTTCTATTTTAATTTTTTAATTTCTCCTTGATCTGGTTCTATTTTAATTTTTTTAGTTTTTCCTTGACCTTGTTCTGTTTTAATTTTTTAATTTCTCCTTGTCTGATTTTATTTTAATTTTTAAACTTTTCCTTGACCTGGTTCTACTTTAATTTTTTTTAGTTTCTCCTTGACCTTGTTCTATTTTAATTTTTAAATTTCTCCTTGGTTGGAATGGAACCATTTCATGGAGCTGTTGCGTGGTGACATCAAGCTGGGCTCAGCCTGTTGGTTGAGCTGGTGTCAGATGGTGACAATTCCATCAGGGAAGCTCTTGGAACCTTATCAACTTCGGGGACTCATCCTGAGGAGGAACAATCTCCATTAATTATTAATAATTAATTATTAATGTGTAAAACAACACCATGAATGAGTGCAGCAATCCTGCATCCCGTCAGGCACAAGATAACACAGATTTTGGGACCAGGTTCAGGGCTGGGTTAATGGATCCGGGTCTGGAGTTATCTCAGGAACGTCCCTTTGGTGTTGTGGGATTGGGGAATGAACTCGGAGGAAAATCTGAGACAGGGATGGAAATATTGGGTTTGATAAAAATATTGGGTTTGATAAAAATATTTGGCTTGGTAAAAATATTGGGTTTGAATCACAGCAAAATCTGCTGGGACAAAGAGGTCGTTAAATCAAAGTGGGTTTTCAGGAATGGGGTGTTTGGGAATGGCTGGGAAGGATGAGGAATGGGGAGTTTGAGAATGCCTGGGAAAAGTGAGGAATGGGGAGTTGGGAATGGCTGGGAAGGGTGAGGAATGGTGAGTTTGGAATTGTTGGGAAGGCTTTGGAATTACAAGTTGGGAATGGCTGGGAAGGATGAGGAATGGAGAGCTGGGAATGGCTGGGAAGGCTTTGGAGTGGTGCATTTGGAATGGCTGGGAAGGGTGAGGAATGGCAAGTTTGGGAATGGCTGGGAAGGGTGAAGAATGGCAAGTTTGGGAATGGGTGGGAAGGATGGAAAATGGCAAGTTTGGGAATGGGTGGGAAGGCTTTGGAATGGTGAGTTGGGAATGGCTGGGAAGGCTGCACAGGAGGAAAATGTCTGAGGGAGGAGGTGAGGAGGGAATTGTTGAATTGAGCTGCAGGGAAGCACCCCTGGGATGGGTTTGTTGTTGCCGTCCTTGTAAAGAACCCAAATTTTGCAAGATTTGGATCAGAACTTTGAAAAATCATGATTGTCTCTCAGCATTCCATGGGGAAAGCAGCTTTAAGTTTTTTTGTCTCTCTGCAGGCCATGGTAATGGTGCTCCCAAGGAGTTAATAAGGTTAAATGGGATTTTAAAAATATTTTAGGAAGGTTCTGGATGATTTCAGGCCCCACACCTTGGGAATGGGTGGAATTGTTAACCAGGAACATCTTTGTGCCTCAGTTGTCCATGTGGGTGCTGATTCTTTGTCTTTCCTCCTTTATTTAACCCTTAAATTTTAGAAGGATTTGGGATGGATGCAGGGACAGATAAGGGGACTTATGGATATTTAGATAAAAATGGATATAAATAGATACAAGTAAATGTAAACCTTGATTTTGGCTGTTTACAGGCTGTGGTGTCTCAATCTTACTACATGGTTGGTAGGGAGATATTTCTCTTCTTCCCTTCTTCTTCTCTATCTCCATCATTTCCATTTCCATCCCCATCCCTTGTTTCTGCCCTCTCCCTTCAGAAATTGATGAATTTTTCCCTTTTTTTAAATTTTTTCTTTTTTTTTTTATTATTTTTCACGAGTTTTCAATTTTTTTCCATTATTTTATTCTTTAACAGTAGAGAGCCCAGTTACACAAGCTTGCTCTTCTCTACTGCGGGGAAGGTACTGAATTAACTGGGGGGAAAAAAAGATGCAATGTAATTGTGGTCCTGTAAGAAGGGATGGATGATGATGGTTGAACTTGGGGGGGCTTAGGATGGGAAAATTTCTGGGAATGTGAAAGCCTCGTTATTAACACCTCCCACTGTCCCAGGTGGATCCAAGCCCCACTGTCCAACCTGGCCTTGGGCACTGCCGGGGATCCAGGGGCAGCCACAGCAAATCTGGCAATTCCAGCCCAGCCAGCAATTCCTTGCCAAGATCCCAGCCCAATCTGCCCTTTCCCAGTGGGAGCCATTCCCTGGCTCCTGTCCCTGCAGGCCTTGTCCCCAGTCCCTCTCCAGCTCTCCTGGAGCCCCTTCAGGGACTCTGAGGATTCCCTGGAATTTTTCCCTTCTCCAGGGGAACATTCCCAGCTCTCCCAGCCTGGCTCCACTCTTCCTGACCCCTCTCCAGACTCTCTTCAGCAGTTCTGTATCCTTCCCATGTTGGGGACGCCAGACCTGGACACGGAATTCCAGATGGGATTTCAGGATAGCGGGATGATCCCATCCTGGTAGGAGCTTTCCAGAAGTGGGCCAGTGCCACTGCTCATGGACTTCCTTCCCAGTCCCATTCCAGTGCTTATCCAAAATCCACCATTCCACTTTCCCTCCCTTAGGAGCCACTCAGCTTCCAAACTTCAGCCTCATCCCCACATCCAACCCGGCACTTTTGAGGAATTTTGGTTTCTCCTAAAAACCCAACCCCCCTTTTTTTTTTTTAGGGTGTGGAGGTTTGGAAATCTTTTTTGGGCTGTGGTTTTGGAAGGTAATTCCAGGGAAAAGGGCTCTGTGGGCTCTGCGTGCTGGTAGCTTCAATGAGGAGGAATGCTCTGAACCGGAACGTTCCGCGGTCCTGGAGCCAGAGATTCCTGATTAATAAGGAAAACAGGATGGCTTCCTCCCTCTGAGGGGCAGGGATTAGAAAAATTAAGCAACAGGGCTGAGGAAAAGCCTGGAGGGAGAGAGCAGAGTGATAACAAAGGAGAGGAGAGGAAGAATAATAAGTGTGAATCCCAAAAAACAGTGGGGAGGGAAGTGGTTTCCAAGAGGCAGAGGGAGCTGGGTTGGAGAAGGGTTGGATTGTTGAAGATGCACAGTGGATTTGCTGGGCATCTTTTTCAATCTGTTTTCCAAAGCTTTTCTTAATATTTTTCAGTATTTTTTCAATGTTTTTCAATTTTTTATATTTTTACTTTTTTTCTAGTACTGTTTCAATATTTTAAAATATTTTTCAGCATTATTTCAATGGTCCTCAATATTTTACAATATTTTACAATTTTTCTGATATTTTTCTTTTTTTTTTTTGTTTCCCAATATTTTTCTATATCAAAAAAATATTTTTCAGTATTTTGAAATATTTTTTCAATATTTTTTTCCAATATTTTATAATATCTGAGGTGAGAAACATCGCTGTCATGGGAATGACATCAGTAGGGAGTCTGGTCTTATTCTTTTCCCTTTTCCCTTTTCCCTTTTCCCTTTTCCCTTTTCCCTTTTCCCTTTTCCCTTTTCCCTTTTCCCTTTTCCCTTTTCCCTTTTCCCTTTTCCCTTCCCTTCCCTTCCCTTCCCTTCCCTTCCCTTCCCTTCCCTTCCCTTCCCTTCCCTTCCCTTCCCTTCTCTTCCCTTCCCTTCCCTTCCCTTCCCTTCCCATTTGAATTTCAGGGAAAGAATTGATCCTTTTAGATATTAAACCAAATCAAAAATATCCAGGAAAGCCTCGTTTTCCTGAGGAATTAACCCATAAAGGAAGGAGCTGGAAAGGCTGGAGAGTGACTTATCCACCAGATCCATCTTTCACCTCAAAATCATGGAATCATTAGGTTGGGAATGCCCTCCAAGGCCACCAAATCCAACTTTGGGACCACGAGGGCTTGGGATGGGCAGCCAGGAGTGAGGGGGATGTAGGAGGGATGGATGCATGGAAGGAGTTTATGAATTCCACGAAGACCAAAGCCATTCCCAGTGGAATTCTGATGCTGTTTGTGGCAGGAGATCCCGGTTTCCCGCCGCCTCGGCCCCGTCGCCCTCCCCGAGCGTTCCTCCCTTTCCAAATGCCCTCCCCTAATGAAACAGAAACACATGGAGGCTCTTTTTGCCCGAATTCCAGGTTAATTTGAAAAAGGCCGTTTCCATCAGACGTTCTGTACACAAAGGGCTCCGCGTTGCGACTGCAGAAAATTCAATTGTAAACTCCCAGCCGGGGCCTTGGGGGGCAGAGAAACGGGAGCCGGGAGCCGGGCCCTCTTCCCAGCTCCACCGGGAGCCTGGCAGGGAGCGGGGAAGATTCCTTCCCTTCAGCTTCCATAAACCTCAAAGCATGGCTCAGATCCTTGTCCTTACCCCCGACTCCAGCCGTGCTCAGATTCCCAGTGGCTTCTTCCAGATGAATTAGGGATTTTGCCTTTTTTTTTTTTTTCCTGCTGATTTCAAGGGAGTTGTTCCTAAAAAAACAAAAGAGTATTAAAAACGGGATTCATCCAGTTTCTGATGCTAGATGTTAATTGCTGCTAATTGTTGCAATAAATCTGTCTCAGTGGCTGATGCTGCAGCTGTGGCAACAGGTCCAGGTGGAGCAGCACCTTTTCAGTTCCCTACTTGAGCTGGATTCCAATTCCTTAAACCTGGGAAAGGATTGGGAGCAGCCCTGGGAGAGGGATTTGGGATGTTGTGGATGAGGCTGGAATGGCCCAGCCCAGACCCCCCTGCTCAGCCCTGGCTGGTGCCAAAGGCAAGGTGGGAACTGTGTCCCTGTGCCCCTCCCTCAGGTGAGAGCCCACCTGCAGAGCTGCCCCAGCCCTGGGGCCAACAGCAGGAGGACGTGGAGCTGCTGCAGAGAGCCCAGAGGAGGCCCCGGAGCTGCTGCAGGGCTGGAGCCCCTCTGCTCTGGAGCCAGGCTGGCAGGGCTGGGAATGTTCCCCTGGAGAAGGGAAGGCTCCAGGCAGAGCTCAGAGCCCCTGGCAGGGCCTGCAGGGGCTCCAGGAGAGCTGGAGAGGGACTGGGGACAAGGCCTGCAGGGACAGGAGCCAGGGAATGGCTCCCACTGGGAAAGGGCAGATTGGGCTGGGATCTTGGCAAGGAATTCCTGGCTGGGCAGGAGTTCCCAGATTTGCTGTGGCTGCCCCTGGATCCCTGGCAGTGCCCAAGGCCAGGCTGGGCATTGGAGTTGGATCCAGCTGGGACAGTGGAAGGTGTCCCTGACCATGGATGGGGTGGGATGGAATGGGATTTAAACTCCCTTCCCACCCAACCCATTCCATGATTCCATGTAATAAAATACATAATGTCTAATAAGTTTATAAGATAATAAACCCCATAAACAACTTTACCTGATATTGTGTGTAACCATGTAAAGCTCCATATAATTGTTACATATAACACAGTGCAACCAATCTAATTTAATTCTATATCCAAAGGAAATGGACACCCAGGCTCACATGGCCCAGGAGCTTTGCCCCTGCTTTTCCCTCTCAGCTCCTCCCGGCACTTCTGGAGTTCGCTGCAATCCCACCAGGGGTGGAGGGTTCTTAAGTTACTCCCAGTTCCAGGGAAATTGGAGAGGAGGGGAAGCCCAGCCTTGCCCCTGGAGAGGGGCTCACGCCTCGTTGCTCCGTGAGAATCCAGCAGGAAGGGAGTTCCCAGATGGGACCAGGTTCAGATGGGATGAGGTTGGCCCATCCCTGGATCAGGGATCGATCACGAGATACAAATTTGGATAAAGCCACAATTTGGTGTTCACTGAGCACTTCTTTATCTCAGCACTTGGTGGCTTTTAGGAGCCCCAGGACGACTCTGGAAATCACTTAACCCTTATTTCCCATGGGCTCTAATTAATTTATTTCTTAATGAAGCTGCTGGTTTTCAGCATCTCTGAGATCAGATCAGGGTTTTATTTGATCGTTTTTATTTCTCAGGTTTTATTTCCTCTTCTGTTTGTATTTCCTGGTCTGGTTTTGCTCCTCTTTATTTCCTGGAGCATTTCAGGGCTTGGTTTGCCAGGGCCAGCTCTGTCCCCGGGTCTGACAGGTTCTCTGGAATGCCAGGGAGGTGAATCCAGGTGGGAATCAGGCTCTGCTCCTGGGGAACAAGGAACACAACAAGGACAAACAGCCTCAAGTTGTACTGGGGAACTTTAGGCTGGAATTAGGGAAATTTCTCCATGGAAAGGGTGGCCAGGCACTGGAACTGCTCATGGAAGTGATGGGATGTCCATTCCTGGAGGGATGTAAATCCCTGGGGATGTGGCACTGGGGACATGGAGCACTGGTGGCCTTGGCAGTGAAGGGAATGGTTGGAGTCTGTGGTCTAAAGGATCTTTTCCAACCCTTTTCCATGATTTTAAAGCAGCTTTGCTTTTCCCTCCTGCCCATCCCATCTTTTCCCTGCTGCTTTCAGCATCAGACAAGCAGAGGATTAAAAACCCTCTGGATTCCCACTTTCACTGACATCTCATCCACATCTTCTTCATCCACAAGGATTTTCCCTTTTCCTTTGCATTTTTCCCAAACTCAGCATTCCCGTTGATCAGTTGTACAATCAATTCTTTAAATATTCTTTATTCCCTGCCTTTCCTGGAGGTTTTATTTTCCCAAACGAGGGCTGGGTTGGGATTTAGGTGGGCAGAGGAGCTGCTGATGCCTCGTTGGAATGCAGGGAAATGCAGAAGGTCACGGATCCACAGCCTAAATTAGTGATGGGATGTCATGAAAAATTCCTCTTGGAGCACAAGGAGAGTTCAGTACCTGCCAGGAGATTGCTTGGCTTTTATTTATTTTTAATTTTCCCTCTCTTTTTGAATTCCCTCTGTATTTTATTCATGTTTCTGTCTGGGCAGGCTCAGGGGGTTTTGGGGCCTGTGCAGAAAACAGGGATTTTTTTTTTTTTTTTGAGGAAAAAAGAGGATCAGACACAGAGAGGGGAGGCACAAAGCTGGAAGAAAAGCAGGAATGAGAAATGAGGCTGGGACAGAGCCTCGTTAGCAGCAAGGAGGGATGAGCAGCAGGATAGAACAGGAATTTCTCCACTCCATGGAGTTTTCAGGGGTGCAGGAAGCTCCGTGCATCCAACTTATCCTGGGACTGGGTATTTGGGATGCCCCAGCTGGATCTGCTGGAGATGGGAAGTGGATCCCAGCAGAGCTCCAGGATCTCCAAATCTCCCAGGCTCAGCCAGGGGTGGGAGCAACCCTGCTCAGTGGGAATCGTGGTATCCCTGGAAATGGAACCAATGGAGCCTCGGGGTGGATGGAATTCCATCCCACACGGATCAGGAGATGGGAAGGGGATGGGGTAGAGGCAGCCAGGCAGACTCTTCCTTGGGACTGGAAATTTATGGGATAAGAGGCCTCTCTCCTTCACTTTTCCAATGTGCTCCAATCCCACTCCTTCCCTGTGCCTGAATTTATGGATATCCAGGGGTTGTATCCCTTCCCTTCCCTTCCCTTCCCTTCCCTTCCCTTCCCTTCCCTTCCCTTCCCTTCCCTTCCCTTCCCTTCCCTTCCCTTCCCTTCCCTTCCCTTCCCTTCCCTTCCCTTCCCTTCCCTTCCCTTCCCTTCCCTTCCCTTCCCTTCCCTTCCCTTCCCTTCCCTTCCCTTCCCTTCCCTTCCCTTCCCTTCCCTTCCCTTCCCTTCCCTTCCCCTTTTTCCCCCTTTTTTTCCCTTTTCCTGGCATTCCATTCCATTCCATTCCATTCCATTCCATTCCATTCTATTCCATCCCATTCCATCCCATTCCATTCCTGGAACTCTGGAATTGCTTCTGTCCGGTGGCATCCCATCCAGAGGTTGAAAAGCCACCAGAATCATCCCCAAAAATTCCTCTTCCGTGGACAGTGACCCTTGGAATTGGGGTTGGGATTTTTGACTGCTGGGAGAAGGATTTTTTGAGGATTTGACATCTTAAAAACACAGAGAGGGTGGCCTGGAATGGCAGCTGGAAAACCAGTGGAAAACCAGTGCCAGGCTCTTGCCATCCCCCATCCCAGCTCCTCTATCTGGGAGCAGCTTCTGGCTGTAACTTTAATCCTGCTTTTTTTTTATTTCCTGAAATAATTCCTTTTCTTTTCTTTTCTTTTTTTTTTTTTTTTTTTTTTTTTGTCTTTTTGTGACTAACAATGACCTCAGCTGTTTGTTTAAGGAGTTCATAACCCCTCAGAAATGTTCCGACAACCCCAAGGAAGTTTCCAAGGAACCCTCGGGTCGGGAGCCTCTGGCATCGATCGGGGCTTCTGCTTTATGTTCCTATCAAACAATAATGAAATTAAAAGGGAAGGAGAAAATAAACACATTTTGGGGTAAATAAAGACAAATTTATTTGTCTCCAACACTGCTGTTGGAGCTCAGGGAAGGGCCAGCAGACGGCTTGGCCCGGCCGCTGCTCCTTCCTGCCAGGAAAACGCGCTGGGAAGAGGGAACGAGGCAACGGGACCATGGTGGAAACACACGGGACTCGGTTACAGTGGAAAATGCCCTGAAAAAGGGGTTTGGCTTAGCCAGGCTGCTTAGGCTGGGCTTAAAGTTGAGCTGGGCTTGGTTTAGGCTGAATTCACCAAGGTCATGTGAGATTGAGAAATTGTGGAGGGGCTTTGGTGGGTTTGGGTGCTTTGTCCATCGTGGGTGGAAGAGGTGGGAGTTGGGGGCTCTGTCAGACCTGGAAATGGGAGTTTGGCGCCCAAATCCAAATGGTAGATCCCTGATTCCAGTGCCCAAATCCCAGTGACAGATCCCTGATTTGGTGCCCAAATCCCAGTGACAGATCCCTGATTCCAGTGCCCAAATCCAGATGTCAGATGAGGGTTCCTTGGATGTGTTTGGATCTGCTTTGGCAAATACTCCTCCTCTGATATTCTATCTACATTACATTTCTTTGGATATTTTCATTATTATTATTTTTATTTCCTGCCTTTTTTTTCTTTTTCTTTTTTATTTTTTATTTTCCCTTTTTTACCCCTTCCTATTCCCCTCTTTCCTTCTTTTTTCCCCTTTCATTTCTGTCTTTCATTTTCTTGTCACTTTCTTCTTTTTTTTGGTTTTTCATTTTTGTTTTTCTTTCTTCCTTTTCCTTCTTGCTTTTCTTCTACCTTTTGCCTTCCTTTTTCTTTCTTTTCTCTTCTTTCTCTTTACTTTCTTTTTTCTTTCTTTCTTTTCCCTTCTTTCTTTTTACCTTTTCTTTCTTTTTCCTTCTTTCATTTTAGTTTTTCTTTCTCTTGCCTTCTTTCTTTTTACTTTGTTTTTTCCTTTCTTTTCCCCCTTTACTTTCATTTTTCTCCCTTTTCTCCCATTCCACATTTACTCCAGCCTCCCCAGAGCAATTTTCTCCAATTTCAAATTCCCCAAAATTCTGGAAAACACCTTCCTTGGAGACGCTGCTGATCTTTGGGGCAGGAGGAGCATCAGATTTATGGAACACCTGTGGAACCCTTTCATAACCACGACAGCAATTTTGGGATCCAATCCCATTTTTTGGCAACCACTCCTACCCCAAACCCTCCCTTTCCAGCCCCATTAAAACCCTTTAAGTGCATTTTTAACCCCAAAAGTGACTTTTTATTCTTCCCCCATCACTGCCCTGGTGTCAAATCCCCCAATCCCAGGACTCCACTCCCATTTTCCCCCTGGGAATTGCTTTGGGGTGGGGTGACAGCTCCTGGTGCACATCCCAAACCCTCTCATCCCGGGATTTCTGCCCTAGCAGTGGCCACACAGGGAATTCTGCGGAGCCGCTCCTCTCCCTGCCGCTCCAGCTCTTGGCACCCAAAGTTCCCTTTGTTTGTACCTTTCCAGGGCTGTGACAATGAGCACGGGGCCATCCAGGGGTTACTGTGACACTCCAAGGAAAAAGCCTTGGCTTTTGTTTCCCAGAGGTTCTTGGGTTGCTTTTATCTCCAACAAATATCCATAAATCCTGCCGGGGCTCCCCGTGCCCGGGGCCGTCTGGCGGATGCAGCCACGGGATCAAATCCTGCCTCAGCTCCTGCTCAGCATCATTTTAATCCCAGGAATGTGTGTCCTGCAGGATTTGGGGCTTGTAATTAATTAGGAGCCAGATTTGGGTCATCCAGGAGTTTTTCCAGGTTGCCAAAAGCGTGGCACGCTCTCTGCTGGAGTTTCTGGCTCCGTGCTTTTGTTCCCTGCTAATTCCAAGTCCTTGAGATGGTTTGGATCCACCAAAAAGGGAACAGGTTCAGAAAACCTCGGGGCTTTCTCTGCAGGAGGAGGTTTGTGGAGGGGGAAAGAGGCTGGCCATGCTCCCAGGCAGACCTGGAGTGAGTGAGAATGCTAAATCCTCCTCTTTTACCCTGGAATCATAGAATGGGTTGGGTGGGAAAGAACCTTAAAGAACCTGGTTCCACCCCATTCCTCACCTTCCCTATCCCAGCCTGCTCCAACCCTGGCCTGGGGACATTTCCACTTTGGGGAACCTTTTCCAGGAGCTGGGAAGGGGCTGCAGAATCCCTGAGAGAGCTGGGAAGGGGCTGCACAATCCCCAAGGGAGCTGGGAAGGGGCTGGAGAATCCCTGAGGGAGCTGGGAAGGGGCTGCAGAATCCCTGAGGGAGCTGGGAAGGGGCTGCAGAATCCCCGAGGGAGCTGGGCAGGGGCTCAGCCTGGAGCAAAGGAGGCTCAGGGGGCCCTTGTGGCTCTGCACAGCTCCTGCCAGGAGGGCACAGCCGGGGGGGTCGGGCTCTGCTCCAGGGAACAGGGACAGGAGCAGAGGGAACGGCCTCAGGGGAGCCTCAGGATGGACACTGGGAGGAATTTCCCCATAGAAAGGGGGATCAGGGATTGGAAGTGCCCAGGGAGGTTTGGAGTGCCCAACCCTGAGGGATTTCAAAGCCCTGTGGATGTGGCACTTGGGGACAGGGGTCAGTGGTGGCTTTGTCACCCACCCTTCCCAAATCCCCATCTCCTGGTGTGTCCCTGGGACCATCCAAGATGCTCTCACCTCTTCCAAGGATTTATTTTCTATTTCAGTTTATATTTGTCGCCCTGTGCCACCCCTCCCAGGGGACGCTCTGGTGGCTCCTCCTTCACCCCGAGCAACCCAAGGACCTCCAGGCCACCTCCAACAGGTCCTGCTGCCTCAACCCCTGCCCCTAACGAACAATCAAGAAAGTCTTTAATTAGCAAAGCCACATTTCTGGAAGCAGAAAAGGGTCACGGAGCTGCCGGACCACCCGCGGGTTCCCGCATCCCGCAGGTGTTTGACTCCTTGGAGCAAGGAGACCCAATCCTTTTGTTTCCAATAAAAAAACCCCACGGAGAAGCAGTTCCAGGGCTGAGGCTGCCTCCTGCAAAGCCGGGCCAGGGCTCTGCCGTGTGCTTTGTGTTTACAGTGGAGCTTAAAGAAATAAGCATCGGTTACATAGGGGGGAAAAATGAGAACGCTCTCAAATTGGACCCCAGGGCAAGGCTGGCCGAGAACAATGGATCTGCTAAACAAAACCTCCAAGGGGAAAGGAGGAAGTTATCAGGAAAAGCAGGGATATATTAGTTTAGTTTCTTCAACAAAAAAAAAAAAAAAAAGAGAGAGGGAAAAAAAAAAAAAGAGGGAGGCATTCCAAGCACTTGAACTTGAGCGGATCCATTTCGCGGCCCAGACGTTCTCCCCTGGCGCGGCCAAGTGACCCCGGCCGGCGTCGGCGAGCGTGGAGCTCTCCCGTTCCCCGTTCCCTCCGTGGCAGCCGGGACAGGAGCAGCAGCAGGAGAAGGAGGAGGAGGAGGAGGCAGCAGCCGCCGCTGCCTCCCGTCACGCGTCCGTCCTGGAAAACAGACGGGAGGACGGCGCTGGGATGCGGCGCTCGGTGGGAAGAGGGCAGCCAGAGTTTAGGAGGCCACGGCCTGCGGACGGTTTCCTGCTGGGCCAAGGGACCCACGGGCTCCTGGAGCACTGTGTCCCACAGCATTTCTCCTTTCTACAGGGTATTTTTGGGTGGGAAGCAGTGCAAACCCTCCATGGGTCGCTCCCGCTGGATTTGCCATGTATTTCACACATCGGGAAGCTGCTTCCTCTCCTGCTTATTCCCAGCTTTTCCACATCCAACCCTTGCTGGTGAGCGCTTCCATCAGTCCCCAGCCCGAGGAGGACGGGAGGAAGCGCCGCTAATCCTCATTAAATGTATAAATTTATGACCCCGTGGTGCTGCAATGTTTAATCAGGGCTCCGTGACTGTGCCGTGCTCCGGGTACAAGTTCAGTGCAAGGTGAATCTTGGCTGAGATAATCTGGAAGTTCAGCTGGAGGTGAAGGCAGCGGCGGCTCCTCACAGCCTGCCTGGGGTGAGCAAGAGGTCACCTCCTTTTTTTTTCCTTTTTTTTTTTTTTTTAGCCCCTTTTTTTAACATGTAAACACAAAAAAAAATTGCAGCTTCTCAGAGGATTTGGCATCAGCTGAGCGGCAACAGGAAAGAGAAGCGTGGAGTGCTTGGCCCCGTGGGGCTCAGGGAGGTGATGCCTGGTGGTTTTTGGGGATAACCGGAGAGGTTTGGTTCAAACAGCACAAATCTCACGGGGTTTTGACACCAGGGAAAGGAGGAATCCTCAGGATTTGCTGCTCACCCGTCCCTGCTCCTGGCTGCTGCTGGGATCCCTCAAAGGGAAAATGCCCTGGCTGGGGGTCTGGATGTCCCAGCCCGGTACTGGTGGCACTTGCTGGGCTCTGTCTGTCCCAAAAGGTGGCTCGGTGTCACTTTGTCACCTGCTCCCTGCAGGTGCCTGGGTTTGCTGCTGGTGGGCAGCACTGACACCTCCCAGCCCCAAAGCTCTCTGGCTGCTCCATCAATCACTTAGGAATGCTCTCTCCTGGAAAAGTGGCATTAACGTGATTTTTTCCCCTTTTTGGGAAGATTTTTTCCCAACCAGGAAGATTTGGGAAGATTTTATCTCCAACAATGCTGGAGATGTTTTCTATAGGTTTATTTGGACAACTCCTGATTTCTCTTCTCTGAAAACCTCCTTTATTGTTTTTAGGGGTTTTGTGCTTTTTCTGTGCTCATAATCACTCTACCCTGACTAAAGGATCCTCTGCTGCTGAGATATTGGAATTTTCCACGTTATTCCTAATGTTTCTTTGGAGCCACTGATTTGGATATGTGGGTCAGGCAGGGAAACCCAGAAGGCCGTGAACCCCTGGAATGCAGCAGTGGAAAAGGAATTCTGTGTTAATGGGATACCTGAGCATGGAGCCATCAACTCCCAACCAGAGAGCTTTTCCAAAATCCACCTTTTCCTTCCTCAAAACACCTTCAAAACAGCCTCTAAGGAATATTTACACATGTGTCTATATACACAAGCATATGTATTTATGTATAGATATATAGCTATATATATCCCACACTCGCAGAGATTTTTTCAGGTTATTCCAAAAGTGTGTTCCAAAGAAAACATGCACGTAAATTATGGTGTATTCCTTCCCCTTTATAAAATGTTGGTACACTGTGCTGATTTCTAATCCTAAAATCAGGAGGAACATAGTACACATGCTCATGAGAGTGGGCAAGATGGGACGAAGAAAAAACATGAAGTAAATCAGAAACAGCTACATTAATTTGGGATAAATTAAATAATTTAAATTATTTAATTTAAATTATTAAAAGATAATAATTAAAATAATTAAAAGATAAAGTGTATTAATATATCAATATTATCAATGCCCTGAGCACTTTCCAAACATCGCATCCCAAATTTCTCCCCTGTGGTGTCAGATGCTGATCCCAGAGGGTCTATCTGGCCCCATCCTTGCTCCACCAGAACCCGATGCTGCTACAGGAGCCATCTTTGCCTGGGGAATGAATCCCCCTTTGTGGTGGCTCAATGGAAAAGCCAAGTGTTATTCAATAGTGGAATTCCCTGCGGAACGCTCTTCCGAGCCTCTTTCATTCCTCCTGGCTCCCGCCCAGTATTGTCCCCGTGTGCCATCGGAGGGTCTGGAGGGTGGGAATCCGTCCAGCTCCGGGCCCAGCCTTCCCTGAAAACTCCTGAACCTGCCTGGAGAGTGGGATGAGCCCAAGGGGTTATTTTTAGGAGTGCAAATTGGTCACTAAATCCTCTTGCTTTTCTTCCCATGGCCGTTCATAAAATTCCCCTGTTCAGGTGTTATCACTGGGAACAGCTCGATCCCAAAACGTTGAAATCTCAGGGGGTTTGCACCTAATCATTTTCAGGCCTTGTGTGTTTTTGTTTTCCAAGGGCTGTGCCATGGGTGAGAGAAACTTGGGATTCCCCTAGAATTTAGCAGAGCTTTCCCTGCGGGCAGGGATCCAGAGGGTGACTAAAACCACGTCTTGAGCGCAGCTTGGGGGGGACTTTCCAGGGCTGTCACCGCTGTCACATGTGGTGCTGATCCTCGGCATCCCTACTGTACAGAAAGAAATCTTCCCAATATCAGACCTGGCAGTTCCATCTCCTCCTATCCCTGTTCCCTGGGATAAGATCCCAAATCCCCCTCTGGCTGTCCCTTCCTGTCAGGGAGTTGTCACAAGGTTCCTCCTGATCCCTCTTTGCTCCAAGCTGAACCACTTCTCCAGATCCTTCAGCCACTCCTGGGCTCAAAAACACAAATTTTCTGATCTAAAATCCTGCAAAGTTTTTAACGAGACCCTTGGAAGAAATTCCTTTGGGAAGAGGAGAAAAGTCAACCGCATGTAATTCCAGTGTGGCTTCAAAGCAGGTGGAATGCCAGAGGTGGAAAGCCAGAGGTTTTCCTCCTAATAAACGATGAATGTTTGCAGCTGGAAAACAAGGAGATCTCTCTGTGCAGAGAAACCTTTGTGGAGCCCTTTCCCTGGAAATCTGGGCTATCAGGAATACAAGAACCTATAAACAGCCAATAATGTGAAGCTGAAAATAATCCAGACTGGACAGATTTGGGTTTTGCTGGTCTCAAACCTCTCTTGGTTACAAACTGTCCTGGCTGCCATAAATCCTTCCACATTCCTCTCCTGTTTTGTTGGGTTTTTTTTTCCAGGAACTGTTTGACTTTTGCAGCTAGAAAGAGAAAAAAAATTTAAATTTCTGCTTTTAACTTGCAAGATCAACCCAGTTAAATGTGAGGTGAGGAGCTTGGGATTGGTTCTCTTCTCTCCAGGAGAAGATCCCTGGGTGGGACATCCCAGGAGGCCTGGAGGAGTCACTTGGGGTGGTTGTGTCTCACAGAGAGGTCCAAGCAGGACTCTTGGATCTGTAGTAATTCCCAGAAATCCAGGTAATTAGCGGAGTAATTAGCGCCTACTTTTCCTTCCCTGTGCTCCCTTTGTGGATCCCTTTCCTTGTCCATCACCAATTCCCTGCGAGTGCTCTCCAACCCCTCTCCAACACCCCAAGGACACCCAATTCCCAGAGCAAATCCTCCTTTCCAGTGAAACCAGTGACAAATCCGCTCCTGTTTTCACTTAAACCACGATTTCCCCCTCCGTGCCTTTCACAAATTCAACAACAAACATCATGTTCCAATTCCCGGTGCCTTTTCTTTTTGGGAACACTATTGTCAAAACCCCATGTCTTCCCAGGGGTTGGAATATTTCTTTCTCTTTCAGTATTCCTTTCCCACGAGGCGTAATTGAAACCTCCCCAAAATAAATTATTTGGACAGCGCTTGTCCATGGCTGCTGCTGCTGGAAGCTCCTTGGGTTTTTTGTAATCCGTGACAATTCCCTGCTGGATGATGGAAGGGGCTGCTCCACCAGTGCTGGGATGGGTTATGGATGTGGACAAACTGGGAATTGCCACTGGTTTTCCATAGTTTTCTGTTTTTCATGGAAGTTTCCAGCAGGACTGAATGTCATCACTGTTTTGTGATCCCACTGGCGCATCTTGTCCCATCCTCCAGGTGGGACACAAGGGTGTCCCCTCTCATTGTCCCCTTTCCTGAGGAGCTGTGGTGTTCAGTCAGGGAAAGGAGCTTTTCGGAGGAAATTCCTCCCCAGGTTTAGAAGTTCAAGGTGTGACCTCGTACAAATCAAAGCTGGTTTGTGGAAGGTGTTGGGTCAGAGGTTGTTCATGCCAGGTACAGAAAACCTCTGGGAAGAGGAACATCAGACTGTAGTTGTGAGGATAAGAAAGGATAATGGAGCTTTTGAGAGGTGTTTTCACCTTGGATCTGAAAATATTTCCTCCTTCTTTCATGGAAAACCAGAGTGGGCACTCAGGGACGTGACCCAGCTCATGGACGTGGCCCTCAGCAGGGTTCAGGGCAGGAATGCTGCTTCCAGCTGGGAAAACACCAAACCTGACTGAATTCATGCTTTTCCATGCCCAGGGGGGATAAAACTCATCACAAAACTTGGCCATAACCACATGGCATCACCATCACTCCTGTGGGGATCTGAGTGTCCCCAAAACCCCACCATGAGGAAGACTTTGCCCCACATCAACCCAGCTGTGTGTGCTTGCAGAAACAAGGACTGAGTTCCCTAATTTAGGCTTTTGTTGAAGGAAAGGTTTAGTTCTTTATGGAATGTCTCCCATCAACCCTGGCACCATCTCATCTGCTGGGATGGTGCTGGCAGAGAAAAGTCCTCCCCAATCCATCATGGTGGAATCGAAATCCATCCAATCCCACCAAATCCATCTTGGTGCTCCTCCTTGTCCCTGGGAGGAGGAAATCTGGTAATTTCCCTGGTGGACCAGAGAGTTTTTTCTGGGGTGGAATCAAAGAACCACCCTGGTTCGGAGGGACCTTGAGGGCCCATCTAGTCCAACCTGGTCTGGGGAAGGAATGAATGGAAGGAGCCTTTCCCTGTCCATCCCAAAAACCTCCAGCAGTGGGATCACCACCACATCCAGGGGAAGTTGTCCTAGTTGAAGATGGGTCTTAGTCCAAGGAATTTCTTACTTGTGTGGAGGTCAAACCTTTCCTGTGGCACCTTGGAGCCTTTGCTCCTTATCTTCTCCATGGGGTTCCTTGTGAAGAGAGATCTTCTCCTCCTGTAGCCACCCCTAAAGGACTGGAAAACCATGATGAGGGGATGTCTCTTATTTAACCAAATCCTGTCCCTTTTCCTGGGAAAACTAGTGCATTCCCATGGGAGTTTCATGCAGGTCAGGAGCTTTTGGGGCAATTTCCTGTTGGGGGATGCTGGACCAGGTGGAGCAGTCACAGCCCCATCCCTGGCAGTGTCCAAGGCCAGGTTGGACACTGGGGCTTGGATCCACCTGGGACAGTGGGAGGTGTCCCTGTCCATGGGGTCGGATCTGGGTGGGCTTTGAGGTCCCTTCCCACCCAACCCATTCCATGATTCCATGACTGTGACACGGGCGCAAGCGTGCGAACGCCGGTGGTGGCTTAGATCTAGTTCCAGGAGCTCTGGCAGGGCTTGCAAACCGTGTTTGGAGTCAGTTTGGATTCACATTCCAGTGCTCCTGGCTTGACCGGGAGGATTCCATCCAGATTCCACGCTGTCGTCAGGCAGAACAAACTGTCCCTGCTCTCCTTCCCATCTGGAGGGGGATGCAGGGCCCAGCCACGGCCTGGTCTCCTCCTGCAGGGACCTTCCAGCCATCCTCACCCCCTGCTTGAGGTGAGGGGCCTGAAAATTTGTCTGTTTGGATAAAAAGAACATTTTTGAAGAGTTTGAGGTGGTGACGTGCAAGGAGGGGGTGAAAAGGAAGTGGTTTTGAGGTAGAACTGGTGGTTGGATTTGATGATGTGAAAGGTCTTTTCCAGTTTAAATGATTCCATGAAATGGGGGGGGGGGGGGGGGGGAAGTTCTTCTAGGGGAACCTGGGACAGGCTGGGAGCTGGCTCCCAGTTTAATTCTTTCATTCCAGCATTTCCTTCTCTTGAATTCTACACTTCAGTTTGGGTACAAGCTCATCTATGTGTATAAAACCAATTTTAGTACTTTTTAATACCTTTTTTCTGTCATTTTTTTCAAACCATCCTCCGCTTCTCTATTTTCGTAAAGCTGTGCCTGCACCTCTCCCTGCTCCTGCTCAAGGTGTTCCTGGAACCCTGGGAAACTGCAGGTCCCCAGCCCTGAGCACATCTGCAGCTTCCTGATCTTATCCCATTCCCACATCACCGTGGTGAAAGCTCCTCTTAATTTTTCCCTCCTCGTTTTTTCCCTTTCCCTCCTCTCCTTTTCCTTCCCTCCCACCCTCCAGTGGATGTCCTGTCGAGTTTGATTTATGGCCTTGAAAGGGAGACTCCAGTTTAAGGAATTAATGGTATTTGCATATTTGATTTGGAAACTCCCCCGGCAGACCCGCAGCAGCCCCACGCCGCCGGCTCTTTTTTCCTTTTTTTTCCCTTTCCCCTCGGCCCGTTCAGATTTAGCAGCAGAGGTGAAAAGTTGAAGCAGTAAAACCAATAAAACCACATTTATGTGACAGATAAATCGTCTGGAGGCAGCTCTCCCTGAGCCTCCGGGTTTCCTCCTGCAGGACCTCTCCCCTCCGGAGCGCAACCCATGGCTGGGCCGGGAGCGCCGGCAGCCGGGGCCAAAGGTGCTGGCCCCTGCCGTCCGTGGACCTGCCCAGCCAAAAAAGATGGATGTGGGCAACGAGCTGGAAAATACACAGCCCATCCGTCACTGTCGGGAGCCACCTGGGGGTGGTCTGGCTCTGCGAGAGCTCCGGCAAGGTCCAGGCCGAGGTGGGAGCGCTGGGAGTCACGGAATCAATATGGTTGGAAAAGCACTCAGAGATCAAGTCCAGCCTTTCCTCAGCACTGCCAAGGCCACTGCTGACCTATGTCCCCAAGTGGAGCCTTCAAATCCTTCCAGGGACAGGGTTGGACAGCCCTTTCCATGGGGAAATTCCCTAGTGTCCACCCTGAGCTCTCCTGAGGCCGTTCCCTCTGCTCCTGTCCCTGTTCCCTGGAGCAGAGCCCGACCCCCCCGGCTGTGCCCTCCTGGCAGGAGCTGTGCAGAGCCACAAGGGCCCCTGAGCCTCCTTTGCTCCAGGCTGAGCCCCTGCCCAGCTCCCTCAGGGATTCTGCAGCCCCTTCCCAGCTCTGTTCCTGCCCTGGACACGCTCCATCCCCTTAGGGTCTCTCTTGTTGGGAGAGGCCCAGAACTGCCCCAGGATTTGAGGTTGTGACCTCAGCAGTGCCAGAACAGGGGACAGGCATTGCCCTGGTCTTGCTGCCACCCCAGTGTTGGCACAGCCCAGGTGCCCTTGGCCTTCTTGGCCACCTGGGCATACCTGGGCTCATGTGGAGCTGCTGTTGATTGTTCCAGGTCATTGGAGTTTCTCTGGCAGTGGAAGCCATTCCCTGGCTCCTGTCCCTCCAGGCCTTGTCCCCAGTTTCTCTCCAGCTCTCCTGGAGCCCCGTCAGACCCTGCAAGGGGCTCTGAGCTCTGCCTGGAGCCTTCTCTTCTCCAGGGGAACCTTCCCAGCTCTGCCAGCCTGGCTCCAGAGCGGAGGAACTCCAGCCCTGCAGCAGCTCCGTATCCCTCTGAGCTCCCTGCTCCCAATCCTCTGCCTAAACAACTGCCAATATTTTAATTCCATCTTCTCCAAACTCATTCCTAATTCTCACTTTTTTTTGTTTCCTTTCTTCCTTCGTACCTTTCCTCTTGGGTCTTTTTTCCCCCTCCCCATGAACGGCTACCTGGCCCCTGGATGCTCCGGCCAGGCCGTGCACTTTCCATGGCAAGAAACTCATTCAGGCTTTGTTTGGGATTTGCCTGAGGCACGTTCAGCCTCCCAGGGGCCACCAGCAAGAGGTCTTTGGCGCGTTGTGGGGGTTCCCTTTGAGCCTCTATAACCATGCGACTCCTCCCAGCAGCCGCCAAGCCCCACGGAAGCATTTTGGCCCTGGCGCTCGGGCCTGAAAAGCGCCTGTGAAATCATATTTAAGGTTGTCTCTCTTGAAGGTGCCCCTTGGAAAAACCTCCTGCCAATGATGTTCAGCTCGGGTTTGTAGTTCAACACAAAGGCTCCGCTGGACAAAGCCGAGCGGGACCCGGGCTGGAAAAGCCCTCTTAGGTCCCGGCTAATCCATCCCCCCCGCCAGCCCGGGGGATTGTTCCCGACAGCTTGTTTTCCTTGCCCTGACCTACATAGTCAAAAAGAATCTTGTTGCACATTTTTGTTTTGTATCTGGAGGTCTCGGAGGAGCTAAATCCCCTTCTTGGCGGGGCAAGATGCGTTGTTAAACAGTGCCGGGGCCTCCAGGAAAACCATGGCGACGCGGGGACAATGAGGCCTCTATGGGCCCCGCTTGGCCGCGGGATGGGCCCGGCCTCTCCCGGCCCCGGTGGTGGGCACCAGGACGCGCCGAGCGGGCGATGAAGATGTCCATGCGCTTGGCAGGCTGTCCCCAAATAGAGTGGTCACAGCGGCGCTCCAAGATGGGATCTCTGGGAGGGGGGAACGGCAGGAGCTCTTAATTAACCTGCTGTGGATGGGGCAGAGGTGGAGGCCGCATCCTGGGAATGCTGGGCCGTGCCGCTGAGGGTGGGTGGAGAAGGCGAGTCCTAGTCGAGGTGAGGAGATCCACTTGTGGGGAGGGAAGGGGAGAGCCTGGTTTTTACGGAAAACAAGGGTGGGAGTGGTGTGAGAAGAGGGCATTGGACTGTGCCTTCATGGGTGGGTGGAGAAGCCAAGTCCTCATTGAGATGAGAACATCCACATGTGAGGAGGGCATGCCAGCTCCTGGTTTTTTAAGGAAAATAAGGATAGGATTGGTGTGGGAAGAGGGCATTCAGGGAACCTAGACTGTGCCTTCATGGGTAGGTGGAGAAGCCAAGTCCTCATCGAGGTGAGGAGATTCTCAGTTGAGGAGGGCATGGCAGCTCCTGGTTTTTTAAAGAAAATAAGGATAGGAACAGTGTGGGAAGAGGGCATTTAGGGAACTTGGGCATTTAGGGAACATCCCTGACCTGTGGGTGAGGGATGGATGTGGAAATGCTGGGGGATGGTTGGATTTGGTGACCTTGGAGGGTTCTTCCAGCCAGAATAATTCTCTGATGCACAGCGAATTCTTGCCCTCATGGGCAGGTAGAGAAGCCAAGTCCTCATCGAGGTGAGGAGATCCTCATGTGAGGAGGCCATGGCAGCTCCTGGTTTTTTAAGGAAAACAAGGATGGGAATGAGGTGGGAAGAGGGCATTTGGGCAACCTGGGCTGTTGTTTGCCCATCCCTCACCTGGCTGGGAGGAGTGGGGTCATTTGTGGACACGAAGGGCTGCGGGTGGGAATTTTGGCAGTCTGGAGCCGTCACGGATGGCCGAGTTAATCCCTGTTCCTTCCCCTGCTGCCAAGGCCTGGTGGTTTCTCTTACCAATGTCTGGAAAGCACCTGGGACTCCCAGCTCCGGGAGCTGCACTCACCCAGAATAACCCCCCAAGCTCCTCTGGGCTTTGGAGATGCCTGCAGAGCACTTGGAGGGTGTTGGGGTGGGCCCAGGGTGGTGAGAAATCCGTGGGGAATGGTTAGAATGACGCTGGGGGTTGTTTGGGAACAGAACTTTGTGGTGACTTTGACCCCAAAAGTTTCCTTCTGCCATAGCTGAGACCATCAGGCCACTGGGGTTGTCACCCATGTCCTCAAGGTGCCTCAGACCTCAAATCCCCCTCACATCCCAAAAATTAGGGATCACAGAGCAGGAATGCTCAATGGCTAAATTAATACCGCCCTGCATTAATCAATGTCAAATATCCCTAAATTAACAATGAAGTACAATCAAGTTAATGATGAAACCTTAACAGAATAATATTAAACAAATTAATAAAACCCAAATTCATTTTTTTTATTGATAACTCCACCTGCCCAGGACCTCTGCCGCCTTCGAGGGAAACACCTGCTGCCTTTTCCAGCTTTTTCAGACCCTATTTGGTTTTCCTTTCCAGCTCCTGGATCTGTTCATCCAGTGGGATTGGTCGACATATCTGGCCGACTACGGACAGCCCACGTGCAAGTACCTTCGTGTGAACCCCACCACAGCCCTCATCCTGCTGGAAAAGTGAGTGTGGCCCCCAAATCCTGGAAGAATTTCCACTCCCATCATGCTTTAGCAGCTCTTTCCATCCCTGTGAACAAAGATCTCAGCCCCAAGTGGACAGAGGAAACTCAGATGGAAAAATCCCATTTTATCCCGTTGACCTGAATCCCACATTATCCAAATGGAATGGCTTGGCTGCAGGTTCTTCTTTTTATTGGCACTTAAGCAGAGTTTTGCTTGTCCTACCAGAAAATTTCACTTTAGAGATGAACCTCCAGCTCCAAAATCCTTTAAAATGTGCTGGGCTGCAGGCAGGAGTGGCTATCCCGAATTTTTCAGTGTTTGGACAATGCTATGAACAACTTTTGGTTGTGAAGTGGTCAGGCAGTGGGACCGTGTTGTTGTAGGTTCCCTTCCACCTGAAAATATTCTGTTTTATTCCATTCTGTTTCTGTGTTTCTGCATTTCTATTTCTTTTTATTTCTATTTTCATTTCTATTTCTGTATTTTGAATTTTATTTATGTATTTCTGTTTATATTTATTTCTATTTAATTCTATATTTATTCCTATTTCTGTATTTTTATTTCCATTTATTTCCACAGTTCTATACTTATATTTCTATGTATTTCTTTTAAAATTTATTTCTAGTTCTATATTTATTTCTATTTCTGTATTTTTATTTCTACATTTCTGTATAACTTTATTTCTATATTTCTATATTTTTATTTTTTATTTCTATAGTTCTATTTATTTCTATTTTTTATTTCCATATTTTATTTCCTATTTATTTCTGTTTCTGTATTTTTATCTAAATTTCTATATTTCCATACTTCCATATTTTTGTGGTTTTATGTTTCAATTTATTTCTATTCCTCTATTTGTATCTCTATGTTTTTCTATTTCTACACACCCCTACATTTGTATTTCCAGTTCTTTCTATTCTCATTTATTCCCATTTCTCCCGCCTCCCTTGAGTGGGGTTCCCAGAGAGCCCCGATCCCGGTTCCGTGGGGCCGGAGGAGCCTCCGGGGCTTCCTCAATCCATCCTTTGAGGGCCGTCGTTCTCATGCTCCGCACGGCTCCATCCCAAACCCTGGAGTGGTGCCGGGAACAGCGCCCGGGGCTCCGGGGTGGCTCCTGGGGGGCTCTGCCAGTCCCGGGAGCGCTGCGGGATTTGCCTCAGGAAAAGCGGGATTTGCTTTGCCTGTCACCCCTGCCCGTGGTGGGTCTCCCAGATGATCTCCGCTGGTCCAGCTCCAAGCTGGCTTGGGAAGGATCCACTCTGCTCCTGCTCCCAGCAGACCTCCCAGGTCGTTTTCCAGCTGGTGGGATAGAGAACGAGCCAAAAAATGGGAATTTAGCATTTTCCGAGCGGCTCCTGGCACGGGCGCTGCAGTGTTGGGTCCTGCACGGAGGAGAGGGCAGGAGGGGATCCTCGTGGAATTGTGGAATGGTTTGGGTGGGAAAGGGACCTTAAAGCCCATCCAGTTTCATGGGGAGGACACCTCCCACTGTCCCAGGCTGCTCCAAGCCCTGTCCAACCTGGCCTTGGACACTTCCTGGGATCCTGGGGCCTTGAATGTTCTTCTGGAAATGTGGCCCCATCCCTAAACTTGTCACCTCCTCCTTGAGGAGAAGGAGAGACCCCAAATCAACTCAAACTCCCCCTCATGCTCTGATTCCGTGGTTAATCCAACCCCAGCTGCATCCCTGGAAGTGCCCAAGGCTGGGTTGGGATGGGGTTGGAACACCCTGGGGACAGTGGTGCCATGGGGGTGGCACTGGATGGGCTTTAAAGATCCCTTCCCACCCAAATTATTCCCTGAATCTCTGATTCTGTGAGTGACGTTGGGGTGTTTGTGAACTTTGTGGCTCCCTCTGTGTCACCATGGTCCAGCTCCTCTCCACCAGAGGAGAAGAACGGATGTCACAGCACCCCAGGACACCCCGAGGGCACCAGTGAGGGACACAGGGACTAAACTGGACTTAAAGGACTTTTACACCTCATGGCGTTGTTTTTAGACTGGTATTTTATGGGTTGTGTTATCCCTGGGTTATTTGGGGCCGTGGGTCAGGGATGGGTGTGGAAATGCTGGGGATGGTTGGATTTGGTGACCTTAGAGGGCTCTTCCAGCCGGGATAATTCTGTGATACACAGGGAATTCATAACCCAGTGTCCGAGGTGGGAAAGTTTATTCAGGTGAGAGGTTTATTCAGAGCTAGCAGCAAACTGCTAAAATAAAGGGACGCCCAAAATCTGGGAGTTTGGCCATGCAGCATCTGGGAGAGCTGGGGAGTTGAGGCAGGCAGTGAGGTGGGATCATGGCAGAGGCTGGGAAGGCAGTGGGACAGCAGGAGGGCAGCTCCGCACTCGGTGGTGTTAAAATGTCACCAAACCCCAGCCTGGCTCATTTCATAAAGTCATAAAATCCTGGAATGGTTTGGGTTGAAAGGAACCTTAAGGATCATCCCATTCCCAACACATCCATGGGCAGGGACACCTCCCACTGTCCCAGGTGGATCCAAGCCCCAATGTCCAAACTGGCCTTGGGCACTGGCAGGGATCCAGGGGCAGCCCCAGCAAATCTGGCAATTCCAGCACAGCCCCTGCCCACCCTCCCAGCCACCAATTCCTTGCCCAGATCCCAGCCCAATCTGCCCTTTCCCAGTGGGAGCCATTCCCTGGCTCCTGTCCCTGCAGGCCTTGTGCCCAGTCCCTCTCCAGCTCTCCTGGAGCCCCTTCAGGGACTTTGCGGATTCCCTGGGTTTTTCTCTTCTCCAGGGGAACATTCCCAGCTCTCCCAGAGCAGAGGGATTGCAGAATTCTGGAATGGGTTGTGTTGGAAGGAACCTTAAGGATCATCCCATTCCCTCTCCCATCCATGGCAGGGACAGCTCCCACCATCCCAGACTGCTCCAAGCCCCAGTGTCCATCCTGGCTTTGGACATTCCCAGGGATCCCCTCGGAGGGGTCTCTGTCCATCCCCCACCAGCTCTCCCGAGGCTCCTCGCTCCAGGCACATCCTCTGCCTCCCATCCCGCCGGGAATCCCAGGGGGAATTCTGAGCGGGGCCGGCTCAGCCTGTAACCTGTTCTCCTGGTTATCTGTGTCCCTTATCACCCCGGTGTCTGTGTCTCTCCCAGGATATCCCGGGTGTAAGTATGCGCTCGCTCGGGCTTTCACCCTCACCTGGCAGGGCCCCGATTGTCCGCTCTCAATGGAGCCCGAAACGCTGGAAATGCAAAGTGCCTCTGGAGCGGGGCCCTGCGCAACCCGATCCTCCCAAATGCACTAATTAGAGCTAAAAGAGGAGCTTTTACCGCGCTGCTTTCTTCCCCTCCCGGATTAATTGAGACAAAGCTCGGCTCTCTCCGAGGTGGTGTTTGTTGACAGGGGTGGGGACAGCGCCGAGCTCGCCTTTCCCTTCCTTTCACTTCTAATCCTGGGACCGGCTTCCAAACCCGCGGTTATGCCGAGGCTCTGTTCAGAGAAATAAAACTGGGGAGCTGCACAGCCCATCCCAAATCCTGCAGGATTTTGTGTCCTGTAGGCAGCTTAATTAATTAATCTTATTTAATGTTTCACTGCTTGCACCTTCACGTGGAGTCTGGAGATTCCAGCAGCTCCCAGATGCTCCCAGACTTTTTCAGATCCACCTCTGTGGGTTTTGTTAATGGCACTCCCAGTAATCCCAAAGCTCTGCTCAGGAAAAAAACCTATGGATCTACACAGCCCATCCCAAATCCTACAGGATTTTATGTCCTGTATCTTAATTAATTAATAATAGTAGCTTAGTGTTTGCACATTCACATGGTGTCTGGAAATCCCAGCAGCTCCCAGACTTTTTCAGATCCATTTCTGTGGGTTTGTTGTGGGCACTCCCAGTTATCCCAAAGCCCTTCTCAGGGAAAAAACCCCATGGATCTGCACAGCCCATCCCAAATCCTGCAGGATTTTCTGTCCTGTTTCTTGATTAATTAATAGCTCAGTGTTTGCACCTTCACGTGGTGTCTGGAGATCCCAGCAGCTCACAGACTTCTCCAGATCCATCTCTGTGGGTTTATTTGGGGATCAGGGCTCCAGCTGCAATCCCTTTCCATCCTGATCCAGAGGTTTATCCATCAGCTCATCCCAACACACCCCAAGATTTTCTCACACGGAATGTGCGCTGCTTCCGGAACATTCCATGGACTTGAGCAGGTCCTACGGGGTGGGAGATGGCCCCAAAGGTGCCGGGATGGAAAAGCTCCAAATTCCCAGTGTGTGTAAGGGCTGGGAAGAGCTTTCCAAAGGTACAGATCAACTTCCAGCACCGCTGATATCCCTCTGGAACCCATGAGAGCTCCCAACCTTCCTGGGAAAGGGCTTGGAGACCTCCTGGAGCTGTTTGGAGCTCCTGGGGAGGATAATTATCCCCAAATCCACGATAGCAGGACCTGGGTGACTCCAAACTCCACTCCCCATTGGCACAATTACTCCCTGGTTCTCCTGGAGGAGCAGCTGCCAGCCTTCTGTGGCTGAGAAATAGGGAAAAACAAACAAATCCCAATTTTTTGATGACTGGAAGTGCTCCAAGCTCTCCTGTTCCTACTGGGAGAGCAGCTCCGTCTCTGGTAACCCCAGTAAATTCCCTTTGGGATAAAGCTGTTATCCTGGATCCCAGTTCCAAGCCTGGTGTTTTTGGGAACATTTCAGATTCCCTGTGGCTCTTTCGAGGAGATTGAAGCCTGGAAAACCTTGAATGTTTGTTTGTGTTCCAGAAGTTTGGAGAGGTTGGGATTATGCTCAGTTGACTCCAGACCCTTGGGATGATCCAGTGCCAGCTTCCCAGGGATCATCAGCACCGTGTCCTTGTAACTTCAATGCTTCCTTTAGGTCCCCATTGCCAAAAACTGGGATTATGGGATGCATCCAAAGTCCTCAGCCTCTGCCAGATCTGATTTGCCCAGAAAATCTTTTACAAATTGGGATAATTTGGAAGAGCCGAGCCCCAGCAGGTTGGATTTTGGGAGGTTGTGCCTTCAGGAGCTGCTGGGAAGTTGATCCTGGAGGGAATTTTTTCCCTTCTCAGCACCCTTGGGAAGTGTTCCAAGCCCTGTTCCCCCCAAAATATGGATTTGGGAATTCAAGAGTGCATGACCCCCTCCCAGCTTTGCCCCCAACCCACATCCTGCTCTACTGGGCTCTGGATTTATGGAGACCTCCTGGAGACACCATGCTCCTTCCAAACAGCTGGATTCCTTCCTGGAATGGGAATTATTCCGTGTTATATTTAATATAAATTATATACATTTATATAATTTATATTTTTTATTCATTGGGAAAATGGATGGGATTTAAGGTCCCTTCCAACCAAAACATTCCGTGATTCCCTGGAATACTTTATAAAATTTAAATTCACAACTCCAGACCTTCCCAGCCTCCTCTAAAGCTGCATCTCGTGCACGCAAGTTTTAATTAAAAAAATCTTAATTCTGTGGATTTCATGCTGATTTCCAAATTTCCTTCTCAAATTTCATCACCACCACAGAAGGTGACGTGGGGATGGAGAAATCCCTGCTTGGAAGAGGGAATCCACATGCAGGATTCAGGATTTCCTGCATTTGGGATTAGGGAGAAAGTGGTGTTGATTGGGATTGGAGGGGTTTAAAACAAAAACACCTGAAAATTTAAAAAAAAAAAAATTGGTGTAGAGCTTGGAAATTCCATGTGCTCCTTTTAGACCACTGGATATTCCCAATCCCTGTTCCATAACCTGTTTGTGCTCCCTGCAGGATGCGGGACACCAGCAGGAAAAACAATGTTTTCACCCAATTCCATAAAGTGAGCAGGATATGGGGAGACTCCGAAGTGGCGTTCGTTGGGATGAAAAATGCCCCAAAATTTGGTGTAGAGGCTTGAAATTCCACGTGCTCATCCCTGAGAACTGGACATTCCCAATCTCCATTCTGTAACCTGTTTGTGCTCCGTGCAGGATGCGGGACACCAGCAGGAAAAACAATGTTTTTGCCCAATTCCAGAAAAACGAGTGGGAACTGGGGAGACTCCAAAGTGGTGTTGATTGGGATTGGAGGGATTTAAAGCATGAAAAATGCCCCAAAATTTGGTGTAGAGACTTGAAATTCCACATGCTCATCCCTGAGAACTGGACATTCCCAATCCCCGTTCCATAACCTGTTTGTGCTCCATGCAGGATGCAGGATACCAGCAGGAAAAACAACGTTTTCGCCCAGTTCCGGAAAAAAGAGCGGGAATTGGGGAGACCCCAAAGTGGCTCCATGATTGGGATGAAAAATGCCCCAAAAATTGGTGTAGAGGTTGGAAATTCCATGTGCTCCTCTCAGACCACTGGACATTCCCAATCCCTGTTCCATAACCTGTTTGTGCTCTGTGCAGGATGCAGGACACCAGCAGGAAAAACAACGCTTTCACCCAATTCCAGAAAAACGAGTGGGAATTGGGGAGACTCCAAAGTAGTGTTGATGGGATTGGAGGGATTTAAAGCATGAAAAATGCCCTAGAATTTGGTGTAGAGGCTTGAAATTCCACGTGCTCATCCCTGAGCACTGGACATTCCCAATCCCCGTTCCATAACCTGTTTGTGCTCCGTGCAGGATGCGGGACACCAGCAGGAAAAACAACGTTTTCGCCCAATTCCGGAAAAACGAGCGGGACAAGCAGAAGTTGATTGACACCGTGGCCAAGCAGCTGCGTGGCCTCATCAACAGCCACCACTCCTGAGGGGCTCGGGATCTCCTTCCCGCGGCCTGGACTTCGGGAATCTCGTTGGGAGAGAAGATTTGTATTTTTTTATTCGCCTGGAAAGTCTCCGCGGAGCCTCCCCCCCGACGGCAAAACGCTCCCGGTGGAACAATCCTGGGAAAAAGAGGTGGTGGCAGGAGTCTCCTGGATAAACTCCTATTTTCAGGGGTTTAGGAAGTGATGGGAATTCTTGGAGCCTGGGAGAAGTTCTCACCCGGACTGGGTTCTTGTTTTTTTGTTTTTGTCAAAGCCAAATTGAAGGGATCATCTTGCCTTCCTTTTGTTAATTTATTCCCTTGGAAAACTGAAAAATCTGGGAAGAGCCATGGGTTCTCTGGGCAGAGGGAAGAGGGTCACCCTGAGTGTGTCCTGTGGTTTGGATTTAGGTAGGAAAAAGGGATTTCCTAGGGGTTTTTTTCTCCTCTTTTCCCCCTCCACGGACTGATTTCCACGTTAGTCTGCAAATCTCTGGAATTGTGACCCTTTCCAGCATGTCCATAACCATCACTGAGCTCCACTCTGGGACCTGCCAGGGGCTGTGGGATCATGGAGAAGGGTTTGGAGCAGCCTCCTTGATCAGATTTGGGAAGGCACAGCTGAAGGATAATTTGGGAATGTGTCCTGTGGCAGTACTGTGGGGCTGAGATGCTGCTGGACACATCCATGGATAGGGAACGGGAAGGGATGGATGCTCACAGGGATAAAGGGAAGGCACAGTGGTATCTCCCAGTGTCCAGGAGGGGTTTTTCCCTCTCTTTTCCATGATGGTGTCCCATCCTCCCTCTCCTGCTGATGGCTCCATGGGGAGAACTTCCCTGGGAAGTTTTGGAGCTGGACCAGTGGGAATCTCCTGGAGCAGTGGGAGATTCCCCATGGAGCAGCGCTGCTCCAAAGTGCCTGTGGATAAAATTCCCCCTGTCCTGAAGGTCTCCATAAATCTGCTCAAGCCAGGTGGCCACCAACAGGATTTAATCCCAGGGTTCCACTTCCAGAGGGGGATTTTTGCCCTTCTCACCTTCCTCTAATTCCTCACGTTATCCAGCCACATTCCCAAACCCTCAAAGGGAATTCCGATCTCCCTGGTGGTTGTTGCAGCCCTGAGCTGCTGCTCCTGTGCCCATTCCCAACCCTCTGGATGCACCAATCCAGAGGTTTTTCCTTCCTACCTTGCTCCTCAGCAATATTTTGGGGTTGGTTTTCACTTGGAGAAGGTTCCTTTGGCTCCATCCCAAAATTAAATGGGAACACAGTCAGGAATGACCCCCTGGAGCTCCTGGGCTGTCCCAGCCATCTCCAGCTACAGGGACCAAGGGATTGTTTTCATTAATAAGAGGGAAAACTTGTAATTCCTTGGATTTGGAGAGGGATCGGGGTTCCTTGTGAGCTCCTCCTGGAGGGATATGGAAGAGGAATGATGGGAGAAGCAGCAGGTGAAGGAAGGTTGGAGTCAGCATGGCCAGAAAGGGATCAGCTTTGGAGACACCTCTGGAAATGACCCAGAGGGACAAGGGATGGGAATTCCGGGAGTGGGATGGAGAGGAAGCAGAAATCCCGGGACACAGGGAAGGGATTTTGTGCTGCCATCCCAAAATTCCATTTTCCCCTCCTGTATTGCACTCCACAAGGTATTCCCACAAAAAATCCCCAGCAAAGCCTCATTTCCAGACAGCTCCAGGCAGCTCTCACCCTTCCCAAATCCACGCTGGATCCCCTTCCCATCTCCCTGATTCCAGGAACAGCAACCTGGGATGGGTTTCCTCGCTCCTTCAGGGTTTTTTTTTTTGAAAAACCAGGATTGGGATCCTCCAAACCAGCTCCTGGCATTCAGGATTTGCTGCTGGAGAAGTCAAATCCGGCCAAGGGAGAGATTCTGGGAGTTCCTGATCTCGGGAGGTCAAGAGCCGGAACCGCAAGTCAGAGCCCGGGATGAAAAATGGGATTTTGGGACTCTGGTCCCAATTAACTTTTTGTTCTGAGAGATGTTCCATCACTTCCAAGCAAAATTAATCTTTTAAACAGATTGCCCCAAAAAAAAGGCCCTGGAAGACATCCCAAATCCCCTCTCAGTCCCTTCCTAATGATGGGTGTCCTCCGACACGGATGGAATTGCTTAGGAGGGAAAAGTCACTGCAGGGAATTTAAAAAGGGGGTGGGAAACAGGGGCAGGACCCAAATCCGAGATTTCCAGCTTTCCAGAATGAATAGTGCTGCTCTTACATCTCACTCCACATCCACTGAGTGTTCCTTAGTGGATTTTATTTTTTAAGAAAAGAAAATTGGATCATCCCATAATTTTTCCCATCTCCAGCAAATATATTCCAGCAGTAGTGGGAAAAAATTATACTAAAACTCAAATTAGGCTTCCCAAGAAGCTTCTTTCCTTCTTCAGGAGTTGTCAGGCATTCCAGGAGTTGGGAATTATCTCATAAAAGGTGTCCAAAGTGGGAATTTGCAGCCCAACCCATCCATGGGATGTTCTCCCTGAGCCACCAGCACCTAGAAGGTGGGAAAGGAGGGGTTTTCCTGGGATTTTTTGGGTATTCCTGGGGCTGGAATCCAAGCCAGATGCTCCCAGGGATTTTTGCACTTTGTTCCAGATCCAATCCCAGCTCCCACTCGGATGGGAATAGGAGGAGTTGGGATGATGCTGTTTTGGGGTTGGTTTCTCCAGAACTGGCTGCTTTGGGGAAGGTGGAATTTCAGACAGGAGCTGTGGGAAGGGTCGTGGTGGCCCCAAATTCCTTGGAAGTGAGGCTGGGACAGACCTGTGGCCGCTCTGGGGACATCTCTGCTGTCACATCCCTCGTGACAAAGTTTTGGGATCAAATTCCAACCAGAACCCAAATCCCAGGCAGAGATTCCTCACCCTTGGGTGTCTCCTGCCTCTGCTGGGGTTTTCCCTTTATTTCTGGGTTGGGTTTGGTGCTTTTTAGGGCCTTGGAGGGGTTTGGAGCATCCAGACACCATCCCACACTCTGATTGCATTTGTGTCCCATCCCTTGATCCCGCAGGATTTTTGGGATCTCTATCCTGTTTTTCCTACAGCTCCACGGGACTGGAGACCCCTCATATCCCCCCTGCCACAATTCCATATTTATCCCACTGCTGGCAGCTCCAAGGGAACACAAATCCCATAAATCTCATCCCAGGATGATCCCAGCTCTGCTGTCCACTGGGAACGCCATGGATCGGCGGGAAGCGACCAGAACATGCCGGGATCGGCTGGGATTCACCCCAAAAATTCCGAGATGGAGGGGAGGAGCTCATGGGGAGCTTGCTTCACCCCAAAGCTGCTGCTCCAGCCCCTCTCTTGTCTCCAGGGCTGGATTTGGGAAGCTTTTCCCGGAGCTGGGATCCATCCCCACCTGCAGCTTCCCAAAAATTCCATGGGCAGCACTGGAATCCTGTCCCATCCAAGCTGCTCCCTCCCTTGGCTCATCCCTCAGATTCTGTTTTGCCAGGAAAACCCCCCACACTCCCATCCCATCCCATCCCATCCCATCCCATCCCATCCCATCCCAGTCCGCCGGGGTTGCCTTTTCCCGTTGATTTTGGGGTGGAAGGACCTGATTTTGGGAACCAAGGTGGTGAAAACAGCTTTTTTTGCACAAGTCGTTGCACAATAAGGGGAAAATTTAGCACATTAGGTTTAACTTTAAAGGGAATTTTGTTGTTGGTTTGTTTTTTGGTTTTCTTTAAAACTCGCTAGCAGAGCTACTGATTCCAAGAGGAAAAAGAGCTGGAATGGTTGGAGAGAAAGGACTGCATGGTTTACAGGTTCAATTCTGTTAGAAATTAGCATGTTGGACATTTATCCTGGTGTAATTCCAATTAAACAAATACAGCATTTAACTGTTTCATTAACGCCTCGTCTCGCTCTGTGCCTCCTTGGGAAAAACCTGATCCCTGAATCCCATAAAGGATAAAATTCCACATCCCCTTTGGACACCTGGCTTCTGCTGGAACACCCAGGTTTATGGGGGATCCAGAGGCAAGAAAATCCCTGGATGAGCGTTGGATTCCACCTTCCCTCATTGCCCTGAGCAGAAACCAAGCTTTGCCCAAATTTTGGGGGATTTTAATTGGTTTCTATCAAAAAATTCCTCTCTGGGAAGGCAGGGAGGGGCTGGGCTGGAATTCCCAGATTTGCTGTGGCTGCCCCTGGATCCCTGGCAGTGCCCAAGGCCAGGCTGGACAGTGGGGCTTGGATCCACCTGGGATAGTGGGAGATGTCCCTGCCCGTGGAACAGGGTGGGATTTAAGGTCCCTTTTCCACCCAAACCATTCCAGGATTCTGGAGATGGGGAAATTTTACAGAATGGCTCAAGCAGATGATGTGGGGTTTGTGTAGGATGAAGGATTTAGGGAATATCCATGGGATGGCAAAGATTCCTGGATGGCTTGGATTCCATTAATTCCTCTAAATCCCCTTTTTCAGCTATTTATTCCTGGTGGTTTCTGGCAGATCCTGGGATGGGGATTCCCAGTGGGAAGGAAAACATTCCCTGGAGTTTTTGGTGACTCTACCTCTGCCAGGGGTCTTTCCCCACAGTACAGGGAAAAGGGAATCAGGGAAAATCCTGGATTTAACCAGGATATTTCCCCACAAGAGAAGGGAAAAGGAGGGTGGGAATCTGAGAAAATCCTTCATTTAACCAGGATATTCCTGAGCATTTCCTGGTAATGGAAAAAAGGTGAAAATTCCATCTCCTCCCACAGCAGGTCCAGGAAGGACCCAAAAATCCAGGAACCCCCCGAGTGCCTGGGATAAGGACCTTTGTGTCACCCCCATCCCCTTTTCCTGGTGAATTTTGGGATGCTCCAGGTGGGAGATGGAGATGTGGGGATCGGACGTGGTCCAGCACTGTGGGACCTTGGTGGGAGAGGGGGGGAAGGGATCTCGGATCAGCCTGGATCTGTGGATCCCAGATCTTACTTGATGAGAGTATCCCAGGTCATCTTGGATTAATGGATCTCAGACTGTCCTTGATCAGTGGATCTTGGATCATCCGGGAACAGAGAATCCTGGACCTTCCTGGATCTATGGATCTCACATCACAGTGGATCAATGGATCTCAGACCTTCCTGGATCAATGGATCTTGGATAATCCTGGATCAGTGGATCTCAGACTGTCCTGGATCAGTGGATCTTGGATCATCCTGGATCAGGGAGTGCAGCACGGGTGGGTTTTGAGGCACGGATTTGGGGTGCTGCAGTGTCACCGATGTCACCCTCGGTGTGGCCAGGCCCTGGATCAGTGCCCGGAGCGGGGCCAGACCTCAGCAGAGCACTGTGGCTCCCCTGGGCTGGCTCTGCCACCAGCTCTGTCACCCTTCGTGTCCTCGGAAGACCTCTCGTGTCCTCCCTGTCCCCCCTCATGTCCTCCCTGTCCCCCCTTGTGTCCTCCCTGTCCCCACTCACGTCCCCCCAGCCCTGAGCCGCCGTTCCAGCCCCAGGGACGCATTGCCAGTTTTCACCAAATCATGGAATCATGGAATATCCTGGTGGGAAAGGACCCACAGGGATCACCCAGCCCTGCTCCTGGCCCTGCCCAGGACACCCCACGAGCCACCCCAAGCAGGGAGGTTTTCCTTCCCTCCTGGTTTTCCCTGATCCAGGTGAGATAAACGTTTTCCAGCAGCTGCTCCCGAGCGTTCCTTTCCGGCTGCCTCGGCCCCTTCTCACCCCAACCTCAGTTCACCTCCTCACCTCCTTCCCCGTGGGATCAGCTGAGGCTGTGGGAGGTGGAGCTGCCAGGTGAGTCTGACTCCTCCAGGTGGGATTTGCCTCCTCCAGGAAGCCCCGGGAATGCGGCAGGAGGAGGTTTGGGATGTTGGGAGATGCCCTCACCCCCCTGTGGGGTGGCTTTCCCAACATGTCCCACGGGCAGGGACTGAAACACGGCAGGAATGGGTGGGATCTTGGCAAGGAATTCCTGGCTGGGAGTGTGGGGAGGGGCTGGGCTGGAATTCCCAGACTTGCTGTGGCTGCCCCTGGATCCCTGGCAGTGCCCAAGGCCAGGTTGGACATTGGGACTGGAGCCAACCGGTCTCACTGAAGGTATCCCTGCCCATGGATAAAGTTCCAGCGAGATGGAATTTAAGTTCCCTTCCAAACCATTCTATAATTCGATGATTTCTTCTTCCATGGCTCCAAAACCACCTCTCACTGAAGGTGTCCCTGCCCATGGATGAGGTTGGAATGGGATGGAATTTAACTTCCTTTCAAAACCATTCAGTAATTCCTCAATTTCTCCTGCCATGGCTCTGGAAACACCTGCAGTGGAAGGGATGGGCAGGTGGCCGCTGGATTGGGACCACCGGGGCTCTTGGAGCGAGGAGTGCGAGGCAGAGGTGGCAGCAGGAAGCCGATAAGCCCCAGCTGTCACCACTTGCCCGCGGAACCGGGGAGAAGGAGGCTGTGGGAGCAGATCCCAGATAGGCTGGCTCGCGATAAGGAGCGCGATAAGGCCGAGATAAGGCAGGGAGGGCTGGACGGGCTCCAGGAGGAACCGGAGCGGAGCTGGTGAGAAATGCGGGCACGGCAGGTGGGGCAGCGCATCCGGGTGGGAAACGGGGTCACGGGAATTCGGGAGAGGGTGAGGATGGTCCGGCCAGGTGGCACCAAAATGAGGATGGTGTGGGGGAAAATCAGGATTGGGATAAACAGGAATTTCCTCCTTCCCTCCGCGGTGTTTCCCGGTGGGAAGAGAGGAGACAGGAATCCCCCCCGTCCATCCATGCCCCACGTGTCTCCAGCCGCGCTAATTGCATTCCGTGGGGCACTAATTGGATGATTGGATCAAAGGCGGGAGCCCATCCATATCTGCCGGGCGCTGGATGCGATTACCCGGGAGCGCGCATCCATCACCGCCGCCCCTCCCTGACCCAGCGGGGCCCGCGCAGGTACCGAGCCCCCATCCCAAATGGGATTTGGCTCCCGAAAGGTTCAAGGCAGGCGGCGGATGACAAATGACGGCGGTGCCGCGTCCGCCGGGCGCTCATTCATCCATCTCCCGGGGCCGGCCCGGGATGCGGGCGCTGCCGGCGGGGACCATCGCTCACTGTCACCGCGACGTGCCGAGTGTTAAAGACCCCCCGGCGGGGCACGGGGCGCTCGTTTGTATTCATTAGCACGGGCCGCAGATGTGGAGGAGGCTCCGAGCGCTCCTCGGCTCTCGGGGCAGCGGTGACACCTCGGCTCCCCTCGCCTGGTGACACCGCGGACTTGTTGCTGCCGTCGGAGGAGCGCGGGGCTGGTTGTCCTCCTGCCACAGCCCTGGAAAAGCCATCCCGAGGGGCTGGGGAGGTCCTGGGACATCTGGAATGAGCCCGGATTTGTCTTTTCCCTCTTTTTAGGCTCGATGTAGTGGCCCCGGGGCTGTGCAGGGCATGGGATGCTCCGTCCTCACAAAAGCAGAAATTTGGGAGCAGCTGCTGACTCGGTTCCCCTGGATGAAACCGTGGCTGTTGGAGGCAGGAACTCCCAGCTGGAATTTCCTAGGTGGAAATTTCATTTCTTCTAGCCTTCACAGCCTGGACTGTGAAACCCCTCCCGTGCCTCTTTTTGGGAACAGACTGGGATAAGTCTAGGAAAAATGCCCTTAAATCCTTCTGTTCCGGCAGCAGGATATAGGGAGAAGTCCAGGGCTGTGCAGGGCACGGTATGCTCTGTCCCCACAATAGGAGCAGGACACAACAGAAATTTGGGAGCAGCTGCTGACTCGCTGCCCCTGGGTTGGAGCTGTTGGAGGCAGAAATTCCCAGCTGGAATTTCCTAGGTGGAAATTTCCTTTCTTCTGCTCCCCTGGGAATGTTTGTACCAAAATCCCTGGCCGAGGGCGGCCTTTGGTTCCTCTCCTCCTCAAACCCTCGGCTCTGACCTTTCCCTCAGCCCCACCGGGCTATTCCCAGCCTCAGCCCTGGTTTTTCCAGGCTGGATCTCCAGGAATGCTCCTGCTCCCAACTGTCCAGACTCTCCTGTCGGGACAGGTCTTCCCTCTTCTCCTGCCCCTGGCTCTTCCCCTTCTCCACAGGATCATGACTGGGAGCAGAAAAACCCACAAAAAAAAAAAAAAAAAAAGGGTAAAGCAGCTTTTGGGTGAATATCCTTAATATTGCCCACTCGAGGGATGAACCCTCTGCCAAGGAATAGCTGCTCCTCCCTCAGCATTCCCAGCCCACCTGAATCTGGGATTTTTCCTTGTTGGGACACAGCTTTGGGGTTTTTGGGGCAGTGGAATTTGATTTATAGGGAGTGATCATGCCAACCTCAGGTTTATTACCCAAATTATCTTTTCTGGTGGGAATCAGACACCTCTGCCTGGGCTGGGAAGAGGAAAATCCTGGCTGAGGTTCCCAGGGATTGGGATATGAAGGAATTTATCCTGGTCTTCTCCTGCCCTTGGCTCCACTGGAATGGGAGACTGCAGAGATTTGTGGGAGCTGCTGACTCAATGCCCCTGGACTGGAACCATGGCTGTTGGAGGCAGAAATTCCCAGCAGGAATTTCCTAGGTGGAAATTTCATTTCTTCTAACCTTCACTGCCTGGGCTGTGAAACCCCTCCAGTGCCTCTTTTTGGGAACAGACTGGGATAAATCCCCTTAAATCCATCTGTTCTGAGGGCAGGATATAGGGAAAAGTCAAAAAAATGGGATTTTGGGGCAGAGCATGACCCAAGATCCTGAGCATTTCCTGAGTGTTCATGATGCCCATCCCCATCCCCTTCCCTGCTCCAAAGAATCCTTCTTTCTATGGAAAGGCAGTAGCCTGAAGGATCCAGGACCTTCCAAAAAAAGTCCAGGAAAAAAACCCAATGGGAATTCAACCTTGATGCGATTGGTTGGGAATTTTGCTGTTTGATGGGGTCCAGCTGGGGATTGCTGAGGTGATCCGAGTGTCCTGGAGCTTGGATCCCTTTGGGTCATCCGTGGCTCAGCCGATGGGGAAGGTCCATCTCGGGAGGCATCTCTGCAGCATTCCCAGGATGCAATCCCTGAGGAGTCTGAGCTTGAGAAGGAAGCACAGCAATTCCCAGGGGGAAGGGTGGCTGCAGCCAGCCGGGGGTGAGAAATCCACCTTTGTTTTCTTTATGGAATCATGGAATGGTTTGGCTTGGAAGGGCCCTTAAAGCCCAACCCCGTGGCAGGACAACTCCCACCATCCCAGGGTGCTCCAAGCCCTATCCAACTTTTTGTTTCCAAGGGCCTGGGCTCACTTCATCCATCCCCAGCATCCATGGAAGTGCCCAAGGCCAGGCTGGAGAGGGCTTGGAGCACCTGGGATGGTGGAAGGTGTCCCCGCCCTGGCAGGGCTGGGAATGGGATGGGATTTAAGGTCCCTTGGAGCAGGTAAGTCCCTCTAGGGAAGGGCTCTGGGGAATTCCCTGAGGGGGAAAGATCCTGAGCATTCCACAGTCCCCTCCATCCCAAACAATTCTACAATCCCATGGCTGGGAAAAGGCAGCTCCAGACAGAGGAGATGCAGATCCGGCTCCTCCCTAAGGGAATGCTGGGCACACACTTGGCCTTCAGGGCCACCTCATGCACATTTGGCACCAAAAGTCCCCCGTGGCCACCAAGACAGGCAGAAAATCCCCAGGGAATGAAAAACCCCGGGTATGATCCCACCTATCCCGAAATCCATGATCAGCTTTCCCACCCAGCTCCGTCTTGGGATCTCTCACTGCTCAGAGTGACCCTAAGAAATGTTGGAAAGTCTCTTTTCCCAGCCCGGTGCTTGAAAGAGGAGTCAGAGCTCTTCAGTTCTCGGTCTCAAGGTTGTTTATTATCTATAAAATATTTTCTATAAAATAATATATATATCTTATTATATTATTAATATTATATTATTAGTATTATATTATTAATATGATGTTATTAATATTATCTATATTTATATTATCTATATTATCTTATCTATAAAATATTTTCTCCTGCTCTGCCGAGCTCCACTCAGCAAGACAGCCCAGGACACTCTGCCTGCCCCAGGTCAGTGTTATCTTTTTACACTAAAAACTATGTGTACAATATTTACAATTACTTCCCAATACCTGTCCCCTATGTTAGACAATGAGCTTCTACTCTAAACCAATCCAAAAGTGCCAACATCACAGCAGGAGATGGAGGCCAAGAACAAGAAGGAGAAAGGCTGGACATGCCCAGGTTCCTCCATCTTGCCCCCTGAACCCCCATACCAAAAACCCCAAAATTCTACTTTTTCCACACCCTCAGGCCGGTGTTATCTTTTCATACTAAGAACTACCTGTACTTTATTCACAATAATCTAACCTATCTCCTGTGTTAGACAGTCTGTCTCTAAACCAATCCAGAAGTGCCACCATCACAGCAGGAAGTGGAGGACAAGAAGGACAGGACAGGCCCAGATTCCTCCATTTTGCCCCCCAAACACCCATTCTAAAACCCCAAAAATCTATTTTTTCACCCCGCGATAAATTCACTATCGTTCTACTCAAAACCTTGTGGCTTGCAGATCTTAATCCAAGGTTGGTAATTTGCTTCATGGGTCATAATCAAACCCACAGGGGCATTTTGGGCTCTGTTCCAGGGTCTCTGAGCCCCTTGGCAGGGATCTGGGCTGCCCGGGACAGACAGAGGGATGTCCTGGGTTCCGACAGCCCCAGTGCTCCCCAGGCTTGGGGGCGGTTTGGGATCTCTGCCTGGGGCCTGTGGGGACATGCCAGGGTCGATAGGATCTGGCTGGGCTCTGGCTCCCAGCTGCTGGAAGGAGGCTTAGGATGAGAAGATCTTTCAGGTCCTTTCCACCCCAAACCTGAATTCTGTGACTCACGCTCCTCTGGTTTTGTTGGAAACCCATCCCGGGCTTGGATGGGGAGCGGAGAATGTGTCAGGGCTGGCCTGGTGGGGTTAGCAGGGTGAGATTTCCCCAGCCCTGACCCCGTTTCACACCTGCTGGGCTAATTCCCAGCCTTGGGATGCTTTCCTGGGGATGGGCCGGAGCAAAAGCCCCGGGGCTGTGTCTATCCCAGCAAATTAAGCAGTTCCAGGCTTCAGACACCAATTATCCTCATGGTTTAATTATTAAATTATTGCCCAGGTGATTCTCGGGCACGGCTCTGGACTGTGCCCGGAGCATTCCTGAGGGGCAGGAGGGATTTGGCTCCTTGTTTTTGTGGAGGTCATCCAGTGGGTGAAGGTTTGGCCTCGCCAGGTGTCCTCAGGGCTGGAGGATGATCCCAGACTCTTCCATGATCCCGGAGGAGATGTGCCATGGCCAGCCAGGCCCAGCTTTCCCAAACTCAAGTCATTCCAGCTTGGATCATTTCCACACGTGCAGCCCTGAATTTCTATGGGAGGGTCGTTGATTCTAATTACAAATTTTATTTTATTTTATTTTATTTTATTTTATTTTATTTTATTTTATTTTATTTTATTTTATTTTATTTTATTTTATTTTATTTTATTTTATTTTATTTTATTTTATTTTATTTTATTTTAATCCCAGAGGGCTCCTTTTTGCTGATTAAGCCATGCCTTGACCAGCTGGGATTGTCACCAGGGAGGGCTTCGTTCCTGGAGCAAAGACAGGGAGAACCCCTCTCTTTTTTTTGAGAATCCCTCAGTTTTTCCAGCTGATTTCCAGCTGGGAAAGGAGAGTTTGGAGCAGCCTGGTCTAGGGGAAGGTGTTGGTGCCCATGGATGGTCTGTGAGGTCCTTCCAGCACAAACCATTCCATGAAAACTGATTCCTTCCCAAAACTGTGATCCCACAGTGCCTGTGTCAGCTGGCACTGGAAAATCCTCCATCGTTATCCCAGCCTCCATCGTTATCCCAGCCTCTCCTTCCCTCCCAGCCTCTCTTGCTCCCTTGGCACTTTTGATCCTCCCTGTCTGCCCAGGAGTGCAATGATGGGCGGGGGAGATTTGCATGTTGGAATTCCAACCAGGAAGTTCCCTGGCGCAGGGGGGGACGGATTCCTCCCCTGCTTTGGGGTTTTTATGGGTTTTATTTGTTTTTCCGGTCACCCTGGGGACAGCCTTGGGTGTTTCCCCTTTCCAAGGGCGCTACTCGAAAGCAGGTGGAGGTGACGTGGGACATCCGTGACCCTGGGGTGACCCTGCCCGCGTTCCCAGATGGATAAACCGGTGACTAAGGCACATCCTGGCTTTCCTGAGACACACCCAGCTGCTTGGATCCCTCCTAAATGATATATTCCAGCCTCTCTCTCTCTCCCCACCCTCCAGGAGAAATTCCTCCCAGGGAAAGCTGAGGGTGTTTGTTTGGGGGCGATGCTGAGGGAAACACCAAAAATGATGGAATGGGGAAGGAGTGAGCTGGGAATGCTTCAACCATCCCGGTTATTTGGTGCAAATGATCCTAAATTTTGGGCTGTGGTGCTGGACCCTGTCTGGGATTGGGCTGCTGGGAGACCAGAGGGGTCTGGGAATGGCCAAGTAGAGAGGATCCCAAATTCTGCAGTTGTTTGGTTGAGGAAAACGTTTTCCAGCAGCCTCCAAATCCATCACAGGTTTCTGGAATGCTCTACCAGGAATTGGCTGGAATGAGATCCAGAGGGATTGGGATTGAGGAGGATGGTGGGAATGGGATGGACGCATTGGGGCTGCAGCACTCTCCAAGGGTGAACAGTCAACAGCTCTGCTCGTGAGGGCAGGTGAAAGAAAAAGAAGGGTTTTTTTTGTATTTTTCTTATTCTTCCTTATTCTATATATATTATTTTTATTATTATTTTATTCTTCTATAATATAATTTATTATTTTCTATTATTATTATTTTTCCTATTTATTTTCTTTTATTATTCTGCAGGACCTTCTGCAGCTTGGATTGTGAGGGCAGGTGAGAGAAAAAGGAATTTTTATTATTTTTATTTTTTTTTTTTGCTTTTATTATTCTGCAGGACCTTCTGCAGCTCCAATTGCAAAGGCAGGTGAGAGAAAAAGGAGTAAAAATGAGTTTTTCTAATTTTTATTTATTTTTTTCTTCTATTATTCTATGAGATCTTCTGCAGCTCTGATCACAAGGGCAGGTGAGAGAAAAATGAGTGTTTTGGTATTTCCCTTGTTCTCTCCCATTTCTCAGGCCCAGGGGTGAGGCTTTAGCTACAGGAATTTTTTGCAGGAATCTGCTGCGATTTGGACAGTTTCAGGCCAAGGATGGCTGAGTGAGGTTTAACGATGTTGTTTGGGTAATTTAGACAGAAAAAGGTCTTTGCCAGGCACCAGGAGGGGTGGGGAGGGCAGAGCTGATGTGGCTGTTAATCCCATAAACCAGGGAAAATCCAGGCAATAACTCCTGTGGGAGCAGCCTGTAAAATGCTGGGAGAGCAACACTGCTCCCAATCCATCATTTTTAGTGCCAGAATTCCCTGCTGGAAGCACTTGCTCCTCTCCAGGGAGGGTTTGCTGCTGGGGATGGGGCTGAGGGGTCACCCCTGGCTCCACAATTCTGTCACCCTGGCTGGGGCTGGAGACTGGAGGGTGCCAAAGGGAAATCGAGGGGGGAAAACATCGGAGAAAAATGATCCCAAAGTTGTGATGAGAAGGAATAACACCCAATTCCCTCAGTTTTGGGAAGTTTGTGCTCCGAGGAGCCCAAATCCTATTTCCTCCTCTAATTGTGGGTGAGGGATTCGTCTCAGCCAGCTTTAGATCCCTGGAATCTTCCCAGAGCTGGAAGATAGGAGGTGCCTCTCCCACCTGGGATTCATCTGTGGGAGTTCAGGTGGCCAAGTGAGGACACTGAGGGAGCCTGGACAGGTGGAATGTCTGTGTCCAGCCAGGAGAAACATTTGGGAATCTCGGTGTCTTCCCAGTGAATGTCCTGGCTCAGCCAGGGATTTTCCCAGTCTCCCTTTTCCCAGCCCAGAGTGGATCAGCCAAGTTCATCCCTCCCTATTTTTCCTACTGCCCTGGAATTGGGCTGTGCCAGGCCATGAGGCACTTCCAGGAGATCCATCCCATCCCATCCCATCCCATCCCATCCCATCCCACCCATCCCATCCCATCCCATCCCATCCCATCCCATCCCATCCCATCCCATCCCAAGGCACTTCCAGGAGATCCATCCCATCCCACGGCACTTCCAGGAGATCCATCCCATCCCGAGGCACTTCCAGGAGATCCATCCCATCCCAAGGCATGGTCACTTCCGTGGGAGGACAGCTCCTGTCCTGCTGAGCCATGTATCTTGGAGGGAGATGCCTCCATCTCTGAGAGTTCCAGGGAATCTCAAAGAGCCATCCTGGAGCAGATGCCTCATTTATGGATCCACATGGGTGGGATGGACCCCCCACCCTTGAAGCAGAGTCCCAGTGTCACTTTTCCATTGGGATTCCTCAAGGATACTGTCCACTTCCAGGTGGCATCACTTAGATGCCAAGAGAACTCCTCTGGACAGGCACTGGGAGATTTTTCCCGGAGCTGCCGATGGTTTTCAGAAGAAATTTGGAACCTCTGGTCATTCCATGACCCCAGGAGTGTCTCCCAGGAATGTCCTTCATGGGAAGAGGCAGGACAGTGTCCAGGGAGGATGTGGGGCATCCCTGAGGACAGCAGCAGCCGGATCTGTCCCTCAGCATCCCAGCGAGGTTTGGAGGGGATTTGAAGGGAGTTTCCTGGGAGGAAACCTCGGGAAGGGCAAGGAGGATGAAATGCCTTTCCCAAAATTATCTCCCTTATCCAAAATGGGACCTCTAAACAGGCAGTGCAAGTTGGGAATGTGGGGATTTGGGATGGGGGCTGAGCTTCTTTCGTCCCTTTAAGATCTTTGAGCCACAGAATCATGGAATGTGCTGAGTGGGAAGGGACCCCAGGGATCATCAAGTCCAACTCCTGGCCCTGCCCAGGATCATTCCCAAGTCTCCCACTCTACCTTCTGCCTGTCTGATGGGGCTCCTCCTCTTTCATCTCCCTCCCTGATGGAATCTCCTGGCAGGAATTTGTTTTTTCCTCGTCTCTCCCCACTGCTCTCCTAGAGCTCTGCTTCTGTGAAGGAGCAGAGAGGAGGGAAATCCCCCCAAAATCCCATTTTCCCTCCACCCAGGGCAGGTGCTGAGTGGGATCCCAGCTCCCTGCTCGGGTGTGTGGGCCGGGAATCCAGGGAAAAAAGGAACAGTAGCTTTTTCTCTCCCCAGCGACGCCGACGTGGTGATCAGAGGAGCTGGCCAGAGTCCTAATGAAGATAAATGAGTATTCCCACTCCTCCAGCTCTTCCAGCTTTTATTGATGGGCTGTGGGGTGAAAGGCGAGGGCCGGAATGCTCATTCCAGCCGACGTCACGGGCTGGGGTGGAGGGGAAGGTGCAGGGAAAAGCGCCTGGTGCCGGGAAGTTCCTGCACCGTGAGCACGCTCCAAGGCTTTACAAGGCTTCCTCCATTCCTTCCCCATCCATCACTTCCCGGGATCCCTTTGTAAATGCAAATTGCACTTTGATAGGAATAATGCACTGAGCCCCATTAGTGTCGGGTAATGGGGAGGGTGATTTTAACGCCATCCTTCTTCAAACAAGGCACCCAGGAGCTTCTCTGGGGCTGTGTATCAAAAACCCATCTGGGACCGGGCTCCTCCCATCCCTGGCCTGGGCAGGAGCTGGGATGGGTTTTATTTTGGGGCTCAGGATTCTGGGATGTGTTTTTTATTTGGGCTTGAGATTCTGGGGTATTTTTACCTGGGGCTTGAGATTTTGGGGTTATTTTTATAATTTGGGCTTGAGACTCTGGGGTATTTTGTACCTGGGCCTTGGGATTCTGAGATGTGTTTTTTATTTGGGCTCCAAATTCTGGGGTATTTTGTACCTGGGTCTCAGGATTCTGGGATGTGTTTTTTATTTGGACTCGGGATTCTGGGGTATTTTGTACCTGGGGCTTGGGATCCTTTTGGGTTGGGGTTGGGGATTTGTGGGGCAACCTGAGGGTTTGGCCCCATTAATGAGAGCTCAGAGCTTGTCCCCTTCAACCGGTCCTGGGGCAAGGAGGGATGGCTTTAAACTGGAATTGGGGAGATTTAGATTGGATTTGGGAAGGAATTGCTCCCTGTCAGGGTGGGAAGGGGCTGGGATAGAATTCCCAGAGAAGCTGTGGCTGCCCCTGGATCCCTGTAAGCGTCCAAGGCCAGGCTGGACCTTGGGGGCTAGGAGCAACCTGGGGCAGTGGGAGGTGTCTTTGTCCATGGAATGGGATGGTCTTTAAAGTCCCTTCCCACCCAAACCATTCCAGGATTCTGGAGCCCCTCTGCTCTGGGAGAGCTGGGAATGTTCCCCTGGAGAAGAGAAAATTCCAGGGAATCCTCAGAGCGCCTAAAGGGGCTTGAGGAGAGCTGCAGAGGGACTGGGGACAAGGCCTGCAGGGACAGGAACCAGGGAATGGCTCCCACTGGGAAAGGGGAGATTGGGCTGGGATCTTAGCAAGGAATTGCTGTCTGGGAGGGTGGGCAGGGGCTGGGCTGGAATTCCCAGATTTGCTGTGACTGCCCCTGGATCGCTGGCAGTGCCCAAGGCCAGGTTGGAGCACCCTGGCACAGTGGGAGGCATGTGCCCATGGCAGGGCTTTAAGGTCCCTTCCCACCCAAACCATTCCATGATTCCATGGCAAGATTGTCCCAGACTGGAATGCCTGGATCATGCATGGTAGGATAACAGGCTTTATTCCCAGTTTTCCATGTGGGGAAGGACCAGCTGGGATTTTAGGGGGCTGAGATCTCTCATCCTTGGAGCTGTTCCTTCTCGGGCTCACCAGGTGCTCCCAGCAGGAAGGAGCTGGCTCAATCCCAGCTCAATCCATCTCCCATGGGATGCAGCATTGGGAAGTGCAGAGCAGCCCCTCAGATCCCTGGGATGTTCCTGCACCACCAAACAGATTTTCCTCATGTCCCAGCCTGAGCTGTCCCTCCCAGGGCAAGAAGCAGCAGCAGCTCCAGCGCTGAAATCGGTTAAAGCTGCTGTAAAATTCCAGAAAAAAGGAACATTTGAAGGCACTGAGATCCCCCTACACACTCACACTTTGGGAGGCCAGAAGAAAAACAGCTTTGAAGTGCTTAAAAACAAATCTGGGGCCTCGTTCATCTTCATTAATGAGATATTTAACCAGGCCCTTTTAATAACTTTTTGATGCCTGTGCCAAGTGAAAAAATAAAAAACATTTTCTGCTTAAAAGACCTTGAGTTTGGTCTCTTTGCTGATTAAAAGACCATTATGCTCCATGCCTTTCCCCACCTTAATCCCTAAATCCTTGTGTTTTTTTTCCAGGTGTCATCATCACATTCCCTTGGAGCAGCTTCTCCACGGGCACCACCAGGATTTGTTTTTTTATATTTATTTCAGGTCAGGGAAAGGAGGTGACTTCTGTCTTCTCTCCCAGGTTTTCCACAGGGCTTTCATGCAGGATTTAACCAATCCTGGAGAAATCAATGCTGCTGGATGCCTCTCCCTACCTGTTTGGGTGTGAATTATTCCTGGGCTGGAGGGATTTTCTTCAGGAAGAACTGGGAATTAAAACCATCCTGGAGCTCCTTCCCAAAACCATCTTGGATGGCTCCAAAGGTGTGGCCCTCTAGCACCTTCCCAGCGGAGCTGGAATATTTAGAGCCAGTCAGGAACTTCTGAGTGAGTCCCAGCGTGGCTCTTCTGAACTCAGGGGTGGGAACCACCGATTTTGGGGGTCCTCGACTCCCAAAACGAAGGATTTGGGGAAGGAAAAGTCCTTTCATAAATCAAGCGTGGAGAACAAAGGCAGGGAACATGGAAAGCAGAGGGGAGACTTCCCTCTTTCTCCAGGAGCAGAAAAAGAGGGATGGGGATGGGGGTGGCAGTGTCGTTAAAGTGAAATCCTGACTGGAGCGACAAAAGGAAAAGAAATTAAAGCCAGATTTGTTCCCCTGGGCCGGAGGAAGGAGGATCCCGTTGGATTTGTTCCTCCTTTCTTGTTTCCTTCAAAGCCAGGAGATCAATTGTGGGCCTTAATGAGAACCGTCTCGTGCCAGAGGTGGACAATGGAGTGGGACGGGGACATCCCGGGGATTTTACGGCAGCTCGGAGCATTAGGATCCATCCCTGGAAGCGTCAGCCCATCCCTGAGAGCCAGCCCGTTGTCTCCGGCTTTTGTGAGTATCCCAGCACTGAGTCTGAGCGGGGAGTACTGGTAGCGATTCCCATCCTGATCCCAGGGATTGAAGTATCCGTGGGTCTATCCTTGGTCTCACACTTGTGTTGGGATCTGGAAATTCGGGATCAGGATCTGGTTTAAAATCCCCCATCCCTGGGCTGTTGTGCTTTGTGAATATCCTGGCACTGAGCTTGAGTAGGGAGCACTGGCAGCAGTTCCCATCCCTGATCCTGGATTTGGGAAAGCAACTCGGCCTTCCTGGAGACCCTCAGGGAGATGGGGAGGGTCTCAGGATGATGGGAATGGCCTCAGGATGATGGGGATGGCCTCATGGAAACAGGGACGGCCTCGGGGAGATGGGGATGGTCTCAAGGAAGAGGGAATGGCCTCGGGGAGATGGGAATAGTCTCAAAGAAACAGGGATGGCCTCAGAGTGACAGGGATAGCCTCAAGGAAGCAGGAATGGCCTTGGGTGACGGGGATGGCCTCGGGGAGAGATGGGAATGGCCTTGGGGAGAAGAGAATTCTTCAAGAAGACAGGGATGGCCTCAGGGAGAGAGGAATGGTCTCGGGGTGACGGGAATGGCCTCAAGGAGATGGGGATGGCCTCAAGGAAATGGGAATGGCCTCATGGAGACAGGGATGGTCTCAAGGGAATAGGGATGGCCTGGGGGAGATGGAAATGGCTTCAAGGAGATGGGGCCAGCCTCAGGGAGATGGGAATGGCCCCATGGAAATGGGAATGGTGTCACGGTGATGGAAATGGCCTCATGAAAACAGGAATGGCCTTGGGGAGATGGAAATGGCCTCATGGAAATAGGCATGCCGTCACAGTGATGGGAATGGCCTCGGGGCCATGAGGATGGCCTCATTGAGATGGGAACAGCCTCAAGGAAACTGGGATGGTTTCACAGTGATGGGAATGCCCTTGGGGAGATGGGAATAGCCCCAGGGAGATGGGAATGGCCTCGGGAAGTGGACACTCAACTTATGCCAATATTGAGGCCCCATCTCCCACACCAAAGCAAGAATGACACAACAGGGGGGATAAAATTCCCAATCATCCTGGGAATCACCCCCATCTCCCTCTCCATGGGCGGCAGCAGGAACTGGGAGAGTCTGGACACATCCCAGAGCAGTGGAGCCTCCCAAATCCGCGGAGCCGCCTCTTCCAAGGCCTCCGTGCTGGACCCTGGGGATGAATCTTCTTTCAGAGTGAATTCTTTGCTCTGTCACCTGATCGGCCTCGGTCCTGGAGCTCCAGCAGAGACAGGGACCTTGCAGGGCAGCTGAGGGGGGAGGGCCCTGCTAATCACCCCGGGCTCTTAATGAATGCAAATGAGCTCTGACGAGGGGAATTCAGATACCTCCTCATTCCCAAATGTTAACAACTTCCTGCCCAGATCCTGGATCCCTGGAAATCTCTGGGCAAAGGATTAATCCTGAGGTCTCCTCACCTGGACTGTCTGAGGCTCATTTGGGGATTTATTTGGGTTGAGGATGCTCAAAGAGGGCAACACCCCCATTATCCCACTTATTCCTTAAAATCCTGATTTCCCTTGCCTTCCTCATTTTGGGATATTCCATGCAGGAAAATGAGGTTTGCCTCATAGAAAAACTCCCAATTTCCTTTCCCATCTTCAGTCTGGGATATTCCATGCAGGAAAATGGGGGTTTTTCTGCTAAAAATCTCCTGGTTTCTCTTCCCATCCTCAATCTGGGATATCCTATGCAGGAAAATGGGTTTTGCCTTGTAGAAATCCTAAAAATGGCTCAAACTAAATACAAATTCATTTCCCTGAGTTTTAACTGGTAGCATGGATTAACTTTAATTTTAAGGCAATTTTCCAAGAAAGAAAAGGAAGTTTCTGTGGTTTTTCTTTAAAGGAAAGGAAGTTTCCTTTAGTTTTCCTAAAAGTGAGTTTTCCAAAAAAAAGAATGGAAATTTTTGAGTTTTCCTAAAAGAATGGGAATTTTCTGTGACTTTTCCTAAAAATAATGGAAATTTCTGTGTTTTCCTAAAAGGAAGGGAAGTTTTTGTGAGTTTTCCTGAAAGGAAAACTAAACTCTGTGAGAGGAATGGGAAAACCATCCTGGAACTCAGTGATCCTAAGGATGACCTGGAGAAACCTTTCCTGTGTGTTTCGAGATGTGCAGAAACACTCAGAGCCAGCATCACCCAGGACGGATATCCTGATTTATTCCATGGATTTCCATGGGCCTGTTGTGTTTCCTTGGAACCACAAGGCCCCATCAGTGGTTTGGAAGTTCCAGAGTGGTTCTGTTGGAAAGGGGATGAAGGATTTTGGGAAGGAATGGAGCCGTGGTGTTTTCAGCTTCATTCCACATCCCTAAAGGAAGTGGAAAACTCCCCCAAACTTCCCAAAATTTCCCCAAACCAGGAAAAATTTGATCTGGAAATCTCTCTTTTCTTCCTCTTCCCCAATCCCTTCCTCACTCCCAAACTTCCCTCACTTTTTCTGGGAATGGAGGACAAAATCCCTTCTTGCTATGATAAAAATCCCACTTATTCCACATGGAACAAGCTCCCATCCCTTCTCAATCCCACTTTTCTGGGCCACCTCTGTCCTCAGGGTGACATCCTTACTACAAGGCTTCATTCCAGAGGTTTTTCATTGTTTTTAAGGCTCCTTGGCCTGTGGGATGGGTGAGGGGTCCCTCACTCAGGATGGGCCCAAAATTTTGGCTGTTTGAGTCCAAAAAAGGGAATTTTAAAAAGATCCCAAAGAGAAAAGTGGAATTTCAGTTCTTGAGGAAACAAGGGGTACCGAGCCCTTCGCCTTGGCAGCAAATCCCACCTGGAATTTCCTCTGGATGGGGTTGGCATTTGGGCCTTAATTTGGTTCCTTTCCTTTCTTTCCTCCCCCCTTTTCCCTGTTTTCCCTGTGGGTTCAGCAAGGAAAACTGTCAGGATTCAGGGATGAGAATGGAGCCATGGGCTCGGCTCCAGCCTTGAATTTCCGCTCCACAAATTCCCTTGGGATTTAAAACCTCTTTTCCCAAGGATTTTGGGATGAGTGGGAAGAGGGATGGGCGCAGAGAGGTGGAAGGGAGCAGGTGAGAATCTTCAGCACAGGGAGAAGGATGGAAATTCAGGATAATGGGATCAATCCCAGCCCCCTTCGCAGGGGGGAATTCCTGGATTTGGAGAGAGCAAACATTGGGGATATTCCCATTCTGTGGGTCCTTGGAGCTGCCTCCTCATCCAGGTTTTATATTCAAATATTTGAGATATAAAAAATGTTTTAACAAGGCTCCAAAATCCCATTTATAAAAATATCCATGGATATTTTATTCATGGATTTCCCCTGGGTTGCATTCCCTGGAATTCTGTGTTGGGATGAAGGGAGAAAATTCCCTGGGGGCTTCTTCTCCTTCCGGAGTGGGGGAAAATGGTTCTCGTTATGCCTTCAGAATTTTCTCCATGGCCTGGAGAAGACTGGAGCTTGGAATCTTGCAAGAATGCACAAACCCCTCACATCCAACCTTTTTTTGGGAATTATTGGGAGATTCAGGCCAGGGAAAAGCTGAATCCTCCCTGAAATTTGGGAGGATGGATTTGCTGGCAGCAGATTAAAAAAAAAAATAAAAAGGAAGTTGTTTGGAAAACCAGGATAAATCCCAGGCAGTGCTGGCAGGTTGGGATTTAAAGGAGATTTTTTTTTTTCAGGAATGTTTGGCAGAGAAAGGGAGATAAAATAAATTATCTGAAATAAATAATTTTAAAAATTTTAAGAGGGGATACTCAGGAAAACGATCTCTTCTTCCTGAGGAGAATTCCAAACTAATTTGGAATTCTAACTAAATTCCAACTTTAAGGAAAAACTCTGGATTACTGGGATTATTCACAGAAAGTATTCCCAGTTCCATCACCGCTAATCTGATTCAGAAGTGAGAGGAAAATTCTGCAAAATTCTCCTAATTGGGGAAAAAAAAAAAAAAAAAAGAGAGAACAGAAGCTCAAAACTTTCCCTGTGCAGCCCCCACCTGGATTTCTGCTGGGAATTTGGGATTTGGGATGCTCCGAGGAGATTGTTGCCTTGGGATTGGGTTTGGAGGAGGAATTGAAGAATTTGGGGGAGGAGAGGCCGAGAGTGGCCACAAATTGCAGATAAAGGGATTGGGAATGGGAATAAATCGGGTTGGGCTCCATTTATTGTGAAACTCCAAAAAAGTGGAGTAAAATTCCACTGAAACCCAACGGGAAAATCCCATTTTTTATAGGGATGTCATGGATTTGGGTTGGGCTGTCCCTGGAGCATCTTCCTGAGGGCCCATCCAGAGTTCAGGGTCGGAACAGCCCCAGAACAGCCAGCCACTTTTGGATTCTTAAGAGATCAAAAGTTGAATTTGGGGGTTTTAGGGGGTTTTGGTGGGGGTTTAATGGGGTTTTGGTGAGATTTTAATGGGGTTTTAATGGAGTTTTTCCATGGCCCTGCCGCATCCCCCCTCTGGCGGCGCCTGGAGCGGGCCCAAGGCTCGTCCGCGCTCCTCGGGAAAAGGCGGATGCACAAAAAGGGGGAATATCAAAATGATCTCGTTTCTGTCTCTCCTCGGTCTCCTATGGAACAAAGGACAGATGGGAACAAGAAAGGAAGGAAAAAAGCATCACCTGTTCCCATCCAGTCCTGGAGCGATCCGGTCATTATCTCGGAGCTTCACATTTCCAAAGGGGCTTCATTTTCCTTTGAAACACTGGCATTTTGTTAAAAAAAAAAAAAAACCAAAAAACAACAACAACAAAAAAAAAAAGCAGGAAAAATCTGAATTTAAGCATTCTAACACCCCCCCAGTCCAAAGGGGTTTTCCATGCTTTTCCCCACAGCCCTCAGTCTAACACCTGGGAAAAGAAAGTGGGAAGGAAATCCAAGGAAAAGAGAAAGAAAGGGCCCCCCCAAGGGTGACTTTTCCCGATCTGCATCCGACAAAAGCCTTTGGTTTTCTGTCATTCTTTTCATTTCCTTGCTGGCTCCCCCAGTTGTCAAAGCCCTCAAGAAAACGCACTTTAGCTCTTTGTCCCCAAATGTAATTTGATAAACTCCAGGCAGAAACATTCGTGTTTCGGAGGCTTTTCAGAAAAAAAAAAAAAAAAAAAAAAGAGGAAAAAAAGGGGAAAATAAAGGAAAATAAAGGGGTGGAAGAAAGGGGGAAAATAGGGGGGAAAAATAAGAGGGGGGAAAGGGGAAAAATAAGAAGGGAATAAAAAGGGAAAAATAGAGTGGGAAAAATGAGAGAAAAGAGGAGGAAAGAGAAGAAAAATGAGGGGGGAAAGGAGAAGAAACAAGGGGGAAATTATCAAATAATGAAAGGGAAAAAGAAGATAAAGGATAAAAAGAAGAATTGAAAGAAGGGAGAAATGAGGGGGAAATAAGAAAAAAGGTGATGAGGGAGAAAAAGAAGAATAAAAGAAGGGAGAAAATTAAGGGGAAAAAGGGAAAAAATAGATAAAGGAGAAAAAGAAGAAGGAAAAGAAGGGACAAAATGAGGGGAAAAAAGAAGAAAAAAAGGGATAAAGAAGAATAGAGAAAAGAAGGGACAAAAATTAGGGGGGAAAAGGGGGAAAATAATTTTTAAAAAGGAAAATAAGAGGGAAAAATGAAGGAAAAGAAGAGGGAAAAATAAGGAAAATAAGAGGGAAAAAAGGGAAAAGGAAGAAAAACCCCCAGAAGGGGTAAAAGTGGGGGAACCCCTATTGAAGAATCTCCTGGAGCCTTTGGAATTTACAAAGCGGGATTTTGGGAGCGGGGTGATGGAGCCAAGGCCGGAGTCTCGGGGAGGGAAGCCTGACATTGTCATCATCCCTAAATCCTTGGGAATCCTCATTTTCCAGCGGCACTTTCCCCCCTGTGGGCGGGGACCACCGCGGCTCCCACGCTATAAAACGCTCCGGGTTTTCCCGGGAGTGGGGAGCGGCCGCCGGGGCCAACGTGGGCTTGGAGGTTGGGTGAGTGGTAAAAATAACCTGGATTTTCTTCCCAGGGATTTTTCCAGGTGGGGGTTTGGGTTTCGGGGTGCTGCCGCATCCAATTGCGCTTGAAATCCTGGAATATCCGCGGCGCTTCCCGTGGGATCTCCCAAGGGGGTGGTGGTTGTTTGTTCATCCAGAGGGTGGGAAAGGCGGTGATGACAATTCCCAAATTTCAGTGCAGGGATGGAAAGGCACCTGGTTTGAAAAATATTTTGGGATGGAAAGCCTTAAACCAGGAATAAGGGCCTGTTCCCGGCTGTGGGAAGTGGTGGAATTCCGCTTCCAGTGGGAGAAACGGCTCCCAAAACCCCAGCAGAGTTTTGGAGGGGAAAGAGCAAAATTGAGGAAAGAGTAAAAATTAATTGGGAAGTTTGGGGGGTAAGGGGAAAAAGCTGGATTTTGGCTGCAAAAAATTCCAGTCAGGGGCTTGGGTGCAAAAAATTCCAGCTGGAAGTTTGGCTGCAAAAAAAATTAGGGTTGAAAGTCTGGATGCAAAAATTCCAAGTTGAGGGTTTGGATGAAAAAAAAATCCAGTTGGAGATTTGGGAGCAAAAATTCAATAAAATTGGAGGATGAGTTAAAAAATGAAATATTTTTGGATATAAGTTCCTGGGATTGTGGAAGTTGCCCCTGCCCAGGGCACGGGGTTGGAACAGGATATTTAAGGTCACTTCCAATCTGGAATTCCCTGATTTTCTTGTCAGGGTTTTCCCTGCTCCTCATTATCAGCCTGGAATGGGCAGGAGTTCAATTACAAAGGGGCTGGAGCTGGGATTCCCCTGGAATGTAAAATTCCCTGGATTCTGCCCTCCTGAGCTTCACCTCTGCAGGTGGATGAGAGCGTGAAAAGAGCTTGTGGTACATCCCAATTATTAAATCAGCTCTGAAACTGATATTAATTAATGGAAAATAAATATTAATTAATGGAAATAAACACCACAATCGAAGTGAAAAAATGGGACAACATTCCTAATAGATTATTATGAGGAAATCCCAGCTGGAAAATAAAAGAGATTTGAATGAATTGGGGTTTTTTTAAATTTAATTTTTGAAATTACATAGGGGATGAGGTAAAAGAAAAAAAGTCGTGGTGTGAGACATGAAAATTGAAAATTCCACCTCTGCCTTCTAAGTTTTTCCCAGTTTCCCCTTTGGGAATGTGGATAAGGAAAGGGGAAATTGGGGTGTGGGGGAAAAAAAAGGGAAGGGATGTGAGGAAGCCTCAGAGAAGAGGAAAAATAAATGTAGATTTTAGAGGGGATTTTGGGAAAGGAAAAGAATAAAAAAGGAATGAAAAATTAATATTACCTGGAAGGGCCTCTGGAATTTTCTCAGGGAATCCAATCCGTCCGTGCGGCCGAGGGGGTGCAGCTGCCTGTGCCAGGGAGCGGAAAACAGGGAAGGGAAATTCCCAGGGGGAGGTTCTGTGTGCAGGGGGAGACCCCAGCACCTCCTTTGGGATCAGCTGGGGGGGCAGAGCTTCCCTAAATTCCCTGGGAATGGGGAAATCCCGGGAATGCTGCTCCGGGTGCAACCTCCGGGACTCTCTGCTGCTCTCTCCAGCTGGAATTGAACAGCACTGGGAATTTCAGGGACCGCAGGGACAGCATTGCCCACTCCTGGCACGGGAAATCCCAGGAAATTTTGGGGGGAAAAGGGAATTTTGGTGCTTTATGGCCCAGGCAGAGAGAGCCTGGAGGAAACTTTTCCTACAGGAAGGTTGTTCCCTCCTGAAATTCCCTGTTTTTCCCAGTTTAGGAATTCAGGGTCTCCTTTGTGTCACAAAATTGGACTCTGGGGCCCAACCCCGTGGGAAAAGCGGGATTGAACCCCGGGATTTGGGAGTGGTTCAGCCCCAAACCCATCCTGGGGGAGGAGATCCCGGCACTCCCATTCCCGATGGGAAATCCGGTGCTGCCATCGCCCCTCTCCCCTCTGGAATTATCGCTCTCCAGGGCTTTCTCCACCCCATTTGTGATTTCACGGCTCCTTGGCTTTGTTTGGGGATGATAAAACTCCCCAGGCTCCAGGAAAAGTTGGGAATACTGTGGCTGCATCCCACAGACCTGGCTTGAGCTCCAGGTCTGACCTTGGAAAAGCCTGGATTTACTTCCAACGGAAACCCTTTTAACCCCACAAATATTTTTTTTAGGCATTCCCGCTTTCTCCTTTAATTTCTAGTAGCAGGAAAAGAAATATTAGATATTTCCATAAAATTTTTATGGAATTCCGTGCCAGTAGCTCATCCCTGCTCCTCAGAGGGGCTTTTCCACACACTTGGAAAGACTTTGGGACAGGAATTCTGCTGCTTTCGGGAGGCATCCCATGGATGGATTTTTCCATGGAAAAGGAAGGAGGAGGGAAGGCTGGGAATTCCAGGGGGTGTTTTCCACTGGGGTCAGGGATGGTTTTGGGAAGGTGTTTAGGGAAGGGGTTTTGGGAAGGCGCTTCAGGAAGGTGTCAGGTGCTCAGAGCAGGATTTTGGGGAAAGATAATTTGGGAAGGGGCCTCAGGAAGTGTTGGGAAGGTATTTTAGGAAGGTTTTTAGGGAAAGGCATTTTGGGAAGGTGTGAGGTGCCTGGAGCAGGTGTTTTAGGAACATTCTTTGGGAAAACTTTGGGGAAGATGCTTTGGGAACGGTTTCTGGGAAAATGCTTTGAGAACAGTTTTTGGGAAAATGCTTTGGGATGATCTTTTGGGAAGGTGCATTGGGAGACTGTGAGGTGCTTTGGGAAAATCCTTTTGGAAGTCATTTTGGGCAAGAATTTTGGGAAGATATTTTGGGAAGGGGCTTCAGGAAGATGCTCTGGGAAGGGGAGTTGGGACAGCGTGAGGCACTTTGGGAGCTACTTGGGGCAAATATTTTGGGAAGACACTTTGGGAAGGGGCTCTGGAAAAGTATTTGGGGAAGGTATTTCAGGAAGGTATTTGGGGAAGGTTTTTTGGGAATATTTTTCAGGCAGGTTTTGTGGGATGGGGAGATTTGTGTGAGAGTTTCAGGAAGCTGCTTTGGGAGGGGTTTTTGGGAATGTTTTTCAGGAAGGGGAAGGTTTTTTGGGAATGTTTCTCGGGAAGGTGCTTTGGGATGGGGAGATTTGTGTGAGAGATCCAGGAAGCCACTTTGGGAAGGTTTTTGGGGTATGTTTTTCAGGAAGGGGAATGTTTTTTGGGAAGAGGAAGGTTTTTTGGGAATGTTTCTCGGCAAGGTGCTTTGGCATGGGGAGATTTGTGTGAGAGATTCAGGAAGACGCTTTGGGAAGGTTTTTTGGGAATGTTTTCGGGGAAGATGCTTTGGAGAAGCGATTGGGGCCGAGCCCAGGGATACCGGGTGGGGCAGAGGGGGCGGGACAGGGAGGGGACAGGGAGGGGACAGGAGGGGACAGGGAGGGGACAGTGCCACCTCCACCTGCCGTCACTGCAGTTCCCGCGGCCGCCACCGGGTGGGGCCGTCGGGCCGGGAGTGAGCGGCGGGCGCGGGGGGGGCGCGGGGCCCGCGGGGCTCGGGGGGCTCCGGGCCGGGATGCGCCGGCCCCGGGGGGGATCCCCGCTCCACAGGCACCGATCCCACCCTGGGGGCACCCGCGGGGGGACAGGAGGGGTCCCCGCTCCGGGATGGTGACGGGAATTCCCATGGGATGTGGTTTTTGGGGGGGGGGGGGGGGGGTCTCCATCCCTTCGGGAATGGGGAGGGGGTAGCGGGGTTGGGGGTCCGAGGATGCGGGAATTGGGGTGATCCAGGGGGGTCCCGCCCCTCGGGGGCTATGGGAGGGCAGCCTGGCTCTCCCCCGGGTCACCCCAAAAATAAAAGGGGTGAGGGAACCCCCCCGACCCCTATTCCCTGTGATCCCAGCGGGAACAGAGCGGAGCCAGGCGGGGAGAGACGGGGAGGGGGCGCAGGGGAAGGGGGAACTCAAAGAACTTTTGTTTTTCCTGTAATCTGAAGCAAATGCGTGGCTGCGAGCGGGCGGCCCCGGTACCTGCTGCCATCCCCGGGGTGGGGGGGAAATAAGGGAATTTTTGGGGGGTTGGAGCCTCCTGGACAATGGGGACACCCCTGGGAAAAGCGGCGTCACCCAGGCTGGCCTGGGAGGCTGCGGGGAGGGGGAGCAGGAAAACCCCCCCTGCAATGAAATAAAATAGAACAAAACCCCAAAATGTGGTGGGGGCACTGAGGAAATCATTGCGAGGTTAATTATCACTGGTAATTAGGGGAGGGTGTTCAGGATTAATGCAAGGGGGAAAAAATTGAGGGGGGGGGGTTGGGTCATGGCAAGGGGGCAATTCTGTAATGGGGGAAATCTGGGAAATAATGGGAAAAGGAGGGGGGTCAGGATCATCAAAGAGGGAGGGAAATTATTCCCGGGAGGAAATGATGGAAGGGGAACATCAACAGACAGGGAGAAATTATTGGGGAGGGGGGAAAAAATCAGTGATTGGGGTGAATGAATGTCAGGTTTGGGGGTAAATCTGTGCCTGGGTGGGGGCAGAAAGGGAAATCACGGACAGGGAAAATAATTAGGGGATAAATTGCGGGGGAGGGTCATTAAAAATGGGACAACTGATTGGGGGAAGTCCTGTGGGGAAGAAATTTTTGCGGGGGCAAATTTTAAGGGTTAAATATTGAGGGGAGTGAGTGGGGCTTAAATGTAGGGGATGGTGGGAGGGAAAGTCGTGAAGGGTTAAATATGGGGGGAAATATCAGGGATTAAACATTGGGGGAAATGATTGGAGGTTAAATTTGGGGGAATCATCACGAGGGGTGTCAGGGTCAAATACTGGGGGGTTGTGGTGAGGGGGGAACAAGGAAGGGGTTAAATGGGGGCGGGGGATTGCCAGGGCAAAATGATCGAGAGTTAAATATTGGGGGGGGCAATCAATAGTTAAATATTGGTGGGGGATGATCGATTAAATATTGGGGGACTTTGTTATGGGGGAAACAACCAAGGATTAAATCCTGGGGGGGGTTGTGGTGAGGGAAAGATTATCAAGGGGTTAAAGTGGGGGGATTTTGCCAGGAGAAAATGATCGAGGGTTAAATATTGGAATATTGGGGGGGGGCAAATCACGGATTAAATATTGGGGGGGCAAATCAAGGAGTAGATAAGGGGCGGGGGGGGGTTGTGGCAAGGGAAGAAGGACCAAGGATTAAATATTGGGGGGACGATCCCGGCGGGGTTGTGGCAAAGGGAAAAGGACCAAGGATTGAATATCGGGGGGCCAATCCCGAGTGGATCAAATACAGGAGGGGGCTGTGGCAAAGGGAAAAGGATCAAAGATTGAATATTTTGGGGACAATCACAGGGGGTTTAAATACGGGGGGGGGTGTTGTGGCAAGGGGAGAAGGACCAAGGATTGAATGCTGGGGGGACAATCCCAAGTGGATCAAATCTAGAGGGAGTTGTGGCAAAGGACCAAGGATTGAATATCGAGGGGCCAATCCCGAGTGGATCAAATCCAGGAGGGAGCCGTGGCAAGGCGAACACGATCTCGGGTTGAACACTGAGACGATCCCGGACTAAATCTCGGGGCGACCCTCGCTTGGGGTGTCCCGGGGGGCGCTGAGGGTGTCGGGGGAAAGCTCCCGGTGCCCTCCGCTCCTCTCCAAGGGTTAACGCGAGCGGACGGGGGTCGGGGCTGAGCCGCGCTCGTCTCTCCTCAGGCCGGCGGCGGCGGCGAAGGAGCAGCGGCGGCAGCGGCAGGAGGAGGAGGAGGAGGAGGAGAAGAGGAGGAGAAAGAGCAGCAGGAGGAGGAGGATGAGGCCGAGCAGAGCGGCGTGACCGAGGCGCGGGCTCCGCGCCAGGGCTCGCACGCTCCAGCGCCGCGTCCCCCGGGCCGGCCCGGCCCCCCCGAGCCTCTGAAGTGCGGGTGGGGGCGCGGGGGGAGCAGCGGCGCTGGCGGCCGGCCCAGCCCCGGCTTCCCCGCCTCTATATAAACACACATTTGACTTTCTTTTGCCTCAAAGCGAACAGTGCAGAGGGGCTTTGCCCAGCAGCCCTGCCTCCCTTCTTTTTTTTTTTTTTTTTCTCTCTCTTTTTTTTTTTTTTTTTTTTTTTTTCCCTCCTCTCTCCTCCTTTGCCTTCCTCCTCCTTTACAGAAGTCTGGTGAAAAGTCTGGGGCTCCCAAATAAGCGGCGTCGCGAGAGATCTGTATTTATAGGGAGATATTTATATATATGTAGAGATAGAGCTATAAACCGAACCGGCTCGCTGCGTGTGTGTAGATACATATATACAGCTATTTAATTCTTCCATCTCTCCAGCTCGTGGCTGAAATATTTTAAGATTTTTTTTGAACTTTTTTTTTTAATCTCGCTCCTTTTTCCCCCCTTTTCCCCCCTTTCTCCCCTTTTTTTATTTTCCTTTTTTACTTCTCCTCTTTTTCCCCCCCCTCCTTCTGGTGTGTGTGGCTTTGCCTTGCAAGCGAGCGAGAGCCAGAGCATCTGCAGTTGGACTTTTTGGGGTCTTTTTTTTTTTTTTTTTTCCGCCACTCCAAGGTTTTACTTTTTTCCATTTTTTCTTCTTTTTAAATTTTTTTTTCTTTGCTAATTTTTTACCCCTTCTCCTTTCCCCCCTCCTCATCACCCCCGCCCCATTTTTTTGGAGGGGGGGGCGCTGCTTTTCCTCTTTTTATTTTTTTTTTCCCTTTCCCCTCTCTTTCTGTGCGCGCGTGGTGCTTTTTCTCCGTGTCACTCTGTCAAGTTTACCCCAAACAAGCCCAAACTTCGCAGCGAGGGGCGCAGCAACCACAGCTTTTTATCCCCCCTCTATTTTTTTAATTTTTTTTTTTTTTTCATTTTTCCTCCTTTCCCCCTCTTTCCCCTCGCCGCTTCCCCAACCTGCCAGCGCCGAGGGGGGCGAGCCGGGGCCCCCCTCGCCCCAGGACCCCCCAAGCAGCGCCGAGCGGGCGCTCCGCACTCGCCGTTCCCTCCGCGCGTGTGTGTGGGTGCGAGCGTGGTGCCTGTCAAGGGGCCGTTTCTCTCCCCACCCTCCTCCTCCTCCCTTCTTTCCAAATATGCTTTTTGCAAGTTTTGATCTCGTCTCGGCACTGGCTACCCTCGCCGCGTGCTTGGTGTCACTGACTTTGCTGCTGGCCGTGTCCCAACAGCTGTGGCAGCTCCGCTGGGCTGCCACCCGCGACAAAACCTGCAAGCTACCAATCCCCAAAGGCTCCATGGGATTCCCTTTAATCGGAGAGACCTTCCACTGGCTGCTGCAGGTAAGGAGGATTCCCTCATTCCCCGCTCCTCGCTGGAACCCGGGTTGGGACCGGTTTGTTTTTTTGGGGTTTTTTGGTTTTTTTCCCCTCGGATCGGTGCTGTTTTAGGGGCATTTTAGGGCTTTTTCTCGCTGTATTTTTTTTCTCCCCCGTCTTCTTTCCCTTCCGATTGCATCATGCGGCTCCTCGGCGAGCCCGGGGCGGCAGAGCCAGAGCCGGAGCCGGGGGAGCGGCGGCGGCACCGCGGGGGCACCGCGGCAGCGCGGCCGGGCTCGGCGGGGCTGCCCCGGGCTCGGCATCGCCCCCGCGCTGCCCACCCCCTCCTCCTCCTCCTCCTCAGCCTCAATTCCTGCCAGAACCCCAAACCCGCAGCGCGGAGCCGCGGGCGGAGGCGGCCCGGGCTGGATGCGGGGGCTCCGCCGCTCGCGTTCCCCCCGAGCCGCGGCTCCGTCCCGGCCCTTCCGCGCTGCCGGCGCCGCTCCCGGCCCGGCTCCCGCGGCGGGGGAAGCCCGCCGAGGTAATCGGTAGATTAACCCGGGATTAACCTCGCTAAACGCCCAACAGCGGCGGGCGGAGCGGGATCCCCCCCGCGCACCGCGGGGCGGCTGCCAAAAAATCGGGGGGAAAGGGGTGAAAAAATCCCGCAGGAGGAGCAGCAGGAGGCGGCCGGGGGGTGCTCGGCTCCGGGGGGAGCCTCGGGGCGCCCCGGGGCTCGCAGCATCCCGGGAGGGAACCCCCGAGGCGAAGCCGCCGCGCCAGGGTTTCCCCTTCTCTCCTCCCAGCAGCAAAAAGAAAAAAAAAAAATTAATTATAATAATCAAAGGAGGATGCTCCCGCCCTTCATCGCCGCAGCCGGCGGCGGGGCAGGACAGCCCGGTCCCGGCGGGGACAGCGGCGGCGTCCCCCGGTGTCCCCTCCCCGCCACCGCCGGGGAAGCCCCGGCACGGCGGCCCCGCTCCGCCCGGCGCCGAAGGGGTTAAAGGCACTCTCTCAATAGGGCTTTATTTTTTAAAGAAATTTATCAGATTTTTACGGGGGGACCAGAAAAGGGTTCTCGCTTTTCCACCAGGCTCCGTCCAAACAGAGCGCAGGGCTAAAAATACAAAAATTTTGTATAAATTGGACTCCATTCGCAACTTGTGCCGCATAAAGGTGCTCTTTGTGCTGCCCTGGAAATGGTGTACAAATAACTCTTTATTAATGCCACAAAAAGGACTTTAATTATATTTACGCAGATCAAGAAACAGGGTCACCTGAACATCTGAACCTCACAACCGCGCTTTTGTTTCAAAATAAACACCCGCGCTCCCAGCCCGGCGGCGCGGCCGCGGCGCTCGCAGCGCCTCTCCCCGCTCGCCAGGGGTTTTTTTTTGAGGGGACTCCCCCCTCCCCGCTATTGCTGCGGCTCCGCCGACAAAAGCCCCTGGAGCATGTGGGAAAGTTATTAAAGTCCCTGAAATCTGGAGATTTACTTAGGCAAAGCGCTGCCTTCCTCGAGTAAAATCAGCCCGAGCGAGGAGGGAGGGGAGAAAAAGAGGGAAAAAAAAAAAAAAGAGACAAAAAGCGAGGGGGGTAAAAGGGGAGGGTGTGAAGGAGGGGGGAAAAGGGGGGGGAAAGGAGGAAAAATAGGGATGTGTGTAAAAGTGATAGGGGAGGTAAAGGGAGAAGTCAAAGGGAGGAGGAGGAGGAAGGGGGAAGGAAGGTACCGATCCCCTGCCGGTGGATGCGGGGTGACCCCAATGCCCCCCAAAATCCTGCCCTAATTCCCACCCGCTCCCATCCCAACCCCGCGGCACCCCCGCAGGGCTCCTGCTTCCAGTCCTCGCGGCGGGAGAAGTACGGGAACGTGTTCAAGACGCACTTGCTGGGGCGGCCGCTGGTGCGGGTGACGGGCGCCGAGAACGTGCGCAAGATCTTGATGGGGGAGCACCACCTGGTGAGCACCGAGTGGCCGCGGAGCACGCGGATGCTGCTGGGCCCCAACACCGTGGCCAACTCCATCGGCGACATCCACCGCCACAAGAGGAAGGTCGGTGTCCCCGCTTTTTCCCCCTCTTTTCCTTTTTTCTCCCCGTTTACCCTCCCCTTTTGCTTTTTCTCCCTCCTTTCCTTCCCCTTTCTCTTTTCCATTTCCTTTCCTCCTCCTTTCCTTTTTCCCCATCCCTTCCTTCCCCTTTCCTTCTTTCCCCCCATTTTACTCCCCCTTTCCTTTTATTCCCTCATTTCCTCCCCCTTTCCTTTTCCCCCCTCGTTTTTCCTCTCCCTTTCCTTTATTCCCCCTCCCTCTCTTCCCCTTTCCTTTCCCCTCCCAATTTTTTCTTCCCCTTTCCTTTTCTCCCTACTTTTTTTCCCCTTTCCTCTTTTTCCCTTCCTTTCCTTCCCCTTTCCTTTTCCGCTGCTTTTCCTCCCCCTTTTCTTTTCCCCCCTCCTTTCCTTCCCCTTTCCTCTTTTCCCCCCGTTTTTCCTCCCTCTTTCCCTTTCCCCTTCCTTTCCCCGCCCTTTCCTTCCCCCCCATTTTTCCCTCCCCTTTCCTTTTTCCCCTCTTCCTTCCTGCCCTTTTCTTTCTTTTTCCCCTCCTTTCCTCTCCCTTTCCTTTTTTTCCCTCTTCTCTTTCACTTTATTCCCTATTTCCCCCTTTTCCCCCCGGGTGTGCTGATCCCTTGAGGAATTTCAGGGTGGCTCGGGATGGGGTGGGAATGGGGTGGGAGGGGGCACTCATGTCACCCCAAGCCCCCCGCGATGGGGACACGCGTGACAGGGGTGGCGGGGAGGGCTCCTAAAAGGGCACAATGGGGGGACCCCATGGATTGTGACCCCCACCTGGATTGTGACACCCCCACCCTGAACTGCAGGGACATCCCGAGGGGCTTTGGGTGGAGGCGGTGGTGCTGAGAACTTCCTGGGATTTCGGGGAATTTGGGATGAGGGTGGGGGGTTCTGGGGTGAAGCGAGGGTTTGGGGTGGGGTTGAGATCTTTTTGTGTCACCCTGAGGTGACACCAACCTTAGACTCCCCCTGATTTGGCGGTGCTGGCGCCCCTCTGTGTAACCCTGAGGTGACACCTCCCCCTTAGAACCCCTAGATCTGCCTAGTCTGGGGGTGCTGGGACCCATTTGTTTCACCCTGAGGTGGCACCCCCACATCAGCCTGGTTTGGGGTCCTGAGCCCCTCTTGTGTCCCCCAGAGGTGACAGCTCCAGGGCAGCCGGTTTGGGGCTGCAGGGACCCTTATTTGTCCCCATGAAGTGACACTGTCCCCTTACAACCCCCAGATCAGCCTGGTTTGGGGGTGCTGGGACACTTTTGTGCCCCCCCTGAAGTGACATCTCCCCTCCTCAGAGCCCCAGCCTCGTTTGGGGGTCCTGGGACCCATTTGTGTCACCTTAGACCCCTCAGGGCAGCTGGTTTGGGGTGCTGAGCCCCTTTTGTGTCCCCCAGAGGTGACACCCCCAGGGCAGCCGGTTTGGGGGTGCTAAGCCCCTTCTGTGTCCCCCTGAGGTGACACCTCTTGCCTTAGAAACCCCAGGACAGCCTGGTTTGGGGGTGCTGGGACCCCTTTATGTCCCCCCCTCAGAGCCCCAGCCTGGTTTGGGGTGCTGAACCCCATCAGAGGTGGGGACAGTCCCCGTGTCCCCCCTGCTGCAGGGCTGGTGGCAGTGCTGGCATGGCTGTCACACCCCATGGGCTCTTTCCCAGCTGGATCTGGGCTGGGAATGGTTTGGGATGAAGGGGAGGTGACCTGGTGACGGTGGTGACACCGTTGGGGACACGAGGCCGTCCCCATCCCTGCCCCAGGGCCGGGTCCCTGCTCCAGCAGCGTTTCCTATTTTGGAGGACTTTCGTAAAATCCCTTCCAAAGCTCCGAAAACTCCTTCCCTCTTTTCTCCTGGGGGAGATGACGGGAAGACAAACAGCACATGACACCCGTTAGTCACAGCACTGAGCAGTGACACCACAAAAAGCTGAGCCTGTCCCTGCCCCAAACCAGGAGCAGCTCAGCCCCTCCAGTTCCGGGGTTTTCCCTTCAAAATGGAGATGATTTTCCTGCCAAGGGGTGGTGATGGGGCTGCCGCCATCCAGGAGGAAAATTGGTTTGTTCCCTATCCAGGTCAGGTTCATCCCTTATCCAAGGAGGGTTCATTCCCTCTCCAAGGAGGTTTTATTCCCTATCCAAGGAGAGTTCATTCCCTATCCAGGGTGGATTTATTCCCTATCCAAGGAAGGTTCATTCCCTATCCAAGGAGGTTTTATTCCCTATCCAAGGAGAGTTCATTCCCTATCCAAGGAGGGTTTATTCCCTATCCAGGGTGGATTTATTCCCTATCCAAGGAGGGTTCATTCCCTATCCAGGGTGGATTTATTCCCTATCCAAGGAGGGTTTATTCCCTATCCAGGGTGGATTTATTCCCTATCCAAGGAGGGTTCATTCCCTATCCAGGGTGGATTTATTCCCTATCCAAGGAGGGTTCATTCCCTATCCAGGGTGGATTTATTCCCTATCCAAGGAGGGTTCATTCCCTATCCAGGGTGGATTTATTCCCTATCCAAGGAGAGTTCATTCCCTATCCAGGGTGGATTTATTCCCTATCCAAGGAGGGTTCATTCCCTATCCAGGGTGGATTTATTCCCTATCCAAGGAAGGTTCATTCCCTATCCAAGGAGGGTTTATTCCCTGTCCAAGGAGGGTTCATTCCCTATTTAGGGCAGGTTTATTGCCTACTCAAGGAGAGTTTATGCCCTGTCCAGGACAGGTTTATTCCCCGTTCAAGGCAAATTCATTCCCTATCCAAGGAGGGTTCATTCCCTATGCAAGGAGGGTTAAGCAGGATCAGGCAGAGATCTGCAGGTGCTTCTGTGCCCGTTCCCTGCTCCTTTCATCCTCCTGCACCTCTGGATTATTTTTTTTGCTCATCCAAAGTGGCCTTTGCTGGCCTGGATAAAACCATGGAATTCCGGCCTCGGCAGCGGGCCCAGGGGACTGTGGGTTATGGGGTCATGGAAAAGGGACGCCTGACCTCTGTGGGATCCTGGTGGGGATCCTTTGAGATTGCCACCAGGGCTGGGCTGGGCACAAACCCGGCAGAGGTTTCGTCTCTCCTCCATGGCTCTTCCTGATGTTCTCACTCCCTGGTTTTTTCTACTGGGAAAAACCACGTGGCCAACCCTAAACTCTGAAACCCAAGGCTTTTGGAATGTTCTTTGTCCTAAAGATCTCCTCAAAACCCTTTCTGTATCCTGAGTGGGTGTTGGATGTTAGGAAGGAATTGTGCCCTGGGAGGGTGGGCAGGGGCTGGGATGGAATTCCCAGATTTTCTGTGGCTGCCCCTGGATCCCTGGGAGAGTCCAAGGCCAGGCTGGGATGGGATTTGGAGCACCCTGGGAGCTGTCCCTGGCCGTGACAGAGAGTGGAATTGATGATCTTTCAAGCCATTCCAACTCAAGCCTTTCCATAATTCTTTGATTTTTGGCATCACTTGTGATTCCAAGCCGGCTAGACTCCTAATTCCTAATTCATTCCTAAATCTCAATTAACTCCTAAATCCTAATTCCTGCATCAGGTGTGGCCAAAAGCCTCCTGAGCTCAGGAATTCCAACAAAACCCTGGCTCCTTCTCCCACTCCTTTGTGCTCTTTGAACTCCCACAAACTCTTTCCCCAGGATCTGGGACACTCTGGGAGTTAATTTTTTTTTTCAAGTTTTCCCTTTCATCAGCTGGAGATTGAGTCCAGCTCTGGAATTCAGGAGTTTCAGCCTCATTTCTTCCCTCCATCTCCTCCTAATCGCTGCTTTGGGAGCCGAGCACCTCCCACCCCACCCAGCCTGGGCTGATCCCGATTTAGGGAATCCTCCTCTCCCTAAAAACCCATCCCCGAGCGGCACTCGGAGATAAACTGAGCCTCCTCTAATGAGGTGAAAATCGATGATTTTGCTCTTATCAAGATTCCAAGGAGCAGATTAAGACTGTCCCTTCAGGTGTGGCCTCTTCAGAGCTCGTTAATCCCGAGTTTTTGTTGTTCTGCTGTTCCAATTTCCAGCTCTCCCCACCCTGAAACTCATAGAGCTCTCAGGAGAAAGGATTCGGACCTAGGGCGAGATTAAATCTTAAACTGAGCCTGAGTTCTCCTCTTGACCTGGCAGGGAAGCAAGGGAAGGACTTGGAAAAGGCAGAATTTTTCACAGGATTCTCCAATTTTTCACAGGATTCCCCAATTCCCTAATTTCTTTTCCACAGTGAGGGCCCTGCTCTTGAGAGCTTCATGGAAAGATTTGGAGCAGCTGCAAGCTCCATGGAGAGAGGATTTCCTGGGAAATCTCTTTGGTGGGTGATGATCCAGGTTAAAGCACTGTGGGGTTTCCCGGTGTTCGGTGACCTCTCGGATTCTGGGTTTTGTTTCATCTCTGAGCTCGAGCCTTCACTTGTCCCTTCCCAACTCCCTGATCCTGCCAAAAATTGAGGCGGAATTCCTCACCTGGCCCAGAATTTTGGCCAAAATGAGGAAAAGCAGAGCATGGAACCCACCTCTGCTGCCCTTCCAACCATGTGGGACCATCTCCAGCTCTTGTCCACGGCCATAAATCCCCCTCATCTTCCCAAACCCCCTAAAATGGAGCTGCGTTTATTTCCAGCAGCTCCTCTTCCAGCAGCATTCCCTGGCAGCCGCTCCATGGTCTCCAGATTGTCCCTGGGATGTGGAGATGAGCTCCAAACTCAACATGTTCCTGCAGGCGGGTGCTGGGATCTTGCCAGGGATCAGCTGCTCGCTGCAGCTTTCCAAGGAATTTCAGCTCCTCAGCGGAATTCCGGGATCAGCAAATTCCCACTGGATGACACTTGGATGGGATCAGGGATAGGGTGGGATGATTCAGGTGTTGGAGCTCTTCTCTCTTTCCTGTTTCCATGTCCCAGCTGGTTTTTGGGATCTTTATGGATTCTTTATCCCATTCCATGTGTAATATCCAGGAGTCTTGATCCTGTAGGTGTCGATAAAGGATTCTGGGATGCAGGAGGACCCCAATTCTAACCCTATGGAAGCTTTTTCCCATCCCAAATTTATCAAATTTCCCCTCCAGGAGGCTGCTGAAATTCCTATAAATCAGAGGAAACTTCCCTGGTTTGGGAAACAAGGTTACAGAGAGGGAATTGCAGGATATGGAATCAGCTTGAGGCAGAATGGAAGGCTGGGAACAGGGAATTCCTGTGGCAGGGAATGCCTTCACTGCAGGTGTCACTGGCACTGAAAATTCCTATACATTGAGGAAAATCTCCCTGTTTTGGGAAATGAACTCTCCAGTTGCCGAGAGGGTTTGGAGTCAGCCTGGAGCAGGGATGTGAGGCAGGACGGAGGACTGGGAATGGGGAAAATTCCTGCCCCATGGAATGGCTGCATTGCAGATGTCCCCAGTGCTGGCTCTGGCTTTGGCCTTGGAGCAGTTTACAAGGAATAACTGACAGCAGCTCCAAACACCTCTCCCACTTTTCTGGGATATTTATCCCGACCAGGCTGTTCCTGCTGCTGGATCACGGAGTCTATGTTGATGTTGGAGAAGGATCTGGGCCACCCCTGCTGGAGCCGGAGCTCCACAGTGGAATTTCTGTCTGGAATCTCCTCCAGGTTCCTCAGAGGAGTGACCCTGGTGGCTGAGCAGTGTCTTGGCTCCGGGTTTTGGTAGCAGATCCCTGTCCCTGCCTGCTCCATGATGGATCAGTGTCATCCCTTGGGATTGGAGCTCCTACTGGAACTCCCTGGGAAGGGTTGGTGGGATCATTCCAGCTCCTGCTCCATGCTCCAGGGGTCTCCCCATCCTGCTCTTGTCCCATCCTGGCTCTTCCCTCCATCCTTGTCCCATCCAATCCCATCTTGACCGCTTCAATTCCCATTTCCACCCAGAAAACCCCAGATTTTGGGAGTGTTGATTCTGGGGTGAAAGGAGCTGTAAAGAGGGCAAAACAAGCCTGATCTTAGGGATCCTGCAGCCTCTGCTTTTATGGGAATTCCAGCAGGAAGCTGGAATTTGGCACTCCTGTGCCTGCAAGGGATCCTGGTGGAGAAGGAAATGGGAATTGGAAATGACCACAATGTGGCCTTTAGGGTTTTGGTCAAGTCTGAGCAGTGCCCAGGGCCAGGAAGGAGATTCCCAGGATGTGCAGGGAAAGGTGGGATCAGACTTTCCTTGGGATCATCCCGCTTGGCAGGAGAGTGCCAGATTCATGTTCCAGCAGAGCCATCCCAAAATAGCCAGCTCAGAAAAAAAAAAAATTAAATTTAAAAAGGCAAAGATGGAATAAAATAAAAGCAATCCTTGGGATTGCTGGGGAGACATCCAGGGATTCCAGGAGGGAGTGGAGCGGAGGGGAGGCCCTGGTTTGTCTCAGTGTCCAAAGCTCCATCGCTCATTAACACACCGCAATTAATGCTCTGCCTCCGAGGCACGCAAGTGTTGAGCTCATTAGCACCGAGTGGAAAGGTCCGAGGCTTTCATATCGTTTGCGAGGGGATTAAGAGCACAAAAGGGGCCATAAATTTACAGGCAAATATAAACCATCTGCTGGGGGGGAGGGAGGGATCGGGATCGGGATCAGGATGGGGGAGAGGGCTGCAGGAGGAAGGAGCCATGGGAGGTGGAGGAATGGATCTTTTCCTACAAAAAAAAAACCTGGACTGAGGTTGTTAACAGGGTTTTTTTCTTTTAGGGTTTTTAGGATTTTTTTTCCAACCTGGACCGAGGTTGTTAGCAGGGGATTTTTTTAGAGTTTTTAGGATTTTTTTTCTGATGTCTATCCAACCCTCCTAGCCCATTCCGTGGTGGAAAAGAAACCATCCCAGTCCATCAGAGCCAGCTCCCAAAATGATATCAAACAGGCTGAATTCCAGCTGCGATCAGCTCCAGCCCCTTCTCCATGCCCTGGGAGCCTCAATCCACGGGCAAAAGCCTCTGGAGCAGGGAAAACCTTCCATGGATGGAGGATGGCTCCTGCTCCTGTTCCGGGGGAAGAATTCCTGGGCTGGGTTGGCTCCTTGACTTTAGACCAGGCAGTGCTGTAAATCCAGAGTAATTTTAATTACTTTAATCAGTTTTAATCCAAGGGATTTAAAAAATTACCAGTTTTAATCTAAAGGATTAAAAAAAAATAAAAATGGAGGAGCTCCTGGCTAAAATGCAAATTTGGGGGGGATTTCATGGTGCCTGCCATCCCATGAGCTCCAGGCCCACTGTGCTGGTGGAGCAGGATTGTGGCTGTGGGATACCCTGGGATCCCCAAATTTGGATTTTCTGCCTTCCAGGGTGGGAATTTTTGGGTGGCTTGGGAGGGGTGGAGAAGGTGAAGCCCCTCCTTGGGCAGGAACTGGGTGGAGCTGCAATCCAGGCTCCACTTCCAGAACGATAGGGAGCGAATCCCAGGGATGTGAGGGACCAGGAGCGAATCCCAGGGATGTCAGGGAGTCAGGATCCATCCTGCACCTTTTGTGTTTTCCATCCATCCTCCCAGGCAGCTCAAGGGCCCTCCTCAGTTGTGGTTTGTGACATTCCACTCATCCTTCTGGTGGTAACAGAGTTCTCCATCCCTTCCCAGGTGGAATTTTCCCCTGAAATCTCTCTCCCCTGCTGGTTCTCCAGCTTCCTTCTCCTTGTAGGGTTGAAATCACCTTGTGGGGTCACCTCAGCCCCTGTCCCCTCCTCCCTGGAGGAGCTTTAACCCTCACCTGGCCTGCAGGAGCTCCCCAGGTGTTCGCTCATCCCACAGAGGCCTTGCAATCCTCAGGATTTCCTTGGAGGAATCCCTTTTCCCAGCTTTTTTCCCTTATTCCTTCCCACATGACAATGCATGCTCTAGAAGGGGTTTTTATTCCTTTGGGATGAAGTGACTGCACCATGGATTGGGAATTTCTCACTCATCCCTTCCCAAGTGTGGCTCTGCTCTGTTCCCGGTTCCTGGAATTCTTGGCAGGACCAAGGACTGCTTTATTTTTAAGTCTGGCTTTGTCTCTGGGTTACTTAAATCCATAGGGATCCTTCTCTTCTGTCCTCTCTCTGTGCTCCAGGAAAACCCCTCAGCTCAGTAAAAACTGGGATTTTCCTCCTGATGTTTCACTTCCACTGGTTCCCTGGGAAAGCTGTTCTCCTCCTTGTCTCCAGGGAATCCTTCATGCCCACACCATGGGCAGTGATCCATCACCCATCGGGATAGCCCATCCCAGGGGTCGGAATTAGGTCATCAAGGTCTCTTCCAACCCAAACCATTCCATGATTCCCTGAGGATTCCCTGAGGAAGGAGAGCTCTGACTGTGCCCGCTGGGTTTGTGGGATTCTCCTTCCCCACGGCTCCATCCACAGGGATCCCAACTGGATCCCAGCTGGCTGATCCCACTTTTCTGATCCCTCTTCTCTGAACACAGCTCCCATTGCTTTCCCGTGACATCCACAGATGTGGGATTGTTCTCCCTCCTTGAGGAGTGCAAGGTGAATTTTATTCTCATTTTTCTCCATAAATAAAAGGGAGAGGACACTGGGAGCAGCATTCCAAGCTGATCAATCCCAGTGCCTTTTGGTACCCCCAGAAATTCAGCAGAGAAGCCGAAATTTCTTGATGGAATTCTGCTGGGGATGGAATTTTTGGGAGACTGAAGCAGTTTTGCAGAGGGGCTGCTGAAGTTTGGTCCTGGCTCTGCCCCACAGCCCCTTTGAACTCTCAGCCTTGAAAATTTGGGATTGAAAGCAGGGCCTTAAAGGGTTTGAGATTGAAAACAAAGCATTGGAGGGTTTAGGAGTGAAAGTGAGGCCTTAAAGGTTTTGGGATCAAAAGCAGGGCCTTGAAGCGTTTGGGATTGAAATCCTCCCGTGCTGTGTGGGGGATTTGTAGGAGAGATTTTTAAACATGGAGATTTTTGAGTTGTGTGGAAATGCAGATCTTGGGGTTAATTTTATTCTGAACTTGGCTGGAAATGCTGGAGTTAGGACAGCCCTCGAAGGTGCATCATGATATGACCTGAGGATCCAAAATGATCCTTCCATTTTTTCCAGCAGTTTTTTTTTTGAGAATCATTTGAATTTCAGTGCAAGAGCCTTTGGCAAAGGCACCTTATTCCTTTCAGCCTGGAGGCTCCAGCTCCTGTTCCCAGACTCCCGTTGGAGGCTGGAGCGTTCACGAGAGCCTGGATTCCTCCAGGATGGAGCCTTCCATGTGCTCTATTTCCAAAAAGATGAGGGGGAGAAAAGGAATCAGTTCTTTTCTTGTGTGCTCCATTTCCATGTGCTCCATTTCAAAAAAAAAAACAAGGGGGAGAAAAGGAATCAGTTCTTTGCTGTGTGCAAAGCCCAAACCTTTTATAAAGAGCGTGTCCGGGTAGGAATGGGATTTTTTGGAATTTTCTCTCCTTTTGTGGTGCCTTTCCAACTTTTTTGCTGTGTTTTCCCTTTGTTCATGTTCCCAGTACCAGCATGGCCTCTTGCCCATGAACCACCTCCAAAAATATCCCAGTTTCCAATCCCGCTGGAGCACGGGAATGGGCTCTGGAGAGGGGCAGACATCCAGGATAATGTGGTGATGGGACAGGACTGGGACAAACACAGCCTGGCCTTTGGAAATGTGGGAAAAGTTAGGATGAATCCAGGTTGAGATGTTGCTTTGGATGTTTCCCGACGTCTCCTGTCGGCCAAACCTCTGGCAGGTGCCAAACTGGTTCTTGAAAACATTTCCAGGCTCACCTCGCCTCCTTTTGGTCGGGCCAGAGGCTCCAGGCTGGATGGGATGCAGGTGGCTGATCCCAAAATTTCAGTTTTCCTCCTGGAGGGGAAGAATGGAAAGCTCCATTCCCTCTTTTGGGAGCCAGGTAGGAGCGAGGGGCCTGGAAATCATGGATGGCCAAAGGCAGGGATGGGTGCTGGTGCTGGGGGTGGGAAGGAGAAAGCCATGAAAAACGGGGTCCCCCATATCCCAACCAGGCATGGAATCACTGCTGGAGCTCACGGAATTCCTTCAAATTCCCTGGCTGTGGTTTAAGGATAGGGCTGGAGAATTCTCCAGCTGGGAATGGTGGCACTTTGCTGTCACATGGGGCTGGAGCTGAGGCACTGGGAAGGCATTTTCTGCCTTTGGAAAACCATAAATCCTTAAATATCTTTTTTCTATGCAAGACAGAGTGGCAGGTTCCAGCTGGGCTCACTGGGTGGTGGGGTCTCCATCAGTGTGGATGTAGGATGGAAATGAGCACCCTTGGATGGAGCAAATCCTGAGATTTGGCTCTTTTGGAGACATTCTCCAACGTGGAAAAACTCTTTCCAGCATCCCCAAAAAATCCTGGCCCCCCTTGTGGCTGCACCACACCTGGGCTCTGGCATCTCCGGGTTAACAAAGCTGAGCTTAGAGACGATTTTGCCTCTTGGCAGCTCTGGAACAACTTTTCCTTGCCCCGATTCTCCTCGGCTTCGCCTGGATTCGCTCCTGGAGCAGCCGAGCCGCTCGGCCCGACTTCACTAGAGGGCGCAGGAATTTTAGGCTAGGAACGCTTCGTCGGGGAAAGTTGGCTGCCTTCTCCTCCTTTTTAATCAACTGGAAAGATGCAGGGTTGAACTGGAGGTGACTGGAAGGGGATCCAGACTTGTGTCTGGCCGGGGAAGGATCTGCTGACATGTGGGATTAGACGGAGCTCGGGCCGTGCTCGGGAGCTCCAGGGAGCAGCCAGCTGGAGGAGCCTCCTGGCGCGAGGAGAGCGCCCAAAAATTGCCGAGAAAGAACAAAATCCCCCTCACCCCCCGGCGCTTGACCTCCCCCTTGTCAGGTTTGTGCTGACCCCATAGGGAGGGGCTCGATTTTCTCTTCCAAAGGATCCCCCCTTCTGTTCACGCCAATCCTTAGGACAGGATCTTTTGTCTTGGGAGGATCCGGGGGTGTGGATCCAGCCCCCCACACCTGGACAGCTGTCTTAGGACCAGAGGCACCTCTGGGACTGTGTCCTTTCGTCAGGGAGCATGGGGTCCCCAGGTTCTTCTCCTGTGGGAGATGCCAGGGAAGGACAAAGCCAGGAGCCCCCAAATGTCACCTCCACTGGGGTGGTGGCCCCCAGCAGGGATGCAGACTCCTAAATCAATGTCCCCTCATTGGCCCTGCTTCCAGCTGAGGAAACTGAGGCAGGGGGAGTGTTTCGGGACATTCACTGCAATCCTCTGTCCTTATTCCAAGCTCCTCAGCATGGATGAAGGGCAGGTGAGAGCTGGATGGGGACACAGCAGTGTCCCTTTGCCAGGTGGTCTTGTCTCATCCCATCCCTGTGGAAGAGCTCATGGATCCTGGCTCTGCATCAAACCCTGGTGTCCTGCTCATGTGCAAAGGAACCATTCCCTTCCCCATTCCCTTCCCACTTTCCCCACTTTCCACCTTCCCCACGCAGCTGAGGGTCTTGGCTTTACCCCCTCAGCTTTTTCTGCCCGAGCAGCCGCTTTTTCCAGCAGAAGAAGCCTGAACGCCGCTGCCTTTCTAGGCTCGGGATGGATGCAGGGAGGAGGCGGCCGCCGCCGTCCCGTCCCGCGCCCTCTCTCCCCGCTGTTCATTCATTCATTCATTGATTCCTCCTCTCATTCATGCCTCGGCTCCGTGCGGCCATCCAGGGATGGCTCCCTGTCCCCAGGCTCGGATTCCCTTCCCTGTTCATCCATCCTCCCATCCCGGGATTTCCGTGGGCAGCTCCGCGCCGTGCCCTGGGTTTCGCTGGGGGCTCAACCTGGGGCGCAGTGAAGCGGCTCTTGTGGAGGCTCCTGCGTGGAGCTACGAGGGGACAGAGGTGTTTTTTCACCAAACAAACTCCCGGGGAACGCCGGGCATTAGCAATGAGGGGTCGCAGCCAGGAAAATATTACCTTTCCCTTGGAGTGCTGACTGCGGAGGAAATTCTCACATTTACAGCTCCGGCGAGCCCGGCGCTCATGGAAAAGAGGGGGCGGCTTTGATTTCGCTCCTCTCGGTGGGTTGATAACTTTGGCAGCCCCCCCACCTCGCCTCCATTCCCGCCGGGAAGCGGCCACCGGTGGAGGCTCCGGCGCGCAGCTCCCTCCTTGGAATCCTGGTTTAATTGGATTTTCCTGGAGGCCTGCGGTGCGTGTGCGTCCTGCCCCGTGCGTGTGTGTAGGTTAATAAAAAATAAACAAACAGCGCTTTTCCCCCCTCGCTCGGCGAGGGATGCGGCGGGAATGCCGAATGAAAGCGCTGCTGTGCCGGGAAGGGACATTCCTGGCATTGCTGAGCTCCTCAGAGCGGGCCCGGGCCCAAATTCGAGGAAAAAAATTGGAGTAAGGAGCCGTTAGCGTGGGGGACCTGGGGAGGCCCAGTCCTGCTCACTGTTTACTCGCAGGGCTTAAATTAACGCTGGCTGCTGACATCAGGAATTTTTTTTTTCCCTGGTTTCCCAAGGAAATGAGCCGAGGGCGATCGCGGCCTCTGCGTACGTGCAGCGGCTCTTCCCTGCTTGAACCCCCATCGGAGTTCAGCCAGACTCCACGGAGATCCTAAAGGCTCCAAAATAATTATTTTGCTTCGTTTTGCATCTGTGAAAAAAAAAAAAAAAAAGGAAGGAAAAGGTAATGGAGAGGTGGGAGGAATTGTCAGTGCTTCCCATTGGGAGAGTTGTGTTTTCCCCTTGGGTTTGTCCGTGTTGGATGTTGGAGAATCCCTGTGGAAAGGGTGCATTAGTGACACCCAAACCATGGGATGAACAGAACTGGGATCCTTTGGACATGGAAATGTGGCTCTGTCCTTCCTGCCACACGTGGGATGGAGGAATCCCTCCCATCCCAGTTTGCTCCGTTATTCCCCATCACTTGTGATGATTGTGGTGGGAATTTTAGGAAGAGCTGGTGTTTCTGACAGCTTTTTAGGAATGGGATGAAGAGCTTGGAATGGTCACACCTCCTGTAGGACACCTTGGACAAGGCCATGTGTGCTGGGTCTGTGGACAAACCTCTCCTCACTGTTTCCCTGCAGGTTTTCTCCAAGATTTTCAGCCACGAGGCTCTGGAGAGCTATCTGCCCAAGATCCAGCTGGTGATCAAGGACACACTGCGGGCGTGGAGCAGCGAGCCCGAGCCCATCAACGTGTACCACGAGGCGCAGAAGCTGACGTTCCGCATGGCCATCCGCGTCCTGCTGGGCTTCCGCATCCCCGACGAGGAGCTCGGACGCCTCTTTGAGGTCTACCAGCAGTTTGTGGAGAACGTCTTCTCTCTGCCCGTGGACCTGCCCTTCAGCGGCTACAGGAAGGTGAGCTTTGGGGCAGGGTCTCTATGCTGATAGCGCCAATTAATTAATGGATGGTGATTAATCCACACCTTTCCCCGTTCGCGGTGGGATTTCTCATCCTCTGACCTCATGGAGTCCATTTTGGGACATGATTCCTGATTTTCGTGGAGAAGGCAAGGGGAAAATCTGTTCCTTGATAACAGGAAATAGTTAGGACTTGCCCAGATTTAATTTGTGTTTTTCCTCATTTGGCAATTTACCTGTGTTTTTTTTCTTTATGGGACCTTTCTCCTTCTAATTCCCTTGGAGTGAAACAGGTCCTCATAATTCTAGGAGCTAAAATACATCCTTGTAATTCCCAAAACTAAAACAGATCCTTCTAATTCCTGGAGTATTCCAGTTTTTATGATGAAAGACGCAAAATGAAAATATAACAAAAAATACGCATAAAATAATATTTTTTTTTTTCCATGGGGAATTTCGATAACAGAAATACGGGTGTTCAATATTTATTTTTCTGGCATCCCTGCATTTTTTTTTTTTTATTGCTGTTTGCCCATGGGAACGATTCCATCCCCTCGGAGCCCGGAATCATTCCCAGCAGCAGGTTAGCCCCAAGCAGCTGCACTCCCGTAGGAATTGCTTTACTGGGACCAGGTGATCAAATTGCTGGGGAAGGGGATTCTTTGGGATGAATGCGCTTTCCTTTGAGACATGATTTTCCCAGGGATTTCCATACATCCCAGGAGGAGCCCAGGGCTGTGAACCGGTGCCGGACAAGGGCTCCCAGCCCAGACCTGTCATTTACACTTAGGTGTTGATTACTCCTCCTGTGATCTCCCCCACTCCGGCTTTACTCCTCCTGCCCAGGGCACACCTCCAGCATCTTCACACCCTTCTTTGAGCCTTTGCTTTTATGGCTCGGACCTGTCCTGAGCACGTCTGCAGCTCCTGGGATGGGCAAGGTGCTGCTGGTTGTGGCGTGGTCTGAGCGCTTCCTGCTCCTCCACAGGGAATCCGGGCCCGGGAGACGCTGCAGAAGGGGCTGGAAAAAGCCATCCAGGAGAAGCTGCAGAACACGCAGGGCAAGGACTACGCTGACGCCCTGGACATCCTGATAGAGAGCGGGAAGGAGCACGGCAAGGAGCTGACCATGCAGGAGCTGAAGGTAAAGCACTTCCCTGGGGCCACCTTGGGATTGTTCTGCTCAGGGCAGGGTGTTCCTGGAGGGAAAAGTGAGGGATGATCCCAGGAGGAATTTTTGGGGCACACCTGAGAGCTGGGGGACCACGATGTGTTTGTTGGTGGATCCTGGTGTGATGGACCCAAACCAGTTTCTTTATTCATTTGCTGGTTGTGCCCAGCCCTTTCTACCAAGCGTTCCATGGACTCATTAAGCTTGGAAAAAGCTTCCAAGGTGATCACGGCCAACCTCCATCCCCTCTAAACCATACCACAAAATTCCACATCCATTCAGTTTTTGAAAGCTTTTGGGGACGGTGACTCCATCGCTGTCCCAGGCAGCCTCTTCCAACACTTGGCCCCTCTTCCAGGAAAGAAATTTTCCCTGATATCCAACCTGAACCTCCCTGCTCTCAGAGGAAACCTTGGCCAGCTGCATCCCCTGACCTTTCCACTTCTCCTGGTGCCTCCTTTGCAGGGCACAGGAGCCCCTCAGCAGGTTCTTACCTGCAGCAGGGCCATGGCATGCCAGGAGCCATCTCCTGGGGTTTTTTGTCTGATCCTTGGAGGTTCTGTGTGAAGCTCCTCGTGGTGGCACTGTCCGAGGAGTGACCTTTCAGTTAAACATGACCAGGCTGTGGCTGCCCCTGGATCCCTGGAAGCCTCCAAGGCCATTAACCTTAAAATCAAGAAATGAAAAGCTCTAACACCTCCTTTGAGCACCAAGCCAAGAAAAGAGACTTCATAACGTATCTCAAAGTCACTCTGATCAGCTAAAGTCCCAAAAGCCCCTCTGCCCCACCCCTGTGTGTGACCATGTTCACAGTGGTCTCAGGTTGAGGAAAGAGATGAGGATCTGACTCCATGTTTCAGAAGGCTGATTTATTATTTTATTATATATATTACATTAAAACTATGCTAAAAGAATCGAAGAAAAGCTTTCATGTCAGAAGGCTGGCTAAGAATAGAATAGAAAGGAATGATAACAAAGGCAGCTGTCTCAGACTCTCTGTCCGAGCCAGCTGTGCCCTGATTGGCCATTAATTACAAACAAGCACATGAGACCAATCACAGAGGCACCTCACAGCATCTCACAGCAGCAGATAACCATTGTTTACATTTTGTTCCTGAGGCCTCTCAGCTTCTCAGCAGGAAAACTCCTAAGGAGATGATTTTTCATAAAAGATGTCTGTGACACCTGTGTCTCACCCTGCTGTGACGGTGTTCACAGGGGTCTTGAAGGAAGAGACAAGGATCTGACTCCACATTTCAGAAGGCTTGATTTATTATTTTATGATATATATTACATTAAAACTGTACTAAAGGAATAGAAGAAAGGATTTCATCAGAAGGCTAGCTAAGAATAGAATAGGAAAGAATGATAACAAAAGCTCTGTCTCGGACTCTCTGTCCGAGCAGCTGACTGTGATTGGCCATTAATTAGAAGCAACCACATGAGATCAATCACAGATGCACCTGTTGCATTCCACAGCAGCAGATAATCATTGTTTACATTTTGTTCCTGAGGCCTCTCAGCTTCTCAGCAGGAAAAATCCTAAGGAAACGATTTTTCATAAAAGATGTCTGCGACCCCTGTGTCTCACCCTGGCCCTTTCTCTGCCTGCCAGGACGGCACCCTGGAGCTCATCTTCGCCGCCTACGCCACCACAGCCAGCGCCAGCACCTCCCTGATCATGCAGCTCCTCAAACACCCGCGGGTGCTGGAGAAGCTGCGGGAGGAGCTGCGGAGCAAAGGGATCCTGCACAACGGCTGCATCTGCGAGGGCTCCCTGCGCCTCGACAACATCAACGGCCTGCAGTACCTGGACTGCGTCATCAAGGAGGTTCTGCGGCTCTTCACCCCCATCTCCGGGGGGTATCGGACGGTGCTGCAGACCTTCGAGCTGGATGTGAGTAGTGCCGCACCCCGAGCTCCCCAAAACGGCCCAGCTTGCTTGAGCCAGGCTTAGAGGAGACCTCTGAGGGGATAAATGAAGTCCTGCCTAATTAAGTCCTTCTCCCAGGCAATCAGTGGCAGGATAAAGGGATGCAGCCTTAAGCTGCACCAGGGGAAGTTTAGGTTGGATTTAGGGACAAAGTTCTTCCCAGGAAGAATGACTGGGCATTGGAATGGGGTGAGGTGATGGAGCCACCATCCCTGGAGGGGTTTAAGCCTGGATGTGGCGCTCGGTGCCACGGTTTAGTGGATGAGGTGGTGTTAGCTCACAGCTTGGACTTGATGATCTCCAAGGCTTTTCCAGCCTAATTAATTCTGTGATTCTGGCAATGGGATTTGCCCCAGATCCAGCAGTGATGGGATGTGGAGCAAGGGATGCATGGAGCTGTCAGAGAGCAGACGGGTGTGATGCTCCAAAGCCCAGCTCGTGACAGTGACGCCAAACTCTGAGCTGGGGTGTGACAGGGGAAAGGTTTACGGCAAAGGGCATATCCAGGCTGCTGGATGACAGGCGGATTAGTCACCACCATGGCTGGAATTTCCTCGCAGCAAAACAAAATCTCGGGAGCTGCCTTGTCACTGTAAATCCTCCTAATGCAGTGGTTTGAGTCAGAGACCTTTTAAAGTGCTCAGGGGGTGATAAATCCACCCCATTTCTCATTGCCCAGGCCCCGACGTGGGTGTTGGGTGTGTGGTGCTGACAGGCAGTGGGGTGTGGGGTGCTGTGGGATCCTCTGGGATCCTCTGGGATGCTCTGGGAAGGGCTGGCTGATATGTGGGGCACGGCACGGGAGAAGCTGCTTCCCCTGCTCAACACCACAGGGTTCCTGGTAGGCAGCTCCTGCCAGTGACCACAAAGCAAATGAATGGATGGATCATCCCATGAATCCTTGGGATGGAGGGAGGAATAAAGCCAGAATCTGCATCTCTTTGTGCTGTGCTGTCTGGCTTTCCTTTAAACCTACATCACACTTGAGGGATAAACCCAAAATAAATGGGAATAAGCAGGGAAAACTGTGAGGGTGGTGCACAAATTGCCCAGGGATTGTGGATGGCACAAATCGCCCAGGGATTGTGGATGCCGCATCTCTGGAAATGTCCAAGGCTGGATGGGGCTTGGAGCACCCTGGGGTAATGAAAGGTGTACCTGCCCGTGGAGGGAGGTGGGACAGGATCAGTTTAGGGTTCCTCCCGACCCAAACCATTCCATCATTCCATGGAAACAAAATTTCTTTATCTCATTCCCCTGCTCCCGCTCCCTCTCCAGCAGGATTGACCCACACTGCTCTCCTATCCTCCCCTTCCTGCCTCTCTGCAGGGTTTCCAAATCCCCAAGGGCTGGAGCGTGATGTACAGCATCCGGGACACCCACGACACTGCTCCCGTCTTCAAGGACGTGGACGTCTTCGACCCCGACCGCTTCGGGCAGGGCCGGAGCGAAGACAAGGAGGGCAGGTTCCACTACCTCCCCTTCGGAGGAGGCGTACGGACCTGTCTGGGCAAGCACCTGGCCAAGCTCTTCCTCAAGGCCCTGGCCATCGAGCTGGCCAGCACCAGCCGCTTCGAGCTCGCCACCAGGACTTTCCCCAAAATCACCCTGGTGCCCGTGGTCCACCCAGTTGACGGACTCAAGGTCAAGTTCTTCGGACTGGATTCCAACCAGAACGAGATCCTGACGGGCACAGACGCCATGCTGGGGGCCACCGTGTAAAGCCCGCGCTGCCGGTGGCACCAGGGACGGGCGGCCGGGGGAGGCAGGGGTGGGGTGGGGGCGAGGGGATGGACAGGAGGGGAGGAGAGAGGCATGAGAGGAGCTTCTCCACGGCGCTCACCTCCGGATTGGGACTGCTTTTCCAGCAGGGAAGCTGCCGGAAGCGTTTTGCTCTTCCCACGGGACGTGGAGAAGGTCGGGGCGGTGTCGGCGCCTTGTTTCGTCGGGAAGGAGGAGGAAGATCCGCAAAAGCTGAGTCGAGCTGGAATGGCCGACAATACACAGTATCTAATTATTATAAATATATATATATAAATATCTATAAAACACTTCTGCTGCCAAGAGGAGAAGGCCCGACTGTGGGAAAGGCTTGGGAATCAGCCGAGGATCTGAGGTCTGGTGTCCCGGGGCAGCTCTGGGGTCACCTCTGACCTTTTTTTTTAAACAGTGTTAAATTAGCTGGTGATAACAGTGTTTTTACGTTTTTTGAGGTGGGGTTTTTTTTGGTTGGTTGTTTTTTTTTTCATTTGTTTGGTTGTGTTGTTTGTTCTGGAGTGTTGGAGCCTTTCCTTGGCCGGGGGGAGACAACGCTGCCCAGTCCCAGCCCCTCTCCCGCTGGTGCTGGGGCAGGCTGGGGAGGAGGAGGAGGGGTCGTCTTGCTTTCCAAGAAACCCCTCCTGTGGTGTCTTGCCCGGGACTGAGTCATCCCCCAGGCCTCGGGAGAGGCAGGTTTGCATTTTCCAAGATGTTTTGAGGCTCTGGGGAGGGGGATGCCCTTTTGTTTTTTCTCTCATTGAGTTTCCTGCTGCTGCTACATGGCCTGTGAGCACCCCCTCCTCTGCAGCCCCTGCCAGCCCTGGGCACAGGCACCCGGCTTTGGGGACATTTTGGTGCCTTTGCTGTCCCCTCAAGGTGCTGGCACCAGCCCCCGACCCCAGCACAGCTCTGGGGGCACGTGGGGGCTGCTCCTGCCGGGGCATTTGCATTAAAGGTGATCTCTCAAATTAAGCCAATGCGCGCATTTGTTTGTCTTGTGTTTGGGGTTTTTATGGCCACGGGAGAACTCAGCAGGAAGGAGAGGGCTCCGTGTCAGCTTCCACCCTGCATCCCAGGAGAATTCCAGAGCCTCTCCAGCACCAGCCAGCAGCCACTGAGAGGTATCTTGCCTTCCATTTGCTGGGGGGGTATTTTATTTTGGTTTTCTGCATGCAGGAGGCTTCTGGGCTGAGTTGGAGATTTGAGGAGTTGGGTTGGGAGGATGTAGAGCAAAAGCTCCCCGAGCACCTGGGCAGATGTTGGGTTCCAACCAGAGCCAAACATCAGCTTGGGACATCCCTCTGTGACTTGGGGCAGCTCTTCCAGCCCATCCAGCCCCACTCCTGTCCCATCCCAACCCTCCGAGGTGGAACGGGTGACACAAGGAGGCCGAGAACGGTGACGGGCACCGATCCGGCGCTCTCAGGGGCAGCTTGGCTGTCGGCTCCAAAGGGGTCCAGAGAAGTCCAAGGGCTTGGAAAGGGGAAGGAGAAGGGGCAGGTGTGGCTCACCAGGTGGCTTTGCAGGTTGTGCCTTTGCCTCTTTGGCAAGAGGTGCCTCTCGGGAAGGTGGCGGGAAGTGTGAAGCGAGCAGAGGCGAGGCCGCCCTGGCCGGTGTGGCACTGGCGGGGGCAAGGAGGAGGGAGGCAGGTTTGGAGCCAAGGGAAGCACTTGAGGTTGGAATGCCGTCAGCCCAGCTGCCAGAAGTCCCCCCGGAGCATCCCAGGGCATGGTGGTCCCTCCCACCGGGGTGCACAACTTGATTCAAGCTGGAATTAAACTCCCGATCTTCTGGGATTCCCCATTCCCATTCCGATCCTGTCCTTATTCCTGGGTGGTGACCAATGTGCCAAACCCCACAGGAAGGTCTCAGGAGCCCTGGAGCAGAGGTTCGGAGTTTTCCAGCCTGGAATTTTTGAATGAAACACCACTAGCTCAGACCCTGTTGGGATTCCAGGTGTTTCCTTGTCCCTGATGGAGAGAAAACATTCCCAAAAGGAACTGGGTGGAAATCCAAATCCCAAAGGGCAAAGGGGAAAACAAACCTGGATGTGGTGGGAATGGGAGTCTCCTAGGGACAAACATCCCAGGAGAGGCACCAGGAACAGGGAGGTGTCTGTGGTTTTTGTAGGATTTGGGAATGGAGATGGAAGGTGGATGAGCTGCAGGGTGAGAACCCAACAGGTGCCCTCCAGGTGCCCCCATTTCCATCTGGGATCTGTGCTTGGAGATGAGTGGGCTGGGAAAGGGAAAGGCTGGAGAGGGGGACGGACAGCCAGGATGGAAGTTCTGGTTAAAGACAAATCCCTTGGATGGACGGGCAAAATCTCTTGGATAGACTTTTCTGGAAGGGCTCCGTCCCTCTTCTCACGGGGAATCAGGGAAGGGTTTTTCCCTGAAATTTTAAATTTAACTTCCGCTGTTGTTCCAAAGTGAGAACCAAACCTGCTCTGGAGTGAGTTTTGATGGGAATGGGAGCTACAGCCATCCCTGAAATCCCATTGACATCCTGTGGATATACAGTGTTTGTGTGGGGCAGTATTTAATCCAGGCTGAAGTAAGCCAGGCTTTGTTGTTCCGGTCCTAACTAATATAACTTGACTAAAAAAATAAAGTTGCTGCAGTGGGTTTGCAGAATAAAGCACTTTGAATCTCAGATTTTTTTTTTTGTTTGTTTTTAATTAGCACAGTCCAATTTGCTATAATATTATTTTATACACAAATTTTTTTTTTTGGTCTGTCTTTATAAACTATTATAAGTGCTATTTTTGTTATAATTCAAAAATAGATATTTAGGATAAAGTTGTGCTGTTAAATATTTGTTATTTAGTAAAAATATTATTTTTTTTTCCTCTATTGTAAACGTCGTCTGGGAAAAAAATATTAATATTTTATCCTATTTGTTTTTAATATTAAAAAAAAGGAAAAAAGCACTTGTGGGGTTTTTTCGTTCAAGAATTGGTGCCGTGTGCGGTTGTGTTGCAGTCATGTGGGTTTTAATATGTACAGAATATTCTGTGTCCCATATTAAAATGAATGTTGTGTATTTTGTGATCCCAAAATAAAACAAAACAAAACAAAAAATGACATCCCTGTGGCTCCTTTGTAGAATTCTGTATCAAAAAGGGTTGGAGATCCCAAATTTTGATGTCATGTTCCATCTGCTGCTCTTTTGAAGGCCTTGTGGCCTCCAGATTTCGGGGAGAACCATCCTAAAAATTGGGGCATCCCATAAAGTGGGATTTTGGCTCCATGGCCAAGGTGAACCCTGGTTGGTATGAACCCAAAGAGAGGAAATTCCACTTAAAAATAAAATAAATTATGGGGACGGTTGTCAGGTCGATGAATTGAGATGTCCTTGGAGGTTAGGAATCTCTGTCCCTGGAGGTTGGGAATCCCTGTCCCTGGAGACTGGACAGAGTCCTGAGCCACCTGTCCAAGGTGAATCCCAGCTGATGGGGACCCCAGTACAGGAAATTTCACTTTAAAATAAAATAAAAATCATTAGATTAAATATTTTTATGGGGAGGATGGTCAAGTGTTGGGTCAAGATGTCCAGGGATTTGGAGTCTCCGTCCCTGGAAACTGGACATGGACCTGAGCCACCTGACAAGATGAACCCTGGCTGATATGGATCCAAATAAAGAAAATTCCAAAATAAAATAAAATAAAATAAAATAAAATAAAATAAAATAAAATAAAATCTTTTTATGGGGCAGATTGTCAAAATTTGGATCAAGTAGGAGAGGTTTGAAGTCTCCATTCCTGGAGATGGGATGTGGTCCTGAGGACCTGGACCAAGATGAATCCTGGCTGATATGGATCCAAATACAGGAAACTCCACAATAAAATAAAATAAAAATAAAAAAAATTTTTATGACCAAGTGTTGAATTAAGTGAGATATATTTGGAGTATCCCTCCATGGACCTGAGGAAGGACCCACAGCTATGAGGTCCAACCCATCCCGAGTTTTTGGGAGCTCCAGGATTCCCTGTTTCTGCCCAGAGCTTTCTTCTCTTCCCAGGAGGAGAAAGGAGGGAAGGGAAGGCAAATATTCCAGCTGTGTGTGTGTCCTGCTGCTGTTTTTTTTCAGGAATTGCTCCATATGAAATAGGCACTGGAGACCACCACATTTTGGGGTTTTTTTTTAGCATTTTAAAAGGTTTTATTCCATTATCAGTCTCCATGAAGGGTGGGACATTACAGATGTAAAACTCAACACTATTCTGTCAAAAACTGGCTTATTTCTTAGTTACACTGACTTATTTCTTAGTTAAAATGCTTTATAAATATTTTTCAACTTATCAACTTTTACTACACAAAAGTACTATTATTTTAACACTAATCACCCATATTTTTACCCCACGTAATCCTACTACATGTTTTACAACTATAATTCTCTAAAATACCTAATCTTTTTAAAAAGTTTTATTTAAAATTTTTAAAGCTTATTTTTAACCTAATCTCTCTCTCAACAATACCACCTCTATTCCACAACCTTCCTGAATCAACACACCTCATCTCAATATTTACATTAAAATTTACAGAAAAATTTACATACAAATTTACATACAAATATACAAAACTAAAAAAACAGAATCCTAAAAATATAATACTAAAATCCTAAAAAAATCCTAAAAAACCCTTTATAAATCTATTTCTCACTCCCAAGGTGGGAATGACCTCATGATGAGCACCAGGTGAGCATCTCCCATCTGAATTCCCATCATCTCCCATTTGGGTTCCAGGGAGACTGACTGCACCTCCCCATCCAATCCCGGATTTTTCTGGGATCTGGGGCTGCTGTGAGGCTTTTAAACCATCAATATTTCGGGAAGTTCTGGCCCCGGCTGGTGGAAGCAGAGTTTTGGATGATGACATGTGCCAGGACAAGCTCCTGGTGGGAGCCACAGCTGCAGCTGCTCAGGAGCGGGCTGGGAGTGCTTAGGGTAATTAGGCAATTAGTGAAGTAATTGGCTTCTGTCTCCTTCCTCTCTTCCCCATAAATAGAGCCCTGACGGAGGCCTGGCCTCGGTGGGAGCTGTGAAGAACAGGATGTTGCTTCCAGCGATGACATCCCAGGGCAAGTGCGGGAACGAGCGGAGATTTGGCTGGAAAATGTGACCGTGAAAGCCCAGTCCGGGGCTCCGAGGCTCCTCTCCCTCCCTTCAGAGCTTTGTGGCCGCTCTTTCCCTACTTTGGGATGCGTCCTGCCAGCCAAGATTTTGCTGGCTCTGACTTGGCTGTGGCCAAACTCCATCCTTGGTTGCGCTCATCGCTGCTCTTGTGTCACCTCCCCATCCTTTCTGTCCCATCCAAACCCTACAAACCCTGTCTGTCACCTCTGTCCGAGCAGGGCAGGTCATTTCCTTTCGGGATTTATCTGCTCCCCTCCCTTTGCTGGGAGGTCTGGTTAAAGACTAATCCCTTGGATAGATGGGCAAAATCTCTTGGATAGACTTTTCTGGAAGGGCTCCGTCCCTCTTCTCACGGGAAGTCAGGGAAGGCTTTTTCCCTGAAATTTTAATTTTAATTTTCTGTCCCATCCAAACCCCACAAACCCCATCTGTCACCTTCTGTTCGAGCAGGGCAGGCCATTTCCTTTTGGGATTTCTCTGCTCCCCTCCCTCCACTTGGATTTATTAATAATTTATAATTTATTGGTAGTTACGGCTGTCAGCGAGGCGCTGCACCACCCCTGCCATGGGATGAGGTGTCTCGCTGCGCTCCAGCAGGAGCAGGGAGAGGGGTTTTTTTTGGGATGGCCTCACGGGAGCCACTGGATCCCGGCTCAGGTCCCTCGGACTCCGTGTTCTTTCCACTCGGCGCCGGCTCCGTGGCTCACGTTACTCCCTTGGTTTTAACTTGAGCTGAACTCTTGGAAAGTTTCTTTTTAAAGGTTGAGTGTGAGAGCACAAAAAAGGTGTGTGAATGCATACAGGGATTGTTTTTTTCCTCTTTTTTCCTCCCCTCTTTTCGTCTCCTTTTTTCTCCCCTTCTGAACACAAAAGGGAATTTTGGCTCCTGGAAAATCAAATGGGATTCTGGAGAGGCCTTGTGTCTTCTTAGAATGTGGATTTCACCAGAAAATCTCCAGGCTCAGCCCATTCCAAAAAAGAGAGCTATTTAGCTATTTAGAATTTAGAGCTAAGCTAAAATCCTGCAGCGTCCTTAAATAACATTTACAGGAATTATAGAAAGAAGAGAAATGGGAGAAAGGGATGGATTTCCAGGTGGTTTCTTGGCAGAGTTTTTCTCCAGAATATTTTAGGAGCCCTGGTGGATCCCGTGCTCTGGTCTTGGCTGGAATTAAAACATGGAAGGTGCCTTGGAATACAATAAAATAGAATGTTCTAGAAGGAAAAAATCCAGGGAATCCTCAGAATCCCTGAAGAGGCTCCAGGAGAGCTGGAGAGGGACTGGGGACAAGGCCTGCAGGGACAGGAGCCAGGGAATGGCTCCCACTGGGAAAAGGGAGATTGGGCTGGGATCTTGGCAAGGAATTCCTGGCTGTGCTGGAATTGCCAGATTTGCTGTGGCTGCCCCTGGATCCCTGGCAGTGCCCAAGGCCAGGTTGAGTCCACCTGGGACAGTTGGAGGCGTCCCCGCTCATAGATGGGATGGGATTTAAGATCCCTTCCCACCCAAATCATTCCATGGAGGATTGACATTCCAATTTTAGATTCCTGACATGAAAGGAGCTCAGAATTCTTTGTGCATCTAATTCCATGCTGACATCCTGAGACAAACTGGATGAAACCCTAAAATAAATCCTAATAAATCTTCCAAAGTGTTGGGGTAATAACTCAGAGTACCTGGATGGCCTCGGTGCTTGATCTGGAATTTTAAAAATGATAAACTGTGACAGCAAGCAGGATGTGAAGTGCTGAAATAGTAAATGGATTTCTGGCAAATATTCCCCTTTTCAAGGTCTCCCTCTGCACTCAGAATGAAGGATTTTGATTTTATCCCAGGCTACAAACTAAAATTTCCCTTTTCAAGAGATGATTGCACCAAAATCCTGACTTGGATCATTTCCCTGATTATTTATTTAACTGCTGACATGGGATTTTTGATGGGATAAAACACAAATGAGAGAGGTTTGCATGGAAAAATGTGGGAAAGGGAGGATCAGGGAACCTTGGAGGCTGTGGCTGGAGTCTCAGTTGATTTGTGTGATTTTTTGGGAATAATCTGCAGTGGGGAGACCCAAAATTAGGGAATGAGGGGCAGGTTAGGCTACAACATCCCTGCGAGGCTCCACGTTTGTTCCTGGGCGTGGTTTCACAGAAGTTCCTGAGGTTTTCATGGAATCATCCTCATAAAAACATGGAATGATTTGGAAGGGACCTTAAAAATCCCCTAATTCCAGCTGCCCTTGCCATTAGCAGGAATGCCATTGGTTATCCATGTGAAAACCAGGAATTGGTCCTTCCATGTTCCAAAGACCAGGAAGATCCATGTGGAAACAGGGCCAGGTCCTCACGATGGAGACCTCGGGAAAGGTCTTGGTCAGTGTGGAATTCCCTTAAGGTAAAGAATCGTGGAATATCCTGAGTGGGAAGGGACCCACAGGGATCATGGATCCAACTCCTTCCCTGCCCAGGACAATCCCAACAATCCCGTCCTGTCCATGGGGCGTTGTCCAAACACTCCTGGAGCTCTGGCAGCCTTGGGAATGTGGACATTCCCTGGGGAGCTGTTCCAGTGCCCCACCACCCTCTGGATGAGGAATCTTTTCCTAATTTCCAGCCTAACTCTGCGTGGAGGAGCTCCAGCCATTCCCTGTATCCTGTCACAAGGAACAGAGATGGGAGCTGCAGATCCCAATGGATCTCCCTCAGCCTCCCCTTCTCCAGATGAACATTCCATGTGCCCTCATCCACTCCTTGCATGGCTCCTCCTGACCGTTCCCCATCCTTGTGTCCCTCCTTTGGGAGCTCTCCAAGAGTTTTGGATCTTTCTTGGGTGGTAGTGACCAAAGCTGCCCCAGAGCAGAGCAGGACAATCCCCTCCTCTGGCTGTATCCTCAAATCCCCAACTAATCCCTGGGACTTCTAACCTGAACATTCCCTGAGGATTCCAGGCAGCAGCTTAAGCAATCCATTCACTCACACTGAGAAAATTCCTCTTTTTTGGCGGTCGGAAAATTCCCCTTTTTTGGCGGTCAGAAAATTCCCTTTCAATAGTTGAGAATTCCCTTTTAATAATCAAACCCCATATCCCAAATGACATTCCCAGCATCTTCCCCTTCGTGTTACAATTCTATGTCCTCCCCCAGCACTGGACAAAACCAATGGATGTCTTTTTTTTCCGGTGCTGGAAGCTGGATCAGGCCTTTCCATGCTTTTTTCCCCCTATTATAAATGTAGATGGGATCTATATTTCTGTATATTTGTCCTGAGTTATCGAGCTGGAGCGTTTGTTATGGAATGAGAACTCCTTTTCCAGGGTGAGGAGCAGTTTTCTCTGGCATGGGAGCTGTGTTTAGTCTACATTCCCAGATCCCTTTTCCTTGAACAATATTTGCCCAATTACAGCCTCACAGATTCGCTTGGCTCCAAGGAGGAAAAGGTGATTTTTGGGACGTGCTTGAGGGGGGGATTGCAGGGAATTACCCCAAAAAACTGGGATGTGCTCCTTGCATATCTGTGAAATGCAGGAGCATCTCTGGTGTCCTGCTGTAGTGAATTCCTGACTCTGAGCACGGCCAGGAATGTGCAGGGAGGGAAAGGGAATATCCTGGGATCTGTGAACATCAGCCCAGGTGGGCACTTGGATTGGGAATGGTGTTCAGCAGGATCTGGGAAGGGATTGTCCCTCTGTGCTGGGCACTGCTGAGGGCTGTGTCCAGTTCTGGGCCACTCAGTGCAGGACATGGAGGGGCTGGAGTGTGGCTAGGGCAGAAATGGAGCTGGGAAGGGGCTGCACAATCCCTGAGGGAGCTGGGCAGGGGCTCAGCCTGGAGCAAAGGAGGCTCAGGGGGCCCTTGTGGCTCTGCACAGCTCCTGCCAGGAGGGCACAGCCGGGGGTTCGGGCTCTGCTCCAGGGAACAGGGACAGAAGCAGAGGGAACGGCCTCAGGGTGGTCACCAGCAGGAATTTCCTCATGGAAAGGGTGGTCAGGCCTTGGAAGTGCCCAGGGAGGTTTTGGAGTCCCCATCCCTGAAGGTGTCCAAGGAATTCCTGTGTGTGGCACTCAGTGCCAAGGTGGGAATTAGGTACAGCTTGGACTCGATGATCCTGGAGGGATTTTCCAACCTCAGTGATCCTGGGATTTTGTGTATTTGGAGGCTGGATCAGATAATCACCTTCCAACCCAAATTATTCCAGGAAAGCTTGGGAAAAATAGGGGAGGTAGAGATGGAAACCTTTCCTGGCTAAACCTTAGGCTGGGTCTAGGAGCTGGTTGGGAGACCCTGGCCTGGTGGAGCACCAGGATTATTCTGTAGCCCCCAGGTAAATCCAGGTGGGAGGTGTGTCCTACACAAATCCTGTGTGGAAGAAGCATTCTCCAACATAAATGCACATTTGTTTTGAGTTAAACCAGATCCATCCCTGATCCTGGGAAAACAGTGGAGTTGATCCACACAAAGTTGGGATGGCTCAGAATCCAGATGGAGCAATGGGAAAGGGAAGCATCTCCCAGATAAACTCAGTTTGGAGGGAATAATTGGACAATTTGGAGTGGAAGGACCTGCAGTGATCCCTTGTCTGCCCAGAAGGGGACAATCCATCTGAAGTGGGATCTTCTCTCCCGGTGCTTTGGCCTGGAGAGCACTTGGGCGTTGGAACTCAGTGCATCCCTCTGGATGTCCAGAGTTGCAAAGGACCCTGTCAGGGGCTCAGAGACCCTGGCACACAGCCCAGAGCACCTGGGGATTTGATTGTGACCCCTGGAGCAAGTTACCAACTTTGTATGAGGCCATGAACGTCACACAGATTTGAATGGTGTAATAACAAAATAATCACAGGGTGAAAATGTAGATTTAAGGATTTTTCGTACAGGGGTTGTGGGGGACAAGATGGAGGAATCAAGGCGTGTCTAGTCCTTCTTCTTTCTTTCTCTTGTTCTCCATTTTCTGCAGTGATGTTGGCACTTTGGGATTGGTCTAGAGTAGAAGTGCACTGTCTAACACAGGTGATAGGTATTGCGAATTAAGTGTAAATATGTTATACGTAGTTTGTAGTATAAAAGGACAACAACGCCTCGGGGGCGGTCAGAGTGCCTGTGGCTGCCCTGCTGAGCAGATCTTGGCTGGGCAGAAAGAAAACTTTATAGATAAGAATTAATAAACAACCTCAAGAGCGATAAGTGAGGAGTCCAGACTCGTTTTTCAGTTGCGCCGCCTGAAGCAGAGACATCCTGCACATCTCGGGGCAGCAAATATCAACAGCAACCCGAGACTTGGGAAGGAGGGAAAAGGTTGGGAAAGTGAAGGATAGGGAAGCACTGGCAGCGCTGTGGGTGAAGCCTGGCTCGCTCCAAGGGCTGGGCTCGACCACAAAACCTCATCCCAATCCCAGGGGAGGATGTCGTGGGTGTCCTGGGCTCCCGTCACGTCACACGGCCGGACACTCCGGCGTTTCCCATTCCTGAGCTCTGCCTCTGGCTGAGCCAGAGCTGCTCCTGCTGGGGTTTATTCAAACCCAGGAGCAGCAGAATGGCTTTTGCAGGAGCCTCATTAAGCCATTATTGAGTCTATTAATAAAGCAGAACATTTCCTCTGCTGGACATTCATCCCTGGGTGGATGCGCTCCATGAGGCGGGAAAGGGGCCTCTGGACAAATCTGGAGTGAGGAAATTGATGGATCAGGTTACTCCTGGAAAATTAACCAGTGTTTGTCCACGGAAAAGCAGGAAAAATGGATCCAGAGAGAACCCAGAGCCATCCTGCTGTTCGAGATGGGGGAGGCTGATTTATAGGGAAGGCCCTTGGGATCAATTAATTAGGGATTACAGCATCTGGAATGTTGGAATTGTCTGAGCCACCCCTGGAGTCTCAACAAGAGCCATTGTCAGGTCCTGCTGATAAGGCCCTGGAGCCCCCTAGGGGTAATTAATTAATTAATGGCTTTGTCCCACCCATCCCCAAAATTCACCATCTCCCATGGGTCATTGTCCCATCCCCAGAATTCTCCATCTCCTGTGGATCATTGTCCTATCCCAAAAATTCTCCATCTCCTGTGGATCATTGTCCCATCCCAAAATTCCCCATCTCCTGTGGATCATTTTCCTATCCCCAAAATTCTCCATCTTCTGTGGGTCATTATCTCATCCTAAAATTCTCCATTTCCTGTGGATCATTGTCCCATCCCCAAAATTCCCCATCTCCTGTGGATCATTTCCCCATCTCCTGTGGATAATTATCCTGTCCCCAAAATTCTCCATCTCCTGTGGATCATTGTCCCACCCCAAAATTCCCAATCCCCAAAATTCCCCGTCTCCTGTGGATCATTGTCCCCTCCTGGGCAGCTGATGGGATGAGGTGCCCACTGCAGGTCCCTTGCACCCCAGGTTATCCAAGGATTCCCTCCAAACTGAGTTTATTTGGGAACAGCTCCCCTTTCCCGTCTCTCCTGCTGGGTTCTGAGCCATCCCCATCTTTGTGTGGATGTTTTCCCAAGACCAGGGATGGATCCAGTTTAGCTTTTTACCTGTGTTGTGCCTTGATGCAGGAATTCCACAGGAGTTTCCCAGGGAAAATTCCCATCTTGAAGAAATCAGGAGAATCCATCACTTCCCTGCTTCATCACTGTCTGTTCCACTTGGAATTTTTCTGACTCCCAGACATTCATTCCTGCTCTGCCTTTCACCTTTGGGGTATGGATTCCTGCAGGATCTGGATTTCACTTCTTGGGAAAGAGTTTGTGGGATGGGATCAAGCCAGATCCTGGTTTTTGATAAAATTATTGAGCAACCTCAGGAATAATTTATCCATGCTTTCCTAAAAATCATTCCTTAACTCATCTTCCTTTTAATAATCTGGGATGCAAACTCTTCCCAGATTTCCATTATCCATCCTGATAGTGGGGAAATCACCAAGGAGAATCCATCTGCCTCCAAACTCCACCTTTGGAAATCCCATGGAGACCCATTTTTCCCTCTCCCAGCCTCATGACGTGACCATCCTCAGGTAACTCTGGATCTGAAATCTTTGGAGAAGCTGGTTTTTGGGAGATGCTGTGGCTGCCCCATCCCTGGGAGTGTCCAGCCTGGGATGGTGGGATGTGCCCCATGGCAGGGGGTGGGATAAACTGGGCTTTAATCCTTCCAATCCAAGACATTCCATGTTCCATGTGTCCAACACCTCTGTTTAGTCAGGAGAGCTTTGAGAATTCAGATTGCTCCAAATTTCTCCAAATTTCTCCAAATTTCTCTGGGTTCCTTACTTTATTTTAAAGGAAAACCTCTCCAAGCCAGCTTAAAACCAGGCTTTGGTGTTGCCATGAAGTCCAGACTGCCCAGGCTGGGATTCCCAGAGCTGGGCTGTGGCTGTGTGGCTTTGGTGGATCTGGGAATGCTGTTCCTACCTGGAATCCCACAGGTGTGGGATCAGAAGTGCCATGCCCACTCCATGGAAGCTCTCTCCCATTTTCTCCTGGCTGACCAGGAGAAGCTGCAGATTGGGGAATTGAGGTCAGATTTGTCCACCTGAGGCTCCATGAGTGACCTTGACCATGGACATTGGGAAAACTGTGACAAACCTCTTTGCACCAGGATTTTTCCAAGGGAAAATGTGAATGATTGGAAAGGATTAGAGGGCTCAAACACCTTTCCCATGGGAAAAGGCTGGGAGAGCTGGGAATGTTCCCCTGGAGAAGGGAAAATTCCAGGAAATCCTCAGAGTCCCTCAAAGGGCTCCAGGACAGCTGGAGAGGGACTGAGGACAAGGCCTGCAGGGACAGGAGCCAGGGAATGGCTCCCACTGGGAAAGGGGAGATTGGGCTGGGATCTTGGCAAGGAATTGCTGTCTGGGAGGGTGGGCAGGGGCTGGGCTGGAATTCCCAGATTTGCTGTGGCTGCTCCTGGATCCCTGGCAGTGTCCAAGGCCAGGTTGGACACAGGCTTGGATTCACCTGGGACAGTGGGAGGTGTCCCTGCCCAAGGATGGGGTGGAACAGGAACTTTAAGGTCCTTTATAACCCAAACCATTCTGCAATTCCATGAAATTATCCCCATGTCTGAGGTGTTTGCAGGATCTGGTTCTTCTGTGCTTGGCTCAATCCCACTTTCCCCGTGCAGGGATGAGCTCAGGGAACTGGGGAACATTCCCACTCCTAGCCAGGGTTTCCAAACACTCCATGTTCCCTCTAAAGTTCTGTGCAGAGACTTCCAGGAATGCCCCAGCATCTTGCAGGGAGCTGCTTTGGGAATGCCAGCAGTGGGCAGGGAATGTGGCTCCCAAAAATGCCCTTTGGGATGTTCCTGCTCCAGGTGTGAGGATGCAGCCAGAGGACAGGATCCTGCTGGAAAAATTCCTGCAGGTCCCTCTAGAGCAGTGGTTGTATGTTGGCTGCTCCTTAGGAATTGTGGAATCATGGAATGGTTTGGATTGGAGACACCTTAAAGCCCATCCTGTTCCACCCAGGGACACCCCCCTCTGTCCCAGGTGGATCCAAGCGCCATTGTCCAACCTGGCCTTGGACATTGCCAGGGATCCAGGGGCAGCCCCAGCAAATCTGGGAATTCCATTCCAAGGTCTCCCCACCCTCTTGCACTGATAAATCCCAGGATAGTGACTGAAAGGGAATTTCTGCCTGTTCCATGTCTGCTTTGGGAATGTTTGTGCCAGGGCTGAGTGTCCTGGTGTCCATGCTGGCACAAGGAGAGGATCCTGGATCAAGATCCCCCATGCCACACTCCTTGTTTTTGGGGAGAGACCTTCCCAAGGTGTCCCTGTGATGGTGGGGACAGGGAGAGGATTTTTTAGGATGTTTCCCTGTGGGATGAATTTTGTTGCTTCAAATCCAAGTGCAAGGGAGCAGGGACTGCCCAGTCCCATCCCACGGGGATGTGGGATCACGGAAGGGGCTGAGGGAGTCCTTGGGAACATGGGTGTGGGAAGCGTGAACCTGAGGCTGGACACGGGTGTGGCCACTGCTTTTTGGGATGTAAATGAATCCCGATCCCGATTGCCCCCATCCAAGAGCTCTTGGAGCGGACCTTGGCTCTGGGCATCAGGATCCAGCCCATTCCATGGCTGTGCTGCCTTGCTGCCCTATGCAGGTCCCGTGCCCGGGCTCAGCCCATCCTGTATCCCAGGGAAACAGCCCTGGCCGGGCTCAGCCCATCCCGTATCCCAGGGAAACAGCCCTGGCCGGGCTCAGCCCATCCTGTATCCCAGGGAAACAGCCACGGCCTGGCTCAGGCCGCTCCCCCCATCCCAGCATCCCAAAATATCCGTGCCAGGCTCTGAGGGCAGCCGGGCACTGGAGCAGCAGCTGGAGCCAGCTGTGCCAAAGGGCGCCTGCAGCATTCCCAGGCAGTTTTTCCATGGCTTTCTGCCACTGGAGGAGCGCATGGGATGGACATGAGTCAGCCCTGGAGTGGCTCTGGATGCGGAGGTGCCCAGGACATGCTTCCTGAAGGGATCCATGCTGGATGGGAGACCATGGAGAAATTCAGGGATGCAGGAGCTCGTCCAGCTGTGAAAATTCCCTCAATTTCCTTGGAAAAACCCCAATTCTCAGTGTAATTATCACTGCAGGCAATTCCCAGTGTTGTTTGGGAAGTTTTTCCAGGTGCAGACGGGACCTGGAGCTTTCTCTTCCCCTCTTCCCTCTCTCCTCTGGGTAAATCCAGGTCCCTGCTCCCACTCCACCCTCCCTTTTCCTTCCTGGGAAATCTCTCCTGGCCGGGGAGCCCGAGCTGGAATTTGGGCTGGTTCAGAACATCTCCCCTTCCATCTGATCCCTGACCCAGAAGAGCAGGAATCTGGACTTGGAGCTCCAGGATATTTCTTAGTTCCTCTTCCAGAGGCTGTGACTGGATGGGATCCAGAGGAGCCCAAACAAAATTCCAGGGGCAGCTTGGGTTCTGCAGGCACCGAGGAAATCCAAGCATTAAAAAGGAGGAAAAACTTGAAACTCTCCCCACCCCCAGGTTCTCCAACACTTCATTTTCCTGGGCAGGGTTTGGATTTGGCATCCAATGAATCTCCAAACACCCCAAAATCCAGGAGCTCTGCAATTCCACTGGGCCTTTTCCCTGGGAATTTGGAAACACCTTGTTAGAGAAAGGGGCTTTGCAATTATCCTGAGTGTCCAAATGGAAAAACTGAGCTCAGCTGGGTCTTTGCCAAGATTATCCCGACAGTGGCAGGGTGGGAACGAGGGGCAAAGGCACTTCCCAGAAAATCCAGGTTTAAGTGAGAGGTAGGATCCCTCTGAGCTTTCCAGGAGCAATCTCAGCTCCTGCCCCAATTCCCAAAGCCTCCTTTTACAAAATTCCACAGCAGCCAAGCAGCTCCACGGTGAGAAAATTTGGGATGAAACCTGAGTGTGACCAGCACAGCTCTGGATAGTGGGAACACCTGGGAGCTGGAAGTTGTTTTGGGCTCCACTGGGATGGAAAATCCAACTTGGAGGAGTGGGGGATTCCACCCTCCAGGACCTGGAGTCCTGCATTGATTCCTGGGGTTGCATGGATCACGTTTTCCTTTCCATGGGAATTTTTTGGCAGCTAAGTATCAAAACTCTGCTCAGCAGGCCATGGATTTCCTCTGGAGGGATTCCCACTGGGAATGTGGGAGGTGGCACCCGAGGCTAAACAGGAGGAGCAGATGGGTCAGCAGAAGGAGGAGCAGGAGAAGGGAATTGGTTTGTGATTCCTTCACACACCAAACAGCAGAAAATATGGGAATTTCAGGTCACGACTGAAAAAACGGAGTCAGCGGGGTGGAGGAGCAGCTGGAATTTGTTGTAGATTGAGTCAAGGTGGGAAAAAAACCAGAAGAAAGACATTTTTGTGGAAAAGTTGACATGATTTGGGTTCCCTGCCTTGTGTCCCTGTGTGTGCTTCCCTGGGCTTGGAAAAAAACCCATGGATTCCATCCTGGGACATGTGGGTGGATCTGATTCTTGCTGGTGGTTGAGGAATTCTGAATCCCCAAACTTCTCCAGGCTGTTTGGAGCTGATGGATGGAATCAAAGTCCCCAAAATTCCCTAATTTGTCTCTTCTGAAGCTTTGCTGGTGCCTCTGCATGGAGGGTGTCAGATCCTGCTCGGATCCGGGGAGATCCTGTTAATCCGAGGGAGATGGGAAGAAAATAAGCACAAAAAAACAAATTAATTTAATCATTCATTAATTTTATTTAATTTCTCCACCTCCAAGAGAGGATACAGAGCCTGAAACACTGGGTCTGGAGCAGAGGATTTGGGATGAAGGATGAGTTTGGCACGTGAACAGCCACAGAGGGAATTCCAAGGGCAATTTCAGCTTCTCGGTACCTTTGCCCAGGTAAGAGCTCACTGGAATTCCAGAAGCAGGCACAGGGATCGGATTGGATTGGACGGATTGGAACCAGATGTCAGGAAGTGCGAGCTCCAAACGTGTGGAAGGGCCCCCTGGCCATGGCGGCCCGAACAAGGGGTCATTCACCGAGCAATCATCAGCATCTCACGGCTCCAGGCCCCGAAAAGTGGGAATCGACCTCCGGGAGCTGAGTGGGAATTCCAGGGAGAGCTGGCTGGGATCAATGGAGCTCCCATTGACTGTGGAAATGATCCCCAGAGGGTTTTGCCTCCAGGCACAGCTTGGGGAAAAATAAAAATAATTGGGAAGAGAGGCCTGGATCTCTCCCAGTCCCTCGGCTCCCATTGGAACTTCCATGGGTTGTGTTTTCCATATTTTAACTTGGGAGCTCTTTGATCATCCAGGAACAAACCTGAGGTCATTTGTTTCAGGGGTGCTCCAGGTGTTTAAAACAGGTTCGGAGAATCTGGGAAACAGATTCCATAAACTCCCATCTGGGAGTTGTGGTCGGAGCAGGGATATCTGGGTGGGATTTTCTGACCTGGCCTTCATAGGAGGTCGGATTATCTGGATTTAAGGATTTTTTGGTGCTCTTACAATCATTGAGATGATCAGGGAAATTGACATTGTATTTCCTCTTTGTTATCTCACATTTCTCCAATTTATATCAGCTTGATCCAAAGAACCATGAGGATGGGTTTGGGACAGATTCTCCCACTTATTTTCATCGATAAACCTTCAAGAATAATGGTTAAAAAGCCCCAGTTTTGAGGCAGGAATTGTGGCTTATGATTTTAAATTTTTCTAGTTTTCCTTTCTTCTCCACTCTTTTTGATCCAAAGAAAGCCTTTCAAAAACTCACCAGTCATTCCTGCAAGTGTCTGATGCCAGGCTGGGTGGGCTTGGACAACCTGAGACAGTGGGAAGTGTCCCTGCCCATGGCAGGGAGTGGCACTGGATGGGCTTTAAGGTCAATTCCCACCCAAACCATTCCAGGATTCTGGAGCCCCTCTGCTCTGGGAGAGCTGGGAATGTTCCCCTGGAGAAGGGAAATTCCATGGAAACCTCAGACTCCCTGAAGGGGCTCCAGGAGAGCTGCAGAGGGACTGGGGACAAGGCCTGCAGGGACAGGAGCCAGGGAATGGCTCCCACTGGGAAAGGGGAGATTGGGCTGGGATCTTGGCAAGGAATTGCTGGCTGGGAGGGTGGGCAGGGGCTGGGCTGGAATTGCCAGATTTGCTGTGGCTGTCCCTGGATCCCTGGTAGTGCCCAAGGCCAGGTTGGACATTGGGTCTTGGATCCACCTGGGACAGTGGGAGGTGTCCCTGCCATGGCAGGGGTGGCACTGGGTGGGATTTAAGGTTCTTCCAACCCAAACCATTCCATGGCCTTACACCAGACCACTTTCCCAAGATAATCCAATATTTTGCTTGTTTTCTGACTGTATCCCTTGACCTTTCCACACTCCTGATTTCCTGCAGGAGAAGGAAGGTCAGGATACAAACCCATCCCATGGAGAAGAGCTTATCCCAGAGAATATTTAGGAACCACCAGCTCCAGCTGCTGAGCACTTCCCAGGGGATAAATCCTGCTGTGAGGTAGGAGAAGATGTTCCAGTCCCTGCCTGATGACCCATGAAGTCTCCATAGAGCTATTCCAGCTCCCAAGGTCCATGGAAGCTGCTCCATGAGGAATGGGACTCACCTGGAGGGAGCTGGTCTTCAGTGGAGCCCCCATTTATGGGTGCAGATATGGAAACCATTCCCTCAGGATCCATGGAAGGAGGGTTTGTTGGGCCTCATGGGAATGGAGCAGCCGGAGTTTGGATCAGCCCCTTCCTGAGGGAAAATATTCCTGAGGCTTGTGGTGGGGAAGGTGGGTGTTTAAACCTGGATCAGATCCTCGCTCCCTGCCTGATCTCCACAGCCCTGGAATGTGTCACACCTGGCAGGATGAGTGGTTGGATCCCCACCCTGATCCCAGCTGGGTTTAGGGAGGTGAGGGAATGTCCAGCTGAGGGGGTCCCTTATTCATCCTTTAACTAAACTCCAAAAAAGACCTAATTCCCTCAGATTTCCCAAAATTCTGCAGGCTCAGAGGATCCTGGGGCAGGATTTAGGAAGGTGGGATTGGAAGGAATATCCAGAACAGGGGGAACACCCTTTTCTTCCCTCTGCTCCTTCCAAGTGTCACCGAGTGGAAAAGTCCAAAGGGTTTTGTCTTTCCAAGAGCTCACTTAATAGGATTGGAATGACTTTGGAACTGTTCCTCTCCAACCAAAAATAACCCCAAACATTCCCTGTTCTGCCCACCCCTCCCAGGCCTCATGACTTTAAAAGGATTTGTGCCTTGAGAAAACAAACCCGGGTGAATTCCCATCGGTGGAGACCATTCCAGAGGTCTGCGTCTCCTCCTCCCTGCTCCACGGAAAACCACGGCCTTGGCCAGGGCTGGAAGAGGAGCCATTCATGAGTTTGATTTCCCCAATGGAATCCCGAGGAATGCTGTCAGTCATTCCTAAATGAGCTCCATGGGGATTCTGCCAGGTTATCCATGGAGAGCTGGGCAATACCCTCGGCATGTTTTTGGGGTGATCTTGTGACCAGGGGATGTCTGGGAAGGGGATGGCCTCACCAGTAGGATAATCCACCTCTGGAAATTCCCAGTGTTCCTGAATTTTTCCACTTAGTGCTTGGGAGAGAGATTTTAAAGCAGGAAATGCCGCCCTACCTTTTTCTCCCTGAAGTGGGATTTGGGGGACTGGAATGGCTTTGGAACCACTTGAAGAAGGAAAGGATGGCTTTTGGAATTCCTTGGGATTGGAAAAGGTGGATCTTGGATTTCATTCGGGTTTCAGAGGGTGGCTTTTGGATATCGTTGAGGGTTGGAAAGGATGAGTTTTGGAATTCTTTGGGTTTGAGAGGATGGCTTTGGGGTTTCATTGAGGGTGCAAATGGTGGATTTTGGATTTCATTGGGGTTTGAGAAGATGGTTTTTGGATTTCATTGGGGTTTGAGAGGATGGTTTTTGGAATTCTTTGAGGGTGAAAAGGATGGTTTTTGGAATTCATTAGGGTTTGAGGGGGTGTTTTTGCAATTCCCCGAGGGTTGGAAAGGATGGGTTTTGGAATTCCTTGAGGGTGGAAAGGATGATTTTTGTAATTCCTTTGGATTTGAGAGGATGGCTTTTGAATTCCTTGAGACTGGAAAGGGTGGCTTTTGGAATCCATTGGGGTTGGAAAGGGTGGATTTTGGATTTCATTGGGGTTTGATAGGTTGGCTTTTGGAATCCCTTGAGGGTTAAAGGCGTCAGAAATGAGGCTTTCCATGGATTAAAAGAATCATTTTTTGCCAGAGCACAGAAATCCTCCCCTCGTTTGGTTTTCCTGAAAATGTTGGCAGAGAAGTGCCCAAAACTCTTGTGTTTGGTGGGTTTTGTTTTGGAGAATCCCAGAATGGTTTGGATTGGGAAGGACCTTAAAGATCCTTTAGATCCAAATCCTTGGGATGTTCATTGTTCCATGGTTTGTAATTGTTAAAATGGTGCTGATTTTCTCCCATTCTTCTTTGCCACTCTGGGGTTTTATTGGGATTTTGGTGATGAAATGAGAGCAGAAACAGATTTTTTTAGAGAAATCACATTTTTTGGGGAAAGACAGAGGGGAAAAACCATTTTCAGGTCCAAAATGATCCCAAATCCCAAGTTCTACTGATAAAATTCTGGTGTTACCTTGTACAGATGAGCACAATGGTTGTGGATTCCCAGCACCTTGTTCTGGGAATTCTCCTGGCTAGGAATATTTTCCTGCTTTTTTTGGCTGGAGCTGCCTCACCTTCCTCTGCCTGAGTGGTCCCATAATTTATGACTTAATTTAGGAGCAGGACATTTCCTGGAGTTTCCTGTGTCCACAGAGTAAATCTTGTCTAAGGAATCCTCGTGCTCCTCCAGCATAGCAAACCAGGATGGGCAGGAAGAAGGAAATGCCATGGAATTCCCTGGGAAACCCTCTGGAGATGGTGGGGAGTGCTGACACACCAAAAGAAAAGTGGAAGAGCAAATCCTGTGGTATCGACCACATGGAGGGATGAACCACGTACAGTTTAACGAGGGAATTAGGACATGGGAATAGAACTTCCAATCTGGTTTCAATCCCAGCCTGAGGAAGCCGGGATGGGAAGCAGGAGGCCTGTCCATGATGTGTCCAGATAGAAACGTTTCTGATCTTGGAATGCCCGCGTGGAGCTTTATTTCCTGTAATTGTGCACCAAGACATTGATGCTGTAATTCCTGATGTTCCTTGGCAGCCAGAGGATTTTTCCCACCAATCTGTTGTTCCCATGTGAAGAACCTCTGGTTCTTCCTCCCCTCCCTGCTCCAGCCTGGTTTGTTCCAGCTTGGCAGAAACAAGGAGAGAAGCCAAGTTATGTTCCCAGTTCTAGAGCTTCTCCTAAAACATGGAGCCCTCCTAGTGCTTCTCCTAAAACATGGATCCCTCCTAGTGCTTCTTCTAAAACATGGATCCCTCCTAGAGCTTCTCCTAAAACATGGATCCCTCCTAATGCTTCTTCTAAATCTTGGATCCTCTTCCAGAGCTGCTCCTAAAACATGGATGCCCTCCTAGAGTTTCTCTTCAAACATGGACTTCCTTCCAGAGTTTCTCCTAAAACATGGATCCCTTCTGGAGTTTCTCCCAAAACACGGATTCCTTGTTCCAGCTACATGTGCAGGAGTCCTTTCACTGAATTCCAGGGGTCAACAACAATACTCCAAAATCCAGTGGTTTGGATTTGGACCGCGAGGTCTCCATTATTGGAGATCACAGCCTAAAAGCCCCGTCTTGCTAAACCAGGCCAGACCCTCTCATTGTCCAAGAGTTTGGCTTAAAGTTGGACAAATTTGGAGTCTTCTGGAGAAGAGTTTTCCTGGTCAATGTAGACAATGCAGGATAATGTAGGATACAGGATGGAAAGGAACAGTTCTTCATTCCTTCAGTGGTGAAAAAGGTCTGGATTGGGTGGGGAGTCATAAAATCACAAAATCATGGAATGGTTTGGGTGGGAAGGGATGTTAAAGCCCTGTCATGGGCAGAGACACCTCCCACTGTCCCAGGTGGATCCAACCTGGCCTTGGACACTGCCAGAGATCCAGGGGCAGTCACAGTAAATCTGGCAATTCCAGCCCAGCCCCTGCCCACCCTCCCAGCCAGCAATTCCTTGCCAAGATCCCAGCCCAATCTCCCTTTTCCCAGTGGGAGCCATTCCCTGGCTCCTGCCCCTGCAGGCCTTGTCCCCAGTCCCTCTCCATCCGAGATCCAGTAAAGCTCTCCTGGGAACTGGATCCAGCCTGGAGAGGGACCCCCGGGCAGCTGCTGCTCATTGGCCTCATGGTGAGCAATGTTTTGGGAGGATGGTTCAGATCATGCAGCAGGAGATCTTGGGATGAGGGAGGAATATTCCCAGACTGGTGTCTGAGAGGGAGATTGGATGAGTTAGAACAAAAGATGCCATCAGGATGCAGAAAAAACATGGAATTCCTGCTTAAGTGTATAGGAATATCTCTTCTTCCTTTTCTCCAAGCAGACAAATCCTTTATCTTGAAGTTTTGGGGACTGAAACTTCCAGGATCTCCTGTGGGATGTCCTGATGTTCCTCTGGCTGGAGAAGAGAGACTTCCAAGGGAATAATTATTCCAAAGGACTTGCATATGCTAGTCCTGGGCTGGAATTCCCAGATTTGCTGTGGCTGCCCCTGGATTCCTGGCAGTGTCCAAGGCCAGGTTGGACACTGGGGCTTGGAGCATCCTGGGACAGTGGGAAGTGTCCCTGCCCAAGGATGGGATGGCATTGGATGAGATTTAAGGTTCTTCCAGCCCAAACCACTCCATGGTTCCATTGCCTTACTCCAGAAAAAAAAAAAAAAGCCCTAAAATTTCTCTTTTCTCTCCTAAATTCTGTAAAGCCAAGGTCAGAAATGTGGGGCTGATCCCCTTGGAGAATCCATCTCAGAGAGCAAAGATTGGGATTTAGGAATGGATTTCCCTCTCCACTGGTTCTTCAGGAAGTCAAATATCCCAGCCTGGGTTTCCTTTGAGACTCCTAAAGGGAGGTGAGATAAATCCCACTTTTAATACCTTCATCCTTTTCCATGAGGTTGAGCTTCCAAGGTCTTCCACCACATTATTTTCTCCTGTTTTTTCCTTGGATCTATCCAGCTTTTAAACAGCTTTTTGACAATCTGTATCCAGTATTTCAGTCTCTTCCTTGTCAAGGGTTTCTGTGCTGCAATTGCTCTTCTTTTATTTCATTTTCCATCACTTTTTAAGGAAATTAAACAGATCTTCTTCCCCATTTAAATATTCAAGCCCCCAAAAAAACCCTAAAAACTCAAAAACCAAATAAAACCTGGTCCTCATGTAAATATTTAAGCCTTCAAAAATCATTGTCCTTCTGCTCTTTAGGGGTGGTGGATTTTCCCTGTTTTCTGCGTGTTCTGCTGGATTTTATTCCCTAAAAATTCCATTGGAGCCAGAGCACTCAGCTGGACGATCCTGCCCTCCTCCTCGTTCTCAGTTTGCCTGTGACCTCGGGATGCCATCAGCTGATGGGCAAGGCAGCAGATCGCACCAAACGTCTTTCCCACTGGAATACCAACTCCCAGCTCCCTCCCAGCCCCAATCCAAATCCCGATCCATGGGATGTGGAGTTTATTCCTGCAGGAGAAGCTGCTCCAGCTCGGGGTTGTGCCACGCAAACTCAGGCACCACGTGGAACCTTTGGTTCTGCCTGGAAAAGTCTCTTTGATGAGCAGAATTCCTCATTTTGGGAAGGGGTCAGGCCTGTCTCCCATGGAAAACACGGACTGACACTGGCTGCCAGTGCAATTATCGGTGAGGCAGAGCGGTGCCACCTGGGATAATTTTTATCGAAATTCCAGCAGGGTGTCTGATCCCATGCTCCTTTTCCAGGCCCTGCAGCAGCTGAATCACCTAATCTGGTTCAGACATCTGGCTCCCAGCAGGATGATTGGTTGGAATTCCCAGCCTGTCTCTGGTGACTGGGGGAAAGGAGCAGAGATTCATTGGGAGGAAGAGCTATCCCAGTGAAATCACCTCTCCTGGTAAAACCTTGGCACAGCCTTCCTAGGGCTCACTCCAAAGGTTGGGAAATGCATTGTTCCCCTTCAGGACACTCATGAGTCACAGGCTGTGGAGTTTTGGGGTGAATCCTCAAGACAAAATTCCAAGATCCCCTCCCAGCACTTTCCCTTTATCCAGAAGGGTGGTTAGGCTCAGCCTAAGTTTGTAGGACAGCATTTGTTAGACTGCTCCTGGTTTTCCAACTATCCACAGGCTTTGATCCATGAGCCCTGTACATCATCCCATCTGAAAATGGATGTGCTGTTCCCTCAGCAAATCCCTCAGGAGCAAGAGGAGTGGGAGGGGAAGTTGCCCATGGAGTGAGGATGGAAATGCCAATGGGATTCCTGATCCTGCCCTGGGAGCTGGGTTGGATGGGCAGAGCCAGTGGAAAAACCCCTGGGAATTGCCCCAGAGCTGGGTCAGGAAAGGCTGACCTGCTGCAGGGATCTCTGGGATCCAAGGTCTCATTCCAAGTGTGCAGGAATTGGAGGTTATTCCATGCCTGGATAATGGGTGGCTCATTAACAACCCTGCCTGTGTCGTAGCTCCCTGCAAACTCCAGGGGGGATAAGGCAGGGATGGATTTCTCCAACAAATCCATGGAAAAGGAACTGGGAGACGTGAGCTGAATGTGGATAAAAGGGAAAGGAAGGAGGTGGACAGGGTGATTCCTGCAGGATTATCCATGCAGTCCCACTTGGAGATGACTCCAGCCAGGTGCTAATGTCACCTTTGGGATCATCCCATCAGGAAGGGAGTGTGGAAAGCTTGGAGAGGAAAATTTTAGCTTTACCCTAAAATTACTTTTTATTCCTGTTTGCCCCTGCATTCTTCCATTTTCACAGAATAAGAGCAAGGGAATGAAAAGCATGGAATAAAAAAACACGGAATAAAAAGCAGGGAATGAAAGCAAGGAGACCAGAATAGCACTGAAATTACAGCTGGAATTATGAACTGCTGAAACAGCCAAGGATTTAGCAGCTCTTAATTGCAAATAAACCAAATAATTGCATTTTGGGACCTGTTAATTTGCAATGGGGAGAGAAAAGGACAAATAAATCAAATTGGGTTTTGTAGCCAATTAAATATTTGCTTTAATAAGAAATAGGATTAAGTAGGGAGGCTCTGCCAGGGTAGAAAATGTGTCTGCCTGGAATTCTCCTGTAAAGCATTTGGAATGAACGGAGCTGAAAGGATTTCACAGGAATCTCCTGGTTCATCCTTGGAGCTTTTTTTTCCCCCTTGCATTTCACTGAGTCCTGGAGGGGCTCTAATGTGGTTAATCATTAATTAATGGTTAATCATTAATTAGCGGCAATTTGGTTCCATTAATAAAGGGGGTTTTTTTAGGAATCAGTTTTTATTTCAGGATGGAAAAATCTTGTTATGGATGAAGGGAAGTGGGAACATCTTTGGGGTTGAATTGATTGGATTTTGACTTCTTTTCCAAGTTCGCAGATGGAGCTGCAGCTGCAGGGCCTGGCAGAAAAACGGGAGAGTGATGAGATGTTTGGGAACACCAAAAAATCATGGAATGGTTTGAGATGGATGGGACCATCCAGCGCCACCCCTGCCATGGGCAGGGACACTTCCCACTGTCCCAGGGTTCTCCAAACCCCAATGTCCAGCCTGGCCATTGACACTGCCAGGGATCCAGGGGCAGCCACAGCAAATCTGGCAATTCCAGCCCAGCCCCTGCCCACCCTCCCAGACAGCAATTCCTTGCCAAGATCCCAGCCCAATCTCCCCTTTCCCAGTGGGAGCCATTCCCTGGCTCCTGTCCCTGCAGGCCTTGTCCCCAGTCCCTCTGCAGCTCTCCTGGAGCCCCTTCAGGGACTCTGAGGATTCCCTGGATTTTCCCCTTCTCCAGGTGAACATTCCCAGCTTTCCCAGCTTTGCTCCAGAGCAGAGGGCCTCTGGAATGGTTTGGGTGGGAATTGACCTTAAATCCCATCCCATTCCCACTATCCTCTCCATGGGCAGGGACACCTCCCACTGTCCCAGGTGGCTCTAAGCCCCAGTGTCCAACCTGGCCTTGGACACTCCCAGAGATCCAGGGGCAGCCACAGCAAATCTGGGAATTCCAGCCCAGCTCTCCCCACCCTCACTGGGAAGAATTTCTTCCCAAATTCCATCTAAATCTCTCCTCTTTCAGTTTAAACTCATTCCCCTTTGTCTTATCCCTGCCTTCCCAGGCAAAAAGAGGGATATTTGGGTACAGCAAAATTCCCTTCATCCCCCCTCAAATTCTGCACATGGAGCTGGGAAGTCTCCAGGTGTGCTGTGCTTTGAGGACCTTTGGGAAGCATTCCTATTCCATCTTTTTTGTGTGTCCAGGGCTGGCTCTCAAATCTTGGAGCATTTGGGATATTTGCATTCCCCACAGTCCCTGGTGGGAACAGCAGAGCCATCCCAAGCTCGGAGGAGACGCGGATTCAGAACCAGATCCAGACTTTGGAACTTTATTCTCTCTCTCTGATGGGCCAGGCTGAGATCTCCGAGTTGAGGAGTCCCAAAAGGCTTCAGATGGAGACCAAAAGTCCAGGACAAGGCATTCTGAGGGAGACTGAGGCCAGCTGGAAGGAGTCCAAGGGAGAGCAGCAGGAATGATCAGAGGTCCGGCAAACACGACCTCCAGGAAGGACGGAAAGAGTTGGGATTGTTTAGTCTGGAGGGGAGATGAGTGCACAGGGATTTGCTGGGAGTGTGTAAAAGGGGACTGGGGAAAAGAGGGGGAGAACCTGCTCCTGGAGTCCACTGCAGACAAAATGTTGGGATCCAAATCCAGGAGCGGGACAGGAGAAGAAGGTTGATCCTGGTGAGGGGTGGAGCTGGACCCAGGAAGGATAAAAATTGACTAAAAGGCCTGAAAAAAAACCCTTCTTTTCATTTTTTTTTTTTTTTTCCTGGCTTTGGTTGGAGTTTGATCCTGCTCTGGTGCCCTCCTGGATGGGAACATGGGATGGAAACTGTGGTTGGAAAACCCCAAAAGAGATGAGCAGGAGGAGGAATCCTAAGGCAGGAATTTTTTGTCTTGTGCAGAGCAGAACCAAACATCTCCAGGTCCTTTGAGAGTCCAGAGCAGTGGGAAGGTTCCTCCATGGCCACATCTCTGTAGGTAAAGGAGAAGGAAGGATGGAGTTGGAAAATCCATTCCCTAGTGAGCCCCAGGCCTTCTCTCTGTGATCATTCCCATAATTCTCCATTTTGGGTGGAAACCTCACAGGGACCTGGGAAAATCCCTTCCCTGGTTTGCCCCAAGGCCTTCTCTCCACAATTAACCCCATGATTCTCCTCTATCCTGGATGGAAATCTCACAGGGAGCTGGACTTTGGAGATGTTCCTGAGCCGAATCCTAAAACCTCTTTTACTCAGCATTTTCTGGAGTTCCTCCTGGGAATGTGCCCAGTTTGGGGCTCTCCCAGTATTCCTGAATTGGGGAAGGTGGTGGGGCCTGGAGAAGATGCTGGGGAGGGTGAGGAGGACACAAGGAGGTCTTTGGAGATCTTTTAGGATCAGTCTGGAAAAGTTCTGAGGAGCCTGCTCTGATCTGATACTGGTTGGAGCATGAGGATGAGCTGGAGACCCTTGGAGGTCCCTTCCAGCCTGGAATATTCCAAGATTCCCAAATTCCAAGCTGTCTGTATCTGTCACATCCCTTGAGGCCAAGGACTGCTGTCACCAGGAGGGATTGGAGGGACATCCTCAAGGAAAAACAGATGAAAATTGGCTCTACTCACAACAATGGGGTTCTCTTCTTCTAATTTTTATTTTATTTTATTCCTGTTGTATTTTATTCAGTTTTTTCCTCTTTTTAATTTTTTCTTCTATTTTATTTTCCCTCTATTTCCCCTTTTTTCCTATTATTTCCCCCTTTTAAAATTTTTCCTCTTTATTTTTTCCTATTTTATTTTTCCTTTTCTTTACTGTTTTCCTCTTTTATTTTTTTCTCTTATTTTTTCTAATTTTATTCCTATTTTTAATTTTCCCCTTTATTTTCCCCTTTAAATTTTATTTTATTCCTATGTTACTTTATTTTATTTTATTCCTATGTTACTTTATTATATTTTAATCCTATTTTACTTTTTGTTTTTCCCAGTTTTTGTCATTGATTTTTTTATTCCTTTTGTTTTCTTGTTTGGATTCATTTCCCCAAGCTCCAGGATGTTCCAGGTCCTTGGCACGGATTTTGAGGCCATAAATGAATTTTTACGGCCTGTTTGAACCTCAGGCCAGGCCTCCAGGTAGGATAATCCATGGTGCATCCCAGAAATTGGAATGTCCCTGATAATCAAAATCCATGGCTCTATTCCCACATTTTTCCAGGAATTGGGATGACTTCAGTGTCCGAACTCTGGGCACAGAAAAACCCTGGCGGTGAAAATTCCCATCACAAAATTCCCAGCTTTCTATTCCAATGTTCCCTCATTTCCAGGTGCCTTGGAGAGAAGGGAGAAGCGGAGGAACTCATTTTCCGCACTCTCACAGAGCGACTTCCAGCATGGAGAGCAATCCTTGCATCCCAAGGAATTCTGGATGCTCCATCCCTGGAAGAGTCCAAGGCCAGGTCGGATAAAGCTCGGAGCACCCGGGGATAGTGGGAAGTGTCCCTCATGGAATGAGATGATCCCTAAATTCCATTCCAACCCAAACCCGTCTGCGATTCCATGAGTCCATGCTCAGATTTTCCCAGATTTGGGCAGCCCGTGCTCCCTGAACCCCTTCCCATGGTTCAGGTGTTGTTCTTCCAGCAGGAACACTCTGCCCGGATCCAATCCATCCACACCCCAAGGATCATTCCCAGGAGTGCCCCAGAGCATTCTTAAACATCTCCAAGAGCAGGATTCCCACCCCAACCCCTGGGGAAGATGGATGTTCCCCATTCCAAGAGGTTGGAATATTTCCCCTGATGGCCAGTGCTCATTTTCCACTCCTTAATCCCATTTTGTGATTCCTGGTTATTCCCCAGTCAGTCTGACCCAAACAATCCCTCCCTCTCCTGGATATTTCTGTCCATCCGTAGACAGTTGTCCTCTTTCCCTGTTTTCCAGCCAAGCTATCCATATTTAGCTCCTCCAACTTTTCTCCTCATAAGTCCATCCTTCCAGCCACTTCATTTTGTCTCACTTGGACTTCTCTCCAAGAATTCCAGTGCTGCCGAGGTGACCAGGAGCACATCAAATCCCCCGAGGAAGAGCTTGACAGAAAAACTTTATTTATGGGAAAATCCCTCTTTCTTTTTTCTTTTTATTCCAGGGGGTGGAAATGGGGATTTGGTGTTCCCCGTGAGACCTGGTTCGTGTCATCCAAATATTCCATGGAATGCAGGCACTGGGAACGGCCAAGGAGTGATGTCCTGCTGGGTTATTTTTGTCAATGTCACAGAGAGATACTGGGAGGTGAGGAGGAGGAAGGGTTGGGCCCAGGAAAAGCAGGGATAAAGGAACCTGAAAATTCCCTATCAAATGGCACAGCCTGGCCGTGTCCTGACAGAGAAAAATCCCAGACTCGCTTTCCCATTTCCCTCTGGATCCTTTTGCTGCCGAAAAACAAAGGAAGTTTCTTTCCGTGCCCTCTGTCCCGAGCCAAGGCTGGTGCTCACCTCGTTTTCTTTGGCAGCTTTGAAGCATTTGCTAATCCAGGGTAGAGAAAACTTTCTCCAAGATTTCCTTAAAAAGCAGGAAGAACAAAGTTAAGGAAAGAAGTTATTTCCCATCCCTGGAAGTTGGACACTGGGGCTTGGATCAGCCTGGGATAGTGGGAGGTGTCCCTGCCCATGGAATGGGATGGGATTTAATCCCCTCCAACCCCAAATCATCCCACCCTGTGATTCCATGAAAAACAGGTTCTCAGCACATCCAAACAATCCTATGCCACTCCAAACCCTCAGTTTCCACATGGATAAATGAAACACCAAGGAGCCGAGGGTGATCATGGCTCTGGAGAGCTGGAATTGCTCCTTTCCCAGCCTTTTCAAATCCTTTATGCTCCCCAGGGAATGGTCCCTGCCCCGAGGCTGCCAGTGCTCCAGGAGCACTTGGACAACGTTCCCAGGGATGCCCAGGGTGGGATTGCTGCAGGGTCAGTGCAGGGATGGAGTTGGATCCACGATCCTTGTGTTTCCTGATTTTTCCCATCAGGATATTCCACTATGTCCCCACATCACAGTGAGTGGGCAGAGGCTTGAAGCCTTGAGCAGATGAAGAAATTCCCTGGTTTTTTTTCTGGAGCAATCCTGAGCTTCCTCTGTACGAATTCCGAGCGTGGAATGGCTTTAAATCATGGCAAAGCTCACGTAGCCAAAACAGCTTTGTCACAAAACTGCAGCTTTTTTGTAGCTCAGCCCATCCAAAAATTCCTCTTCAGATTTAGAACAAAACCTCTCATTTTGCTCCTCCAGCCTGGTTTAAAAATAGGGAAACAACGGCCTCTCCTAAAAACTGTGAGACAAACATTTTCCTTAAAAAAAACAAAATCTGTTTTTTTTTTATTCCTATCTATTTTTGCTGCCCAGGCCTTGACTCAGCAAGGAATTTCTCCTTTGCACACATCCCATCTTTATTCCCATCTCCTCCTGCTTCCAAGGAATTGGCTCCTGGGTCAAGACAGTGGAAATTTGGGAAAGGCTGAGGGAGCAGGAGGAAGGAAAGGAAAGTTGGGATGGAGAGGAGCTCCATGACACTGGGAAACACCTGTGGAATGGTTTAACCTCCACTGGGAATTGATCCACAGTGGGATGGGGAGGGAAAAGATGGGAAAACTCATGGGTTGGTATAAAGATGAATAGGGAAAGGAAAATTTACATGGAAAAAAGAAAACAAGGAATTCATTCCCAGCTTTTCATCCTAGGTGGGTGTTTGCCCATCCTTGGGAAAACCAGGCTCCGTCCCAGGAATGATGACCTGGGAAGACAAAATGGTGTCACTTGGAATGTCCCCACATTCCTTCTTTTTCCTCCAGGTTTATCCACTGAGCGTGATGTCCCATGTTCTGGAATATCCCTGTGGTCCTGGCCATGGCCCTTCCCAGCTCCTGCTGCATTCCCGGCCTCTTCTCTAGCATCAGAAGCAGGAAAGACCTCGGATCTGTGAAACCGCTTCCCAAAAATAATGGAACCATCCCTGTGTTTCCAACACCAAATCCTGCCCAAATCCCAAACACAGCCCCACTCCAGCTCCTGGGTGGAATATTTACTCCAGCCCAGCCAAGCTGGCACATCCCGAGCTCCGCTTTCCTCTGGGGATGCAGCTGGGGATGCAGGAGGAGGTGGGATAACAGCAGCTCCCTGTGGGAGCCAGTGCTGCCAGGAGCAAAAATCCTGGGAGCTCTCCCAGATGGAGACCCCCCCATTCCAGCGGCTGGATCCAAGCCTGTGTTTTTCCTCTCCCACCCACTGGAGTGGAGCAGATGGATTTGAGCTCTTGTGGAACTCCTGGATAATCTGGCAGGAGCAAGGAGTGAAAAAAAATGTGGGATTTGTCTTCAGCTCTTCCAAGGAAACTTCGCTTCTTCCTGGCACAGACACATCCATGGGCACGGAGTGATAGGACAAGTGGGAATGGCTCCAAGCTGGAAGAGGATGGATTTAGATGGGATCTTGGGAAGGAATTGTTCCTTGGGAGGGTGAGGAGAGGCTGGGCTGGAATTCCCAGATTTGCTGTGGCTGTCCCTGGATCCCTGGCAGTGCCCAAAGCCAGGTCAGACATTGGGGCTTGGATCCACCTGGCACAGTGGGAGGTGTCCCTGCCATGGATGGGATGGAATGGGATGGGATTTAAGGTCCCTTCCCACCCAAACCATTCCAGGATTCTGGAACCAGGCTGAGAGAGCTGGGAATATTCCCCTGGAGAAGGGAAAATTCCAGGGAATCCTCAGAGTCCCTGAAGGGGCTCCAGGAGAGCTGCAGAGGGACTGGGGACAAGGCCTGCAGGGACAGGAGCCAGGGAATGGCTCCCACTGGGAAAGGGGAGATTGGGCTGGGATCTTGGCAAGGAATTGGTGTCTGGGAGGGTGGGCAGGGGCTGGGCTGGAATTGCCAGATTTGCTGTGGCTGCCCCTGGATCCCTGGCAGTGTCCAAGGCCAGGTTGGATCCACCTGGGACAGTGGGAGGTGTCTCTGCCCATGGGATGGGATGGGGTGGGAATGGATTAAATTTTCCAGCCCTTTCCTACCCACACCATTCCATGATTCCATGAATGTCAGGATAAAGAGTTTATCTGAGCCTGACCCTGTTTTGGGATGAAGGAGGACAATTCCTATGTTGTAGAGACAAGGATAAAGAATGGGTCAAGTTCTAACCTTCTCGTCCAGCTGATGATCAAACAATGGAAGTTTTCTTCCCCTTTTTCCCTGGAAACAAAGGGAAAACTCTACCCCAGTTAACTCCTCTTCCTCCGACCTTTCCCTGGCATTTATTTATCTTTCCCAGGATTTTTTTTGCAGTGCTCAGAGTCACTCTGGAGTCTTTGATTTGGGATAAAGCAGCCATAAGTGAATTTCTGAGGAAGAGGAGTTGTGGGATTCATGAAATTCCTTCTGGCATTAGGAGCATGGGTCAGGAATTATAAAATGGATCCAGATCAAGTCCAAGGAGGTGTTTTGGTGTGGTCATGTGAGGGGAGGGATGGGCACTGGGAAAACTCCATGATTTTCCAGCTTTTAGGTCTTCCTTCGGCGTCTGCTGCTGACTGGGCCTGGACACAAGGAGAGGATTAGTTGCAATTTTGGATTAACCTTGATCATGGATTTACAGGTGGATTCTGCTCCTATCCCTGCCCATCCCACTTTCCTAGAGGGAGATTTGAGCCATGGGCTCTCCATGGGAACGTGGTGCACTTCAAGCATCTCCTGAAGCCCAAATCCTCCACAGGGAGTTTTTTTTTTTTTTGGAGAATTTGCAGCATTCCCTGTTCCTTTGAGCATTTATGACAAATCCAGGGAATTTCTGGGCACTCCAGGAAATTTCCAGGACTCCAAATTCCTCTAACAACAACTGGACATGGCATTTACTGCTGGGGTTTAATTGATTAAGGTGGTGTTGGCTCAAAGGTTGGATTTGATCCTCTTGGAGTCCTTTTCCAGCTTTGCTGATTCCATTCTGTGATTCCATGGAGGTCCAGCTCAGGTAAGCAGTTTCCAGGATATTCCCTGCAGAATTCCAGGATTATTTAGTCCATTTTTTTTTATATCTCCACTACAATTTCCACCTCACTGAGGCAAAAACACACCAGAAAACCCCGTCAGTGTCCCAGAATTCCTTCTGAGCCATTTTTTTACCCATTTTCTTGTCCTGGTGTTCCAGCTACTGTGGATCCCCCAAGGAATAAATAGGATTCAAATAATAAATAATAATAACAGCTCCCAAAAGTTGTGACATTTCCATTTATTTCCTGCTTTTAGGCTGCTTTAATCCCTTTCACCCCTCCTTCTTTCTCCCCTGCTCTGTAAAAATAGAATTCCGAGCTCCAAGCCTGGGAAAATCCAAACCCCTCCCTGCATTCCCACTTCAGCACCAGCAGTTCCCACAAATTGGAGATTTTTCTCCCTCCTCCACGACTTTTCTCCTTTTTTTTTTGTTTTTCAGGTTTTCTTTTTTTTTGCACTAGACAGGAATTGGGAGATTCTGGGTGACCTGGGGTTGGAAAGGAGGGGAACGAGGAAGCAAACGGAAAAAAATTCCACCTCAGGAGTAGCCACGGAATTCTTCCCTGCTCCAGCTTTTCCTTCGAACTGGATACACCCCCACTTTAGGGAACAAATTTCCAGGGCCTGATGGGAAAGTTTGGATACAGCATTTTTTTTACAGGTCACTGTCAGCTCACATTCCAGAACTTTATATTTTGTTTTCCCCACCCCCTTTTTTCCCCTTTTTTTATTCCTCCTTTCCATCATTTTTTCCCCTTTTCCCCCTTTTCCCTTTTCCTTCCCTTTTAGGTAGAAGTGGTGCCTGAATGTGGCCCCTGGGGGTGGTGGTGGCATCCATGGGTCAGTGATGTCCTGCTGATGCCACTTGTGGCTCCTGGGGGACGAGGAATTGTCCCTTGCTTGGCTGTGGCACAGCTTGGCCACATCTCGGGCATGGGGTGGGAAATGAGGAGTTAGGAATTGGGAATGAGGTGCTGGAACTGGAAAATGGGGAGTTTGGAACTGGGAATGAATGATTTGAACTAGGAAATGGGGGGTTTGGAGCTGGGAATGAGCTGTTGGAATTAAGAAATGGGGAGTTTGAAATGGGAATGAGCTGTTGGAAGTGGGGAATGAGCTATTGGAACTGGAAAATGTAGAGTTTAGAATAGACTCAAACTCAAAATGTAGAGTTTGAGCTGTTGGAACTGGAAAATTGAGAGTTTGAAATGGGAAAGAGCTGTTGGAAGTGGGAAATGGGGAATTTGAAATGGGAATGAACTGTTGGAAGTGAGGAATGAGCTGTGGAAATGAGAATGGGGGACTTTGAAATGGGAATGAGCTGTTGGAACAGGGAAATGGGGGTTTGGAAGTGGAAATGAGCTACTGGAACTGGGAAATGACAAGTTTGGAAGTGGGCTTGAGCTGTTGGAATGGGAAAATGAGTTTGGAACTGGGAATGAGACTTGGAACTGGAAAATGAGGAGTTTGGAATGGGGTTGAGCTGTTGGAACCAGAAAATTGTGAGTTTGGAGCAGTGAATGAGGTGTTAGAACCAGAGAATGAGGAGTTTGGAACTGGTAACAAGACACTGGAACTGGAAAATCAGGAGTTTGGAACTGGGAATGAGCTGCTGGAACTGGGAAATGAGGAGGCTGGAACTGGGAATGAGCTGCTGGAACCGGAAAATGCTCAGGTGATGTGTGAATATCACAGCAACAAATCCCAGCAAAGCTCTGGATGTTCCTGGACAGCTCAGGGCTAATTTTATCCTCCTGGCACATTTTCCATGAAAAGCTTTGGAGAGTGGGGGAGGCAGGAATGGGAGATCCGGACCTCACCACACCAAGACTGGGACAGCTGGAAGCTCCTAACTGGAGCTTCCTTCCTTCCTGATGGAGCTGCTCTTCCCAACCCTTCCCAACAAATTCCCGGCCCTGGAGCTGAGCTGCCCAGGAAGTTTTGGACACTCGGCTTGTCTGGAGCTCAAGTCAAACCCAGCCTCGACCTCCTCGGCCCAAATTCCTGATGTTCAGCCAGGTTCTTCCCAGCCTGGCCCAGGGTGCTCCAGCCCTGCTTCCCTGCCCAAAAATAGGGATGGTTTTCAGCCCTGGCCGGAGGCAGCACTCGGAGTGCCCAAAGCTGCTCCAGAGGGGGAAACCGGAGCAGACTGGGACAGCTGGGAATGTTCTGGGAGCAGGCAGGGGAAAGGCTTTGTTGGGGGAGCCAGCAAAACAGGGAAGTCCCTTTTTTCTCAGATTTCTGTGAAATTTGTGGCAGCTTTTGGGGCTGGGTTGGAACAGGAGGTGCCTCCTCAGATTCCTTCTTCCTCCTCCTCTCTTCTGCAGTCCAGTGGTTTTCCCATTCCTCTTTCCCCCTTCTTTATTCCCTTCCTCTTCCCACAGGAGGATCTAAAAAAGCCTTTGAGCATCTCCACCCTGCAGGAGATGATGCTGAGCCCAACCTCCCCTCACACGTGGGGTCCCCTCTGTCCGTCTGTCCATGTCCCACCTTCCCTGGCTCATCCCGGATCATCCCAGGAGTTAATTAACCACAGGCATAATGAGCTGCCCTGCTCCTGCTGCTGCTGGGGGACGTTTAACGGGATTCATCCCTGATTTTTTTTTTTGGAAGCTGGGCCGGGGGTGGGAGCTGAGAGCAGAATGAGACCCTTGAAGGGCGATTTTAGGGGAAAATAATTGGATTCATGTGTCCCCCAGGCCGCTTGTGACATCCCAAAGCAAGGTCAGGGGTGCTCGAGGCAGAGACAAGAGGCTGCTCTTGCTCACAGTCATTTCCCAGTGGTGTCAACAGCTCGTTACGGGGCCAGGCCTGACGACTGCTGGACTTTGGGACGGGTGACTCATCCCCTTTGCTTCCAGAGCCATTTTTATCCAGGATTGTGGCCTGACTAAGCCACAGAAATCTTCCCTGCCCCTTCCCAGGAGTGGGACACAGCCGGGCCTGGCAGGAGAAAGGGAAAAGGTTTTTGAGGGAGGTTTGGTTGGTGTTGTGCTCTGAGAGTAACAGCTTTCACTCCCAGCTGGTTTTGGGGTTTTGGGGATTTTGGTGGGGGGATTTTGGCATTTTGAAGTGTCACTTTTTCCTCTGGCCAGGCCTCAGGATTGTGATGTTCCCTCTTTTACAGTCCTGCAGATCCTGCTGGCAACAGAGCCATCCCAGGCCAGAAATTCATGGGCCTGGCATCCAAATATCCCACAAATTTTATTCCAAATATCCAGATATTCCCAATATTTGAGAATATTTCCAATATCCAAATATTCCCAAAATTTGAACGTGGAAATCTTGTGATGGTGGATTTTGGGGAAGGGGAGGTGGATAAAATGAGAATGAAAGTCAGATCCAATTAAAATAATTAAAATCAGATTAGACCACATCTCAGAGGGTGGGAAGGGGCTGGGATGGAATTCCCAGATTTGCTGTGGCTATCCCTGGATCCCTGGAAGTGTCCAAGGCCAGGCTGGACACTGGGGCTTGGAGCACCCTGGCACAGGGGAGGGTGTCCCTGCCATAGCAGGGCTGGCACTAGATGAACTTTAAATTCTTTCCAAACTTTTCTATGATTCCATGAGATTCCTTTCCAGCCAATTTTTTAGTGAAATTCCACCATTGCCTTGGAATTCCACCACCGGAAAGTCAAATATGAGTTACTCAGGTGCCTCCTGCCATTCAAAGGGTCTGCTGACAGCCCCTGTGGAATGCCTGGTTTCATCTGTAAATCGTCAATTTTAGGCTCTCCCAATTAATTGGGGAATTAATTTTTGGAATTATCGGATACCTCCAGCTGGGAGGAATCCATCAAAGATTTGGGAAGACCATGAGGAGAACGTGTGTGTGTCACCCCCTCCAAACCATGCCAGGCAGTCCCTTGGGCTGAGGTCACCTCGTTCCTTCAGGGTCTGTCCCTCTCCAGCCCATGAGCTGTGGGTGAGTGACTCCATCCAAGGTTTCCACTTTGGGCAGACATTCCTGGGAAAAGGGTGGAAAGGAGGGATGAAACCTCTGTGAGATGGTGGATCCCAAAGCAGGGAGTGAGAGGTGTCCAAGGCCTGGCTGGACAGGTCTTGGAGGAACCTGGGATCTTGGAAGATTCGATGGGATGGGATGGGATGGGATGGGATGGGATGGGATGGGATGGGATGGGATGGGATGGGATGGGATGGGATGGGATGGGATTTACAGTCCTTTCCCAACAAACCATCCCACAATTCCATGATTTAACCCAGCAGCCAGATTCCCTCATTCCTTGTCCAGTGTCCTAAGCACTGGATCACACATTTCCCATTGTTGACTCCTTGGAATAACCTGGTGGAGCCACCGGAGTCGTGCTCGGCTCCTTCCCTTCCCTCCAGGCACGAATTCGAGCCCAGCCCTTGGCTCCAGGGCCCATCCGTGAGGATGAGCTCAGTTTCCACTGTGAGGCACAGCTGGAGCCGAGCTGGGCAGGATTTGTGTCCCTGCGGCTGGAGAGGGAGCGTGTCCTCCCACCAGGGAGCACTGCCGGCCGCCAGGACAGAGACGGACTCTTGGCAGAGCCGAGGAAATTCCGCTTTCCAGTAGCAAAAGGTCGGGACACAGCATGAATGCGGCTGATCCCATCCCAGCAGGGAAAAGCTTTTTATGGCCCCCTCCTCCTTTTCTCAGGAGAAAAGCCTTTTGGGACACCCCGATGGAAAGAGGCAGAAGTGGGGGATTCCGGACATTTTTTACCGAGCCTCTCCAGGGAATCCTGTGGAAGCAGGGAGCTGATTCCAGCCTCCTGCTGTCCCAAATCCCAACTCAGCAAGCTCGGGGTGACCTCTCGCTGACACCGGGCCCTCTCTCAAAGTCACAGGCCTAAAAAAGGAAGAGCTGCTCCTTCTCCTTCCTCCTCTCTGTCACCGTGGAGCGCCAAGCTGGGAATGCCAAACAACATCCTGGCCTTCCACAAACACCAGGCCCAGCCACCTTAGCAGGGAACAATGGGGAACACTGAGGACACAGCCACAAGAGCTGGCTGTGGTTAACCTCGCTCCAACCCCAGGAAATTCCAGCAAACCCTAAAACAAATCCGATGGTCATGACTGTTTGCTCCCTGGGGAAGCTGGGAATAGAATCCAGAACTCCTGGGAAGGGAGGAGGGGATGGGGGGTGGCCACTGGTTGTCCTGCTGTAGTTCTGTGGGGGCTGAGCTGGGGATGGAGCTAAGGAGTCACAGGCAGTGAGAAAATGGGATTTTGGCACCGATTGGCTGCGGAAAGGCTGCGTTCCATGGATCCATAGGGCTGTGTGAGGTGTTGGAGCCTCCAGAGGGAGAAGGAACTCATCTGGAGCCAAGGGTCAGTGATTCCCAAGGGTTTCCTGTCCCAAGCAGGGCCGTGGATTGGAGGCTCTGGGTGGGAGTCTCAGGCTGGAGTGGTTGTGTGGAGTGTGATCCATGTGGTGGGACACAGGGAATGGCTCCAAACTGAGGAACAGGAGGTTTGGGTGGGATCTTGGCAAGGAATTCCTGGCTGGGAGGGTGGGCAGGGGCTGGGCTGGAATTCCCAGATTTGCTGTGGCTGCCCCTGGATCCCTGGCAACGTCCAAGGCCAGGCTGGATCCACCTGGGATGGTTGGAGGTGTCCCTGCCCATGGCAGGGGTGAATGAGATGGGTTTTAAGGTCTCTTCCCACCCAAACCATTCCATGATTCTGTGATTTCATGTGCTTCAGGCCACTGATTATCTCTGTCCATGTCTCTTTAAGCTTGGAGAAGGCCTCTGAGGGGGCCACCACTAACCCTCAAGTGCCACATTCCCATTTTTTGAACACTTGCAGGCATGGTGAGTCCATCACTTCCCTCGAGTTGTTCCAATGTTGAAAAACCTTTCTGGGGGGGAAAAAAAATTCCCAATATCCAACCTGAACCTCCCTGGGCACAACGTGGGGCCACTTCCTCTCGTTCTGTCACTTGATCCTGGGAGAAGAGACTGGATCCTCCGGGATTTCGGGTGACACCCGGAGTGCTGGGAGCAGGGATCAGTACAGCAAAAAGAAGGATCTAGGCTCGAGTTGGCATCCAAAGGTGCTGGATGGATCCATCCATGTCCAAGGAATTCCTGGATGTGGCACTCAGTGCTCTGGGCTGGGAACAAGGTGGGCATCGGTCACATCTTGGACTTGCTGGCCCTGGAGGCCTTGAATAATTCCTTGATCTCCATAAATTTCCAACCCTTGTGGATCCTGCTATCTGGGGACGTCCAGGGATTTTTTGTGGAGAAGATTCCAGTGGCATTTTTGATCGTATTGATGATTTGTGCTGATTTTGTGGATTCTTTTTTTGATTGACAAGAAAAGGAGGAGGCAGCAGGAATCACCTTTGCAGTGCAGGGATTTGGGAATGACCTCACCAGGACCATAAAAATTCACCTGGCTAGAGCAACTTGGAGCTCGAGGCACTTCCAAATCCTTGGAATAGGCTGAGTGTAGCCAGCTCAGCTGTTTTTCTGGGAAAACCGGAATTTTAAGAAGCTTGGATGCAGGGAAAGAAGGGAGTGGCCAAGGAGTGATTCCTTAAAAAGAAGAGGATATTTTCTCCACTGCCACCAAGTTGCATCTGCTGCCACTTCCTGGTGACAATTTTCCAGCCCTGCTATCCCAAGGAATTATCAAGGGAATAACAAGTTCTCCTCCCCACAAACTGAATTGCACAAAGCAAATCCCTCTGGATCAGGAGATGTGAAACAGGACGAGCAGGTCCGAGCTGGATTTCGCTGAGCTGTTGGCTTCCAGGTGTCCCTTCCTCGCAGGTAAAGCCCCAACCCAGCACAGGTGAGACTGTTTCATTAGCAGCAGTTAATTAGGGCAGACCTTGGGTGCAATTAATTAGTGTGGGGGATGAGCAGCCTTGTTTTTATAAGGATTTATTAAGAAAGAATAAATTTATTTGCAGCTGTGTGGCTTTTTTTAAAATCCAGGAGAGCTGAGTCAGGGATGGGGTGATGGAAGCAGCTGATGAAGGTAAGGATGGAGATTTTTGTGCTGTGTGAGGGTTTTTTTTTCCACATGAAGGATTAAGAAGCTGAGTAAATTATTGTTAATTTGCCTTTGAGAAAGTTGGAGTTTTTGCTGTAAGGTAAAAAACACAAAGGAAAACACTTGGAAATTTGGATTCCTTCTCCCTTTCATTCCTTGTCAAAGAAGATTGAAATTGTCCTGGAACTCCTTTTCCTTTTGTGTTTCTCTGGAAAATATTGATTAAAACCAGGAGCTCATCGTGGAGCTGCTGAATCAGGAGGGGCCTGCTCCAGGATGGAGCTGGTTTTAGGCTCAGATTAGCAAAGCTTGGCTTAGAGGTCATCAGGGCGCAGCTTCCCTGTGTGATTCACTGAGAGGGTTCCCAACACCTCTTATCTCATGTGAGCTCAAATCACCGCCCTGTTTGTCCTTCCTGCCCTTTCCATGTTTATGAAAAGCTTTCAAGGGCTGGATAATGGTGGGATAATGGGATCCTGGAGTCATGGCCCAAGCAAACATTTCCTGCTGAACTCAGCTTGGCCAATAATTCCGCTTGGCTTGGGGCTTTCTCCCGTGCTAATCTTCGCTCTGAATCATCCCGGGCAGGAACTCCCCGATGTTTGGGATCTCCAAGGAGGTGGCCAGGGCTAATCTAGGAGTGAGGTAAAGTTCAGCTTTGTGAGTCACCCATTGTTCCTGAGGTCAGGATTAAGCCTGGCAGATGTCACTCGTCGGAGGTCCCTCGGGAGGTGACTCAGGGCTTCTTGTCTAAGCCCCACTTCAAAGGCAGCTTTGGCAACGTCCCGGGACCAGACACCAACAAACACCAAATGTGCAGCTGAAGCAAAACCAACTTCAGGGAGATTTTGGGATAAGCCGCAGCTTTGCAGCCTTCAGAATCCATTTAGGAAAAGTTTGGGGCTCTTCACGTGTCCCCTGACCTCGATCAATGTTGGAAAGGGGTTTCTTCTGCCCCTCTTGGATACTCGGTGACCCAAAATTCAGCATAACCATGGCCTCACCACCACCACATAAAACTGTTTTTGTTGGGATAAAGAAGGGGACTGAACTCCTTGGAGATTTCCTGGGAGGCTTGGAAAAGCTGGAAACATAAAATCATGGAATGGTTTGGAAAAAACCTTAAATTTCATCTTGTTCCAACCCCTTCCACTAAAAGCCTTCCACTATCCCAGGCTGCTCCAAGCCCCAGTGTCCAACCTGGCCTTGGACACTGCCAGGGATCCAGGGGCAGCCACAGCAAATCTGGCAATTCCAGCCCAGCCCCTCCCAGCCAGCAATTCCTTGCCAAGATCCCAGCCCAATCTCCCCTTTCCCAGTGGGAGCCATTCCCTGGCTCTTGTCCCTGCAGGCCTTGTCCCCAGTCCCTCTGCAGCTCTCTTGGAGCCCGTCCAGGCCCTGCCAGGGGCTCTGAGCTCTGCCTGGAGCCTTCCCTTCTCCAGGTGAACATTCCTAGCTCTCCCAGCCTGGCTCCAGAGCAGAGGGGCTCCAGAATCCTGGAATGGTTTTGGTTTGATCCCCTCATTCCACCCCATCCATGAGCAGGGACACCTCCCACTATCCCAGGTGGATCCAAGCCCCAGTGTCCAACCTGGCCTTGGACACTGCCAGGGACCATGGGGCAGCCACAGCAAATCTGGGATTTATCAAATTTTCCCTCATCTTCAAGACCACAGACACGGCTTGGCTTTGGGACCTGAGGGCTTTCATTTATTTCCGGCAAATCCACAGGCAAAACTTCCCAGGAACCCAGTGGCCCCTCCTGTGGGGCCAGAACAAACACTGGCAGGAGGTGACAAAGCCCAGAGGCACGTGCGGCACAGGGAAGGGCTCTGGGAGCTGCCTCCTGACTCATTCCTGATGCCACGAGCCCTCGGCAGGGTCAAAAGTTGAAGAGTTTTTCCTCTTTTGTTCGTGGCTCCAGGTGGGAGTGGGATTTTCGGGAATCTGGGAATCCTTCCTAGAGGTGAGGGCACTGGGAAAGCCAGGCTGCTTTGTTGTGCCTCCTGACTAAACCAACACAGCTGACAGCAATCCCTGCACAGTTCAGCAGCTCTGAAAGGCAGCAGGAGGCTGGGCCTTAATCCCTTGAGCCTTTCATCCCTTGGAAAAGCCGGATATTTTTCCTCTTGTCATGGTTGGAGTGAGCCGGAGGTTCCTCCTTGCCAGGGCGCAGCCCCACAGCTCCAAAAGTCACAGCCCGGGGCTGTGTCTGTCCTGGAGGGACACCTGAGCTGCCTCTTCCCTCTGGGGGCTGGGATTGAGGAGCCGAGCTGGGGTCTGTTATCCTGGGTCCATGATGATCCATCCCTGCTGGATCCCTGTGGTGTTTTCCCTCAAAATCCAGCTAAAATTTTACCCCTTCTGGATGATTCCCATCTCCATGTGGATTTAAGGCTGTGAGGCCTTTTAGGCTGCAGTTCCTGGATTAGGAAGGAGAGGAAAAGTCTTGGAATTCTACAGAGGCCAAGGAGCCTGGATCTGTTATCCTGGTTCCATGCTGATCCATCCCTGCTGGATCCTTGCAGGGCCTTTCCTCAAAATCCAGCTAAAATTTTATCCCTCCTGGGTGATCCCACCCAGCCCTATGGGAATGTAGAGAAGTGAGGCCTTTTAGGCTGCAGTTCCTGGATAAGGAAGGAGGAAAAGTCTTGGAATTATGCAGAGGCCAAGGAGCCTGAGTCTGTTATCCTGGTGTTAGACAATCCCTGCTGGATCCCTGTGAGGCTCAAAATCCCATTTTCCCTTAAAATTCAGCTAAAATTTTACTCCTCCTGGGTGATTCCACCCAGCCCCATGTGCCCTTAAGGGTGTGAGGCCTTTTAGGCTGCAATTCCTGGATTAAGAAGGAGCAAATATCTTGGCATTCTGCAGAGGCCAAGGAGCTTCACATGTGGGAATCATCTCCCAGACTTTGGCACAAAGCTGGAAAACACTGGATTGCTGCTCAGGGCTTTTCCACAGTGTCCTCAGGTGGGACCTGGGGCAGGATTTGCTGGTCCTGCCTTGCCCTTTCTCCAGCGGGGAATAACCATCAGTTGAAGTTTTCCATGGAATCCACAGGCACAGGCTGGGCCCAACCTGCCCATGGCAGAGCCTCTGTCCTCATGTCCAGCCGCTATCACCCAGGGACATGGAATTACCCAGGAAAACCAGAGCTTTTCCTCATTTTTAACCCATTTTATCCCATCCCAATCCTGGCTGTGAGTCTGAGCAGCTCATTGCTGGAAAGAGGTGGGAATTTCAATATCCACTCTTTTCTTTGGAAACACTTGGAAGTTTGACTGAAGATGCCATGAATCCTCTCACATCCCATCCCAAACTTTTCTCTACCCTTTCCAGACTTCTGAAATGATTCTGTGAGCGTGGAATATCAGCACTTCCCACATTCCCAGCCTCTCCTGGTGCTGCTTGTGCAGAGCTGCTGGGAAGGAGCTCTGAGGTGAAGGAATCACAATTCCATGTCACAACACCTGGGCTTGAGTTGGTTTTGACCTGGAGGGTTTTAATTAATTAATTAAAAGCTTTAGACCTGAATTAAATGAGGGGGATTATTCCCAACTGGGATATGGACAACCCCAAAGTCAGCACAGAGTGAAATTCCAGCAGAAGCCACCAGCTCAGGGAATTTTGTGCTGCTTTTTGAGGAAAACTCTGCCTTTCCTCCTTCCCTTGTTTTTCCCTTTCATCTACTACTCCTTCCAAGCATCTCCCAGTGCTCAGAACTCTGGGAATTGTTCTGACAACCTCAGTGTCTTCCCTGCATTTCTTTTCTCCAGCCCAAGAGAGGACCTGGATTTTGGAAGTGTCTCCTTGGTTGTTTTCCTGCCAGGTGCCACAATTCCCTTCTGGAGCCACTTTTTAGGGAGAAGGGAATACTTTTCCAAAGCTGCTTGTGGAAACTCTGGATAATTATATTTACTCCTGTAATTAATGGACTCCTTCTACTTTTGGATGATTCCTGCCCTGCCAGTAAATATTCCACATTCCTTAAACCCTGAACAAGGACCTTCAGTGACATCATGGTTGGGAAAATTCTTCTTTCTCTATTTTTTTCTTTTTTTTTTAATGGAGGCTGAGGAGGAAGCTGGAGATCCTTGAGAGGTTTCTGTGAAACCACCCCTGTCACTTCACATTCCTGGCATTTTTCCTCGCCATCGGAATTGTGTCCAGGTAACGTCACCTCCTTCAGAGGTAGATTTGAAGTTCCCTGGAAGGGATCCGTTTTCCCTCTGAAAATACCTCTGGAATTACCTCAGCTATTATCCCTTGGGAATATGGAGTGGTGCTCCTGGGATGCTGCACAGCAGCAATTCCCAATCCTTCTCTGGGCTGCTCTTCATTCCAAGAATTTAATCCACTTCCTCTCTTTTCCCTTTGTCTCCTGACTGTTCAGATCCCAAGTTTGCTGATGCTCTTGGGATATTCTTTTGGAGGAGGAATTATGGGAAATTATTTTCCAGAGCCACAGGATATTCTTTTCCAGAGCAATAATGGCATCAATGATACCCAAGGATTTTATCAGTATCTGGAATTTGGATACTTTGGAAATGGATCTGAAATCTTCCCTGACTTCCACACTCAAAATCTGCTCTTTTTCCATTACTTTGAGGTTTCTGCTTGGGATTCATGGATCACAAGGTTTTATCCCCAAAATCCTCAGAATAAATCATGTGACTGGACCCAAAATGTGGGGGATTTCCAAAATGTGGATGTAACCCTGGAAATGAGGAGAGGAAAATCAACCTGAAGAGTGATCCATGTTCCAAATATTTTGATTCCATCTAAAACAAAATTTTTGGTGTTTCTTTTGGATTCCTGGAGTAAAAGAAATGCAGACTCGGGATCAGGTAACCAGGAAAAGGTGGATGCTTCCAATTCTGTGCCATGGCTGGAGAACTGAGGAACCCTTCTGCGGTTGTGGGGAAAAATGGAATTTTTTTCCCTACATCCCAAGAAATGAGGTGATCCCAGAAAATGCAGCCAGCCCAGTTTTGAATGGACTTCCTAATTAATGGATTGCTTCTGAAAATTGAGAAGCAGATCCCACTTTTCCATCAGTAAGAGAAGGAGGAGTTAATACAATAATGGCCATCTCACATCCATCTTTTTTCAGTGAAGTGGGAAACTGGAGCAGGGGCACCTATCCCAGTATTCCAGCACTTTAAGGGAGCTTGGACAAAGGAAGGAGAGGACAGGACCCAGGGAATGGCTCCCACTGGGAAAGGGGAGATTGGGCTGGGATCTTGGCAAGGAATTGCTGGCTGGGAGGGTGGGCAGGGGCTGGGCTGGAATTCCCAGATTTTCTGCGGCTGCTCCTGGATCCCTGGCAGTGCCCAAGACTAGGCTGGGACATTGGGGCTTGGAGCCACCTGGGATAGCAGAAGGGAAAGCCCATTGGAATTTCAGTTTCCAAACCTGCCAGAGGTTTGGGACGCTCCCAGGCATGGGGGGGATTCTTGGATCTGTCCTGGTGCAGGATCTGGAGCTGGGCTTGGATCCTTTTGGGTCACTTCCATAGATTTTGTGTTTACAACTCCCCCCAAAGGGCATCTCCCTGGTTTGGATGGAATTCAACTGGTGGGATCTGCTGGCAGGGATGTGGGGACACTGGGAATATCCCCCCTGCACAGAGCCAAGCTGGAGCATGAATCCAGTGTGGCAAAATTGGGATGGGGAGGAATTTTGTCAGGACTTGTCAAGGCAGAGCTGGGATCTCATCCCAATCTCCTCGTGCCAGAATCCACCCTAAACAAGGTGGGAAAAAACTGGGATCCTGCCTGGTTTGTATCCCCATTCCCTGCGGATGAGAGAAGAGCTGGATCACACACTTGGGAGGTTTCCTGGGTTAATCTGAAATATTCCGGGAGAAAAGCTCGGGAAAGGCATGAAAAGGTCAAAGTTCAAACACTGCCTCACCTGAGCAGCTTCCTGCCAAATCCAGGGCTGTGCCAGAGTCACGGCTTGAAGGATTTGCCTCTGGTTACTCATGGAAGGCGGGAAAAGGGGAGGAGACGAGGAAGGAAAGGAGCGGGGAGGAGATGAGGAAGGAAAGCAGCAAGGAATAAACTTGCCTTGGCAAATATCCCTGGAATGCGCTGCCAGGTGCCTGACTCATTCTTCTGGTTGGATTTGGGCTCCAGAGGCCTCTGGTCCCAGGATTTGAGTGGGAATCGGTGCCATGGGGCCTCTCAGTGGCACTGGGACAAACTGTCCCTTTGTCCCCAACCCCAATCCTCCCTCCACACCAAAAAACTCCATCTGTGGCTCCATGATTTTCCTTTCCCTGCTCCAGGAGCCCTCCAGAAGTGGCTCCAGCAGTGATGGGGACCCAGAGAATGGCTCAAGGCTGATTTTCCCAGCCAGGGGTGTTTGAGATGAGCACCAAATTTGGGATGAATGAAGTTCCTGTCCCAGATTTTGGGTTGGGATCACCCCTGGTGGACTTGGGATGGGGAGGTGACACCTGGCAGGTGCCGGTGAAATCTGGGAATGGGATCATCTCTAAGCTCAGTTGGCTTAAACTCCAGTTTAGCCCCACAATTCTGTTTCAAGCAGAGGCATTGGAGTAAAAAAATAGCAAAAAAAAAAAATCTAAGCAAACCCTGACTCCTTAAAATATTTTCAGGCTTTGGGTGGAAAATATTCCCTGAGTCTGCAAATATCTTTGGTGGGCCCAAACCCCAGAATTTTTGAAGATTTCTTTCCCTCAGGGAATGAATTATTCATCCCGAATCCTCCATGCTGTGTCAGGATCCAGCTCCTGGTGCTGACCTGAGCCAGGGGTATCTGAATTTCCCTAAATTCCCTCCTCCTGTGCAGATGCTGTTTATCCTAGGAAAGCTGAAAATGCTTGGAATACTCACCCACCCCAGCCACGTTTGAACCCAGTCCCTGAATATTTTGGCTCCCGATATTTGCTCAAGGAATAACAGAAACATTCAGAGCCTCTCTTGTGGTTTTCTCCAGTGGCAGTACAAATTTCCTCTCCTTTTGCCTGAGCTGCCTCTGGAAACCCTGGGATGATCCTGGATCTCTTCTGAACTGCTCAGGAATGTTGATGTAGGAAAGACCGGAGCTTTCGAGGCAGATCCTCAACCTTGAGTTCCTTTTCCTGATCTTTTCCACTTGGATTAATTCCCCCATTTGGCCTCAGGATGACTCCCAGGTTTGTTACGTCTGTATGGGCCATGCTTGGGGTTTTTTGGGATGAAGTCACCCATCCATGGAATTCTGGGATTTTCTATTTAAACTGAGGGAATGTTCTTTTCCGTGGAGTGTGTTGCATTGTTAAATCTCTTCTTTTTTGGAATGTTGGGGTTTTTATCAATGAAATGCCATCAGTTTTGGAGAATTTTAATTCCCATGTGGTGACACATGTGTGTTTACCTTGGGAAACATCCAGAACTCCAACAAATTCCTGATAGAAAATATTTGCAGACTCAGGGAATATTTCCCACCCAAAGCCTGAAAATATTTTTAAGGGATGGGGTTTTTGTTCTTTTCCTGAAGAAAACAAATCTGATTATTCCTGTTGTGGGACTGGGGTTCTTCCCGAGGCTGCCATGGGATGAGATAAAGAAACACATACCGGGGGGTTTCCAATGCAAACCATTCCATGATTCCATGATTCTGTGTTTGGAAAAAGTGGTTTCCCCAAGGAATTTCCCATTACAAGCACAGAAGGGCTGTGAGCCATCCCAAGACTTTCTCCTCCAGTCTCCAACCTCCCACCTTTCCCCAAAGATGTTTTCCAAGTTAAACAGGCGCGTTCCACCATGTGGGAATTAAAATTCCCAAAAACTGATGGCATTTCATTGATAAAAATCCCGGCATCCCAAAAAACTAAGAGATTTAACAATGCAACACACTCCACATCAAAGAAGATGAGTTTAAAACATCTCATGGACGCTTTGGGAAAAAGTGGGAAGCTGGACATTGGGATCCCTCTGGATCCCTCCCAGCACCTCTCCCAGCTGGATCAGCTCCACCATCTCAGAGGGGGACACATTATTCCCTTCCCAGCTCCTGGAGCTGCCATCCAGGAGGGAAAATCAGGAGGGGACTGGGAGGGTGGAAAAGCCGGCTGGGAGGGAGCTCTTCCCTAACCAATTCCACCTGTTCCGTGCTCCGAGACCCGCTCCAATTTCTGCCGAGCTGGATTTTTACTTTCCACTCTGCCTCAGAGGCTCCTCCAAGAATTAAATTCCTTCCCCAGCCTCCTCCTCGCAGCAGGAGCAGCTGATTAGTGTCTGCCGCTATTTAATTTTCCTTTCTGGACTAATTATTCTTCTTGATGGTCCATTTATCGGGCTCGTTTCCCTTTGTTTTTTGCTCTGGGATGCTTTTCCAAGGAAGGGAGGAAGGGTAAATAAAAACCAGACAAGCCAAGGAGATGCAATTCCATCCTTGTTGTTCCTTATTTAAATGAACTCTGAATTCTCTCTTTCTAAAAGGAGCTGATTTTCCCTAAACTTCAATGGGATTTTATCCCTTTTCTTGGTCATTCCCTGTGTTTTTCACATAGGTGGGACTTGAGTGTTACCCGGCCTGAATTCCAGTGTTTCACTGGCTCTGCTGGAATGTCAGATCCCATGGGTATTTCACAGTCCTCTTGTGTTCCCAAAGCCTCAAACTCAACAGATAAGAACTCTGATAACAAAATAAGGTCTCTGTTGGGGAATTCCCACCTGGAGAGCAGGATGTTATCCAGGGATGGACGGGATGCTTTTCCCTCTCCCTTGCCAAGGTGTATCCAGGGATTGAACCACCCAAAAAGCCTCTTTTTTTTCCTTAAAAATTTGTAACTTTACAGACAAATGTGTCCAAAGTGTAAGACTTCACACCCAGGAATTCAGGGGTGGTTCTGGGATCAAATCTAAAATCATGGTGTCCTATTTGGGAAAAATCCATGTATAAACAGATCTGTTCCTTCCCAGGTAATTCTGGCTCAGCAAAGCTGAGGCTTCCAGGTGTTTTCCTGTGTTGTGAGGAGCCAAACTCGTGGAAAAGGCCATGGAATCATAACCCTGCGTGCCCTTGGCTCCTCTGACTTGGAACAGGGATCCCAAAATTTCATGAAGCAAAAACGTTTTCCATTATCCATGACGTCTTCTAATTTCATGGCTCCTTGGAATCCCCTTGGCAAAATCTGAGAATTTTTCATGGATCATCCATGCTGTGAACTCCTCATCCCTGGAAGTGTCCAAGGCCAGGCTGGATGGGGCTTGGAGCAGCCTGGGATCCAGCCCAGGATGCAAATCCTATGGGAAGAGCTTTGGAATTCACACCACTCTGTCTCCAGGAATTTAGTGAATAAACTGGGTGGACAGCTTGATCATGGATTATCCATCAAACAGGAACACTACCTGAATTTCAGAGAATCTTGAAGGA